>NW_027094153.1:0-563956 GCF_029207755.1 Chamaea fasciata | reverse complement strand
AGAGAGCCCTGGAAGTGCTTCTGTGCACACAGGCTGTGGGGAAGGGCGCTGCAGCCCAGGCCTGGGCCAGGAGTGAGGCTGGATCATCATCCCAAGCTGCCCGGGGCCATGGCAAGGGGCTGTGGCCATGGGGACTGGCCTGAGCCCAGTGCCTGGGCCCCTTGCCCAGGGCTGGTGTCAGTGGCCAGAGCCAGAGGGGATCCCTTGCTGGGGGCTGTGCCACGGCCACCTGCCCTGTGCCGCGCCGGCTGCTCAGGCGCCGCGGAACCAGCAGCAAACGCCGCTGCCAGGGCCAAAGGCAGCTCAGCCAGGCAGAAAGGGGCAGTGCTGGGCACTGGTTCCATGGCAGCCCTCACTGGGACAGCACACCTGGGTCACCTGTCCCGGCAATTGCCACAGAAACCCGGCTCATTGGGAATGCAGTGGTGGACAAAGGTTTTAGGAGGGCCTGTCCCAATAGGACAAAGGGTGCTGGTTTTAAACTGAAGGAAGGGAGGTTCAGATGCGGAGAGATAAGGAAGAAATTTTTGAGCATGGGGCTGGTGATCCACCAGGACAGGCTTTCCCAGAGAGCTGGTCAATGCCCCCTCCCTGGAAACATTCAAGTCCAGCTGGGACAGGGCTCTGAACAACCTGATCTGGTGAAAGATGTCCCTGCTCATCGCAGGCGTTTGGATGAGATGAGCACTGCAGAGCTCTTCCCATCCCAACCATTCCAGGATTGCATGGGGAGAAGGGGCTGCTGGCTGGACTCCATCCACTCCCTTGACTCCTCCTTGTCTCTGCTGGAGCCCACATCCAGCAGCCAAAGCCAGCCCCTTCTCTGGCCTTTCCCCCCCTGCCCCAGGGGCTGCCAGAGCCAGGGAGGCACAGGTGACCTTGAGGCTTTGCAGGGCTCAGGCACAGCGGCCGTGCCAGAGTCAGGGCTGAGGTGTCACTCTGCGGGCTGGGGCAGAGCCCAGGCAGAAATGAGCCCTGAAGCAGCAGCTGTGCAGTGGGGGCCAGCAGGCCGGGCTGCCAAGGGAGGCTTCTGGCCATGGCCTGGAAGCAGCTGCTGCTGCCAAGGTGCCTTTGGTGCCTCAGGCTCTCCCTGGCACAGCTCCCAGCACGGCACTCTGCACTTGTGCCCGAGCCCTTCGTTGTGTTGGCTTGGCCTGGGGCTTTTCCTGCAGCGGGACCTGCCCTGGTCATGGCACAGGAAAGGCAGTTCCTCATGGAGCAGGAGGCTCTGCCTGGAATGGGCTCAAACAAGTCCAACAAGGCCCTGTTTACTTCAAAATTGCTTCCTAGAGCACTATATTCTATATAATTGTTACAGCTCCTATACTGTGGAGTAAATAACTCTCTTTTTTCTATTTGCTCTGTTGTGTAAATAAATCTTTCTGTCTAATCCTGATCAGAATCAATCATAGCTGCATTTATGGAAATATATCTGGTATTGAATCGGTAATCCTGGGGGACAAATTGCATTGCAGTTCAATTCCACCTGTCCAGTCTTTTATACGTAAACCTTTGACAAAGTCTGGGACTAGGATTGGATCCAGCCACTCCCAGTCTCCTCTCTTAGATGGAATTTGAAAAGTCAGGCATCCTGGAGGGGTTTGAGGATCCATGGTGTCTGTTGGGTGTCATTTCTCCACCTCATGACTCAGCAGGAGTTTCTCCAGTGAAGAAATGAAGCTTTTGCCTGAAGCTCCCACTCTGCCCATGACAGGAAGCTGTCAGAGTCTGTCCAAGGATGTGATATGCCTCACGACTGTCTCCAATGATTGAGGACTGAGACCCCAGACTCTGAAAGGAGCCCCTGGCCTGGCTGAGGTGGAACGCTTGCCAAGTCTCGGAGGAGTGGTATGCATCTCCATGAGAGCGGAGTGCAAGAACAATGGAACTGGTCACAGTGGACTGAGCCAAGGCTGCCTGTCCAAACTGGGCTGTCCGTACTGGAGGTACGGTTTGCAGCTTGTTCCTGAGCACTCAGCCTTTACACAGCTGGTTCCCGCTTTGGCTCTGTGCCCCTTGCTTTGCTTCCCGCCTTGACCAACCTATAAAACCTCTGGAGACCCCCGCTCACTTTTGTGATCACCCCACTGGAGAAGATCGCGTCTATAGGCATCGTCAGGCGTCAAAGACTCGACCCTCCACGTTCATAGCTATAATCCCCTTCCCCTCTTTCTCTCTCTTTCCTACTATTTTTTATTTCTCTCCCCACTATGGCATTTGTTGGCACTAAATAAAGGTGCATTTGTGATTGAGTAAACTGAGTTTGTCCCCCGCTGTGTCTTTTGTGCTCTGAGATCCCTAAAACGAACCATCACGAACCCCGCTTGTGTGAGCGGATCGTGACATGAAATTGGCGTCACGGACAGGATCTTGATGGACAGAGGGGTTGCGGGTTTTGTATAGCTTGTAACAGGGGAAGGACCCTCGTCTCAGCCGCACCTAGCACGCCACTTGGGTGAGCGCTGTTAGAAAGCAAGGGGGGCCAGGGAAAATTCCCGCACA
Organism: Chamaea fasciata; assembly: GCF_029207755.1. Taxonomy (NCBI): domain Eukaryota; kingdom Metazoa; phylum Chordata; class Aves; order Passeriformes; family Sylviidae; genus Chamaea; species Chamaea fasciata. Next base: position 561,454 of record NW_027094153.1, on the reverse strand, counting down.
CTGTATACACCCAGGCGTATAGCACTCCCTGTCATCAGGATTTCACAAAAACATCTCATTGTGCAAAAGATGGGACTGTAGTTAGTTTTTGTGTGTTTTGGGCTGCTTGGTGTCATTGAGGAGACAACTCTTTGGAACTAAGGTGAACCTCCCAGGCAGTTTTGGTCTCCTCGCCCATTCCAGGGAAGCAAAGGGAAACACAGTTTTAGCTGTGCCTTTTGTGTAACTTGAAGTGTACCTCCCTGAGAGTGGTTTTGGTCCCTGCACAAAATGAGTGAAAAAGATAAGAATTCATTTTATGCTTTGCTAGCAAAACAGTGCTAGACCTTCTCCAGACGGAGAAAGGTGGGCACAGAATAATTGGTTCAACTTTGAAAACATTGTAGATAGAATATATTCTTTGCAACATGATGCTAGATACAAACTGGGCAGAAATAAAACCATTCTTTGCTCAGTTTTGGGGGCCTGTCTTTCGGCAGCCATAGAAACCCGTTTTGAACGGGTAAGTGAAGAAAAAGCAGTCATAGAATCCCTGCAGAATTTGGTAGAAGCTTTGCAAAAACAATTAGAACAGGAAAGAAATCAGAATTATTTGCTGCAGATTTCCCTTGCAGAAGGGCGAAGCAAAAACTTAAAATCTGCAGATCCACCCACAGAAGGGAAAAATAGAAGGAAAGGAGACATACAACATGAAACAAATATACCCTCAGAAAGAATTAGTACACATGCAAAATTGTGGGGAACACTGTTGCTCCAACTTGAGACCTCTCATCAAAACAGAATATAATTATATAAATGAAGAGGATCATGATCCCCACATAACCACCAAAGAAATACCATACACAGCCACTGAATTAGCTAAATTAAAGAAAGAATACTCCCGCCTCCCTAGTGAATCAGAGACGGAGTATGTTTTCAGAGTTTCCCTCACAGGGGGCGACCAAATTAAATGAAGTGAACAAGAAGCAAGTGGCTACTGGGGACATGGAGTTTTCTTAACAACAGGAAACACACATGCTCCATGGTCCCTGACACAGCGTGCAGCTCACTGGGCAGGGGGGTTAAACCCCCTAGAGAGGGGCGACCCTCTGGCAATAGTCGGCACCTCAGACCAACTCCTAGAAAACATACACAAAGCTGCATGCTTGCAAATGATACAGGAAAGAAAATGAATCTCTGTCTGTGAGTCACCAATGCAACAGCCTGTCAAACCTGAGACTATGACCCCCCTCATTCGAGGTTTGCCAGAGTCTCTTAAACCAACAGCAATTTTTTCTTCAAAAAACAATAGCATCTATCTCCTCGGTAGATAGACTTGAAAGATTTCTCGGACATACAAGAGATCAAACTGGTTCCACTGACTCCACTGACTCCTCACCTTTTACAACTCCTAGCACACAATCTAACAGCAGTTATAAACTTTGGACATGGAGTGAGGTAGCAGAGGAGTTAATAAGTTACAGTAGAAAATATGGACCAGTGAAGTACTGTCTTGGTTTGGGAAGACAGGTATCTGCCAGGTAAAATTACAATCAGAGGCTCTTTGGAAAAGATTTGGTAAATAGGAATAGCAATTCTTTACTAGTATGTAATGCAAAGCAAACAAACACAAAAAAAACCCCTCACCAAACAACTACAGAATTAATAACAAACGAATACAGTATGTAGTGTTTTGAAAGCAAAACAAATGAGAGGCTCCAAGTCAGAGATACAATTTAATAGAAAAAAAGGAAAGAAAGTAAAATAAAATAGATGCAATAATACAAAAGACCACGGACAGAGTCAGACTACAACCTGAGCGGAGTGATGGAAGCAGTCCAGATGAGGTGGGCTTCCTGAAGCAGTGATCCTGTAGAAAGGTCTGGTAGCTCGGGTCCTCTGGGAATCCAGTGGGTAAAGCGCCCCTCTGGTGTTCAGAGTCTCAGCTTATATCCAGGCTGGAATGCTTGGTTCCTCCCTCTGGGCGGAGCATCTCACAATGGGATGGTGAGTCATGTGATAAGGCCTGATGGGCCCATTAACAGGAGGTAGTCCAGGAGGGGGTTATCTGTGAGCTGTGCAGCAAAGGTGCTGATGGGCCCATTAACAGAAGATAAGCCAGAGTGGAGGAGGCAGGGAGCACTGCCTCACCTGGTTTCAACAGTTCATGAAGATGGTGATAGAATATATTTCAACCCAGAACAAATTTTTAAAGCCCCAAAATCCCCTAAATTCACCCCAGAATTTCCACCCAAAATCCCAAAAATTTACTCCAAAATTCCCCCCAAAATTTGAGATTTTTAAAGCCCAAAAATCCCCTAAATTCACCCCAAAATTTCCCCCCAAAATCCCTAAAAATGACCCCAAAATTTCCACTGAAAACTGAGATTTTTTAAGCCTCAAAATCCCCAAAATTCCCACCTAAAGTCCCTCAAAAAACCCCAAAATTCCCACTAAAAATTGGGATTTTCAATTGAACTCATTTTACTGTAACCCTTTCAAAGATGAACGAAAAGCCTCTTGGTCCATTTGAAAACACAGGGATAACTGTGCTTTCTTGTAGAGTATCACAAATTTACAAAAGTTGCCAGAGGAAGTAAGAAAACAGTAACAAAACCCACCACAGATAAAACTTCACAAATCTCAATTCCAAGACACTGACAGAAATGGTTTATATCTAGCTCTGCTACTGAAGGCTCATTTGCAAAAATTGTGACCACAAAATGCATCACAAATTGGTTTTCTACCTCATTACTGCTGATTACTAGGTAATAGAATATTAATGGTACTTTTTCAACATCTACTTTTTCTCAAGGTGCATAAATCACTGTAAAATTGCTTTATCTTACTTTCCAAAAATTTGAAAGGCTGGTCTTCAGATGTTTGAACAGCAATCTTTCCATTACAGGGCAGCACACTTCCTTTTAATATAAGTAACACACTCATCAGATCATTTTCACCTCCTGATACAAAATCAGATGCACTCTCCAAAGAGGGAAGTGATTCTCCAGCTTCTACGCCTGAAGTATATTTACAAATTATTTACAAGCGTGACCAGATTGTACCATGTCCCTTCCTAAGAGCTTCTAAAACACACAGTGAATCCAAAGGAAGCAAAACAAGATTTCTAAAGCAGCTGAGTCAACTTTCATAGAAGCTATTTTTTTTATGCAGAAATACAAATACTTTTTAGAAACCAGCAAGGGTATTGATGTTACCAACACAGAGCACATGGTTTGATGTGACTTTTATGAATTTACAGCCTAAACTACTACTACCACTTGGGCATCTGGCTGAAATACTTCTCTCCACTAAACATTACTGTGTACAAAAAGATAAAAGTTAAACAGACTGTTTTCTTGAGGTTCTCAAGAAACCTTACTTCAAAAGGATAAGCAACTGAAGGTATTTTGTCAGCAGCAGCTCCCTCAGAAGTACCCATTTTCCTGAGCAGGGGATATTTGTCAAGAAAGCAAACTGCACAGCCAGAGCAGGGAGCAGTTCAGTCACACCATCAATAGTTTAAGGATGAGAGACCCAGTGCTTTGGTACCAAAGCCCATCAGCCCAGTGAGAATCTGCATGAAGCACAACTGTCAGTGCTGACCGGGACATGAACTGAACAGGGCTGCCTTTCACTGCTCTTTCCTTACCATAGTTATTATACCTGGAAGTGAAAGGTTTTACACGTTGTACAACCTACCCAAAAGAGGATCTCCTTGTAATGACGCCAAACATGAAAGACTGTTCTCACTATAGTACTACAGGGGAGGAGAAACACATCCCTAAAAGCTCTCTCTGACCTCCTTCTTTTGCAAGCTTATATTGGGATGGGGCAGGGACAATACCTAACCAAATGTCATGAAGGATCTTTTCAGACAAAAAGGCAAACTTTGTCAATACCAGATAGAGAAGTTCAGACAGACCTTTTGAGCAAGAAGGAGGAATTTAATGGTAAATACCACCACTACATCTACTTTCAGATGAGAGTATTCATTGAGAATTTAACAGAAAAATAGATTTCAAAGACAATAAACCATACTCCTTAGCTCTAGACAAACTCCCCACAGTACCAAGACATGGCTCAATTCAAGTGATTTTGAGCGAAAAGCTCCTTTGAATGAGGCACATAAAAAGCTTGACCTCAATTTTGCATTTCACAAGGCAGGTTATTTTTCAGAACATCAAATAACCAACCAAAATACGGGTCAGTTGTTTGACCAGACTATGCTTAGTGAATGAAATCCAACAGCTCAATTACAACTTAGCAAACTCAAGCCATTTAATTCCAAAATCCTAAATCATGCTGGACATCTATGAATTGCAAAACTGCACAAGGTCAGGACCTTTCTTCTAATCCTTGGCCACTTGGAAGAAGGGAACTGCCGAGAACACCTACTGAACAGTACAAAATTGGAGCACTGTTTTCTTTTGCAAGCATACCATTCTCTCTCTTGTCTCACTGATGGCAAGGAGCTTATTCCAATCAACATGTTTTCTGAAACACTTAAAAGATTAGGAAAAAACCTTATTGCTCATGCTCTGAAGATACTACCATTCATTACTGCCACAAGACAGCCTGAACTACAATATAGCCATTAACAAAGTGGCCAACTTGCATGGAGAGTGAATTTTAGAAGAGTGGAAGGACTGAAACCAGAAACATGACTTGAAGTGCTGCCTAATCTGCCCCTAGAGCTAGAGAAAAGCAGAGAGTATTTGAGCCTGAGTGCTCTCACTGTATCATTCGTGGCTTCAGGCAGTCCACACAAATTTGAGATTTGAATCTGGGAGTCAGCAAACAGGATTCAAGGCTTTATAGCTACAGGTGGTCTCAGAGCTCTGAGATTTGACTTTCTTTGAAAGATATTCAAGAACTAAAAAGACGCAACAAAACTCAACTTATAACAACTTTCAAAGTTTTCCTTTACCCTACATTTGCCTGGTTATTAAACCTGTAATAGGATTTAAATTTATTTCCGCTCTTTTAGAACTATAAATGCTTACCCCAGCCAGGTTATTGTCCAATTTCTATTCCTAGCATTCTGAATGATAGTGATGACTTTCTTTTTACATTTACCATAATACTTAAATGGACAGAAGTAGTGGTGATGCATAATTTTGGCTTTGTTAATTCAGCCGAGACTGTCTTATGGATTTAATTAAAATTCTACTACAAAAGCTTTGGACATACTGGAAATGCAGAAATATCACCTTTTATTCATTTAATTGTGTAACCACCTCAACCCAAAAGGGTCTTTACCCACAATCTGCTTGGTCATTTCATCACAACTATTAAGGACAACTGAGTAACCTGTTCCCAAAAAGCACAAAGATTAACAAATGTTCGGTTGGGGTTTTTTTTGCCCGCCACACAAAAAAAGTGCACATTTTCAACACATCTTTTGGGCAGAATGACAATTATACACACAGCATACGCTGTTTGCCTCTGCAAGTTATAGCCAACATTTCTATTCTTTCCTCTAACAATAAATTTAAAGTGTGTACTACATTTATATAAGAAGAATATATAACCCAAGAGTGCCGGCTGCAGCCCCACAAAGCCACCAAAGGTTTATTTTGTCTCACAAAAGAAAGCAAGCACCTTTCAGGGGCATCACCATTTCCTTCTCTCCTGGATACAGAGCCCTTCAGGCAGATTTGGCACACACGCCTGCAGTAAGAGGACAAGATGGAGCAATTCTGTCAGTGCAGCAGATTAAAAAAACCTGCCACCAAGAGGCTTTATTCCAAAGGCAATTCTCCTCTGATTCACAGAAGGTCTGCCTACCATACAGCCAAGCAGAGGCTCCCAGATGGTGCTGGCAAAGCAATCTCCACTTTCCCCCAACAGCACAGCAGCATGTTGATGTCTAGTAAAAAATATTTCCCGCCCTGATCCCTTTGCTGTCAGTTCTGTAACATGCACTGCCCTGATTAAATAAATAAAAGCCTATCAACCACCAGCAGTTTCAAGACTTACATGAAGCTCTCCTACTCTTAGGGGAAAAACCCCATGAAGTCAGCATTTAAAACCAAGAGAAAGTGCTTGGAATTATATCTCTTTCTTAATGACAGTCCCACTATTCCCTAAAGTTTGGGGAAGTTCTTTAAAGCAGCAACATTTTTGGCCAAGTGATCAATAGCTTGCTCCAGTACAAGACAGGACTAATACTGGACAGGTACCTCTAAAGTCACCAGAAACCAGCAGATTGCAGTTGGCTTCTCTCACAGACACACCTCTAAGCGATCTTGGCTCCCAGTTCCAGCCTCCTCCACCCTGGGATCCACACATGAACAAATGGACTAAGCAGCATTGCTCAAATCCTGCTGCACTTGCTTAACCTCCATAAGATTTCCCCGGAGAACTTTACTTTTGTCACTTCTGCTCTCCTTCAATCCTGCAGCTCTTCTGCAAGTTTCTGCTCAAGACCTAGCACAGACTACTCAAGAAATCAGAACACAGGAACTCAGAAATATTTCAACAATTAAGCTTTCTTCTGGAGTAGAACCAACCATATAAATCATACAATTAGAATATTTCCCTGACTTTTATTTTAAACTTTAAAAAAATCCACACTAATAAAAGGACCTTAATACATTGATAAAGTATTTACCAGGTCAATGAATAAAAAGGTTGAAGTTTCTCTCAAAGGAAAGAAAAAACAAACAAACAAAAAACCCCCCCGCAAAAAAACCCGCAAAAAACCCCCAAAAACCCCACAACCAAACAAGTCTAGGTGGGAGATAACAGGCACAGCACCCTGTGTCACATTTTATGTCTTGAAGAAAAAACAATGGGGATGTTTGGACAAGTATTTATCAGAGCAAAGCCTACAGTGGCCCCTGAGGGTAAAGTCAAATTTTTCCAATGCCAGCTAGTCAGTAACTCATCGTGACTGTTAAAAAACTGAACTCAAGGACACTGGCAAAAGCAAGATTGGAGAACTGTAGATATACTATCAAATTTCTACCACGTGAAACCTATTTTGATGGCCACAACCAGCAAGACACATTCCCTAATGCACACATTTGTCACACTCAGGTTTGTTACACCGAGTGATTTAAAGTGACCCTGCAGAAAAACTGGTTTGCAAAGACAGCAGACAAGAAAAACTTAGAGGCCACAAAGAGTAGAAGAGGAAAAACTGAACCACCACTTGCTAATGATAGTTCAGTTCATGCACTTGTGTATGCAGACCCAGCCAAGCCACCAGAAGGTGAATGAAAAATCTGAAAGCACAATTGAGCAAACCTTCAAAAAATATCTATCACTAAAGAGACCAATTTCATATGCACGTGATGCTGAAAATTTAGAAGAATCAAAATAATTGAATACTGAAGCAGGAGGATAAGCGTCCATACCATTGACACAAGATCATTTTTTCCTCTTAAAACAATGGGAGAAATGTCTTGTATTAAAACAATTGCTTTCTTTAGGACTTCTAGAGAGCACTAAATATTAACCTTCCTAAAACTGCAATGGCAAAGCCAAATTAAAAAAAAAAAACTTGGGACAAGAAAAAACAGTGATATATATATGAACACAGTTCAACAGATCTCCATAGACACTCTTACGTTTCAGAATTGAGTTCATATTGACTATCATACACATTAATTTGAAATCCCAGCTTTAGTCTTTCATACAAGTTCTACTTCTCAGTATTTTTTATGAGGAACTAAGATCTTAATAAAGCCATTCATTTCATTGTATCCGAAAGTCCTTTGCCTGCTGTACATTTTCTCTGCAGCTGTAGGCATGCATGAGTATGCCTAGCATGTGCATCTGCGTATTTCTATTTACACTAGGAGTGCTTAAATATTCATCTGCAGTTATGTATTTATGTACACAGCTAAAACCACACAGCTATGTTAGATCTGATGTATTTTAATGGGGGTCAAATCTTCAATCCAGGCTGGGATTTTCTGCTATTTAAGAGAAACAGGCTGTGGAGCATTTGACCTTTTTCTCCAAGAGCAAGATAAAATGTCCCAGATGTGCCAAATTCTCGAATGCATTGTTTGTATCTCTTGTAAGAACAAGTCTCCAGGCACCTGAGCAAAGATAACCCACGTTACATGGATACCTCACAGACTGGCAGCAAAGTGCTGTCATCTTACCAACCAATATTAAAAGCAGGCTACTGCATGAGGCTGCCAGAGAGGCTTAGGCAGCGCTGTTACAGCGCACATTTCACACTTGGTTTGCTACAAGAAGCAGCAAAAAACAGTTTCTTTGGCTCACCAATATCAATAGGAAAAGAGCAAGTGCTTTCCATAAAGAAGGATTCTCACCTGACACCAGGAGCCCCCTGGAATCTTGGATACAATCAAGCTCTATGAAATACACTGCTGATATACCTTGCAGATAAGACAGAATTTTACACTAATCTCAGTTTCCCATCTTAATATATTCTCTTTGCTGTGACAGGTAATTATGCAGAGCAGGACAGCCCTCTCAATTCCTGTCTTGTGAAACAAAGATCGCCCTAATTAACATAACCAGTACAACAAAACTCTTTCTAAACTTCCACTCAAGAGAAAAGATTCCCTTCACAAAGACGGCCGCTTAAGGGCATTGAGAGGATTTTTTGGACTTGGGGGACAGGGACAGAGCAACATTACTTGTTTCTTTTCAGTTTTGTGCAGCTCCTCATCTGCTTCACCGGCTATTGAGAACTGACAGAAATGCCACCTATCTTATCTAAACAGTTCTTATCTGACCTTTTTTGCCTTCTCTTGAGACAGACAGCAGGACTCTGGTACTGCTAAAGGAAAAAGTACTGCCTGGTATCTCTAAAAACACAGATTCTCAGAAAGAAAAGAACAGTCGAATGCATCAAACAATAACACTTTATTCCTTCAATAATGCTTACGTATTTTCACTATTTCAAAGTCTCCAAATAAAGCTTAGAAATTAAACACGTCAATGCTACATTCAAATATTTCTCTCTTCTAACCTAAGCCAGAAAAAAAAGAAAACCAAATCAGGAAAAGAAATCCTTCTTTTTACTACAAGAAGTCTCGGTTTTCCACATGAGAAGCCACATTCTCAACAAACCGATGCCAGAAGAGTCAACATTATTGAAGAGGGTTACAGTGAGCTGTCAAATTACCTTCTGTCCTCTGAGGATGTGCACTACACTGCCAGCATGTTTCCAGCTCTCACATTCAGAGTAGGAGAGCCAGGACTAAAGCATCTGCTGAGCCTAACAAGGTCCATGTCACATCTCTGTGATAACACATTGCTTGTGTCTATCATGTAACACAGGCAGAACATATTCTCCTGGTTTTAGCCCCTTAGATTCCTCGGTCTAAGCAAGAAATTGGCAGCCTGCCAGGCTTCCTATGGACCATTCTGGGGTGGGACCACCAGGTAAATCTCCCCGAGTCAGGTCATGATATCCTAAAGAGAGACACTGCCCTCCTTCCCCACGGATAAATGGGATGATGAGCAGTGCAGCAGGAGCAGGAAGCTCTGCTAAGTTTCCACCACTGCCATGCATTTTCTCTTCACTAAACATCGATTTACTTGCAGGAAGAAAGGCTCCCCTAATAGAACCTGTTCTTTTGATGGCAACCAAGAGGGAAATGGGCAAAAAATAGCTGGAAACTATACCAGTTTCAAGCTATTATTAACTATCAGGCATACACTGACAGTAGGAGAGATGAGGTGGCAAGAGGACTTCCAATAGCCAAAGAGCCCTTTCATCATCTGACCAGCTTCATCTACTGTATTCAAGTGTTAAAATACAGAGAAATCACACATATCTAGTGCCTTTACAACGAGTATCCAGTTGCAGATTTCTTTCTGCATGTGACTAAATTTAATGCATCCTTGCCGTGTACAAAAAAAAAAAGCCTTGTGAAATGAGAGGTGCTAACATTTTCTAACAGATGGGATGACATTACAGAACAGGACCCTTTTTGTTACTGGGGAAAAGAAGACGCTCTTGGTGCAATTGATTTCACACATAAACGGCAACAGTTTCAAAGCCCAACATCGCTATTTTTGGCCAGTTAGTAGAAACCCATTTCTAAAGCTGATAGCAGCTCTGACAATTAATTACAAGCTCAAGATCAAGCATGTCCAATCCTTGTGAAATCCCTAGACATCAATCAGAGTGACTCCTGAGGGCCTCCATAGAGTTCAGAGCAAGTATTCCCTCTGTTTGCAGATCATCTTTCAGTGCCTCTGAGCTGCGCAGACTATCAGCATGAAGATTTAATGGAATAAGATCCAGGAGGTGTACAATAGAGCAAGGAGGTGTACAATTTCCTGAGTTTAGGTACAACAGACTTGCCACAGGTAAATAACTGCTCACTTAGGCACTTATACATGTTACAGCCAGGTGAGGGGTGGGGAAACCCTCACAAAGGAGACTAAAACACACTGCAGGCCAAACTGCAATTCCACCAATCCACACCTGCAAAACTCATTTTCCACAACTGTGCTCAGCATTCCATAAAGACTCCTAATCAATTTATGCAGCACCAGTACATGTTGACAAATACATTAAAAACATTAAAAAAAAAAAATAACTATTATGTCATGATGTTCCTCATGCTGATCTGAGTCAGGGTAAGAGCTGAAGGGCATTTCCTTGTGAGCTGACAGGCCCACAGAAATAACCCAGCCATGACTGTCCCCAAGGACAACAAATGGGGCAGACCCCACTCTTCCAAGCAGGCTGAGCTAATCAACAGATCTGCACATCTACTGCAGAATCTGCATAAGAAATCGATTGAAACCATGTGTTGTTATGGATTCATTCTGCCAAAAAATTAACTGTGACGGGTTGGCACGGTAATGACTTGAACTCTTCCACAATACCATGAAGTACTGATGCTTCTGGAAAAACAAAGTAGATTCTGATGTACCATTTAGCCTTCCTAGAAAGAAACCACGCCAACAAGATGAGGTAATCTTGAAATTGCCATCTCCAAGCTTCCTAAAACTGGAGAGAAGGTTTGAAATCTATTCGGACTCTGATTAAACTCAGCAAGCAACATGGTAAAAAATATATTAAATAGAGCTTTTAAATAGACAAACTGCAACATTATTTACTTATTTTCTTCTATTTCTCCTCCCTGGAATCAAGTACTCAGGCAAACTTCTCACTTCTACAACAGCATATTGACTTTTTGACACCATGACCATTAAAGTCAATGTGGAAAATACATGCCCAAATAGAAAATCTAGATGCTGAAAGGAATATCAACCAAGTCAAATCCAACTTCTAAAAATAAAATCCTCAAGAAGTGAGTCACTCACCCCCAAAACTGTACCACTTATAGCTACTTTATAACAGAAATACAGGAAATATCAAAGGCCTTTTTCCACTTTGGAGGTTCATGCACAAAGCAGAACTCCAGCACACGTTTGTTTGTTAATGGTTGAGACCTCAAGCAGAAAAAACCCCACAAATAATCCCCAGCCAACAGTATAAATCAACCTAAAGAAAGCTGATCATTTACTGAGTATCATGGCCATAAAGCTGCCCAACAAAGAGAGGGCAAGACAAACTCCATACTTGTACAGCAATCGAAACTGAAAAGCATCAAAATATACCACGTGGAATCACTAGTGTGACAACCAAGACAAAAAAAATCTCTGCTATCAATCTTCAGCAGCCAGCTCCCACTTTTTTACCCTGTTTTAGAAACCATTTCTTCTTACAGAGTCACTGCCAGGCCCTCACTTTGAGTCTACTGTGTTTGACAGATCAGCTACAACATTTTTCTTCTGTAAAACAACAGAACTTAGACCAGATTTTACTCAGCCAGACTCTGCAAGCTCAGGTGTCGTTGCTTTACACTCACTGTGTCAGGTTCTCCTACCACCAAGCCTGAAGGTGCCACAGTGAAGGAGCTCTGGAACTTGCTGCTCTGATGAAGGCACTTGGTCCAAGTGCAGAGTTTCCACTCTGTCTAACTGAAACCTTGAGTGATGCCAGCTGCACCTCATTTGTTCCATCACCAGGTTTTCCTGAAGAGCAGCACTCACCCTCCAAATTTTAGCCCTGTAGGGGACAAAATTAAATTATATAAAAATATACAATGAACATCTATATTATTTATAAACTGAAATATTTATGATCTATTTAATGAAACTGTAAAGTTTAGCCCTCTAGGGGTTAAAATTAAGGGGACAACAAGTAGAAAGACAAGAGAAGCACGGTCTGTCCAAGAAGTAAAAATCACTCAAGGCCCATCAGGAGTTTGAAAGTTTCCCTCAAATAGTAAAGATCACACAAGCAAAACAGAAGTCTCCAAAGTATCTAACAGAATCATTTTGTAGAGATTACATCAGTACATCCACCATTTAATTAATTCATCAACAGGTGCTAAAACCCCTTCTTTATCTGTACAAAGATCAATCATGCACAGAAAAGAGGAACATTTGGAAATGAAATATAGTCTTGCAACATGCAGGCATGTGGGAGACAGACCTTTTGGGGATCCCGAAGGTGGCAGCACAATTACTAAATGACCTAAGCAAGAGTCAGCCGCCAAAAACTCCTGGGGAAGCACCACGGCCCAGAGCTGCCCCTGCCAGTGTCACATGGGACAGCTGCAGCTTGTTTGGAGGAATACCTAAAGGTGATCCACCCAGAAGGAAAGGGATCCTGCTTTAAGAGAAGTCTCCAGTTCTTAAAGGATTGCTGAAAGTCAGAGTACGTTTATTTGTATGTTTTACACTTAATACTTGCTTGAATACCCCTCCCAAAATGTTGTTAATCTGATAACTAAGAACGTGCCATTAAAAAAAATGGCATGTTTTTGTCTCTTTCTTTCAAAAGTCAAATATTCCTTGTTGTTTAATGGAAAAGCAGGCTCCTCTCCAAACACATCCTGTGAGGCCTTTTCCAGTGAAGCAGTGTGCATAATGATAAATGAAAAAGGGAAAGGTTCTTGCAAGTATTTTTATCTGTAGTATGCAGGGGTTGATTTGTTACACCCAAAAATTATTTTCAACTTAAACAATTCACCTTTGCCAAATCCCTAACTCACTGTAAAACTCTAATAGGTACACAAAACATTTCTTGTGAATAAGTTTACAATAAATCCTACAAGTTCACCCTCAGTAAAGGTGGCAAACAGCCCAAGGGAGTATACAACACACAATATACACTCCTTGGAAGTGGAGGGAGTGAGATTTGTCCTTCCTCCTCCTACTTTTTTTGCCAAGAGTGAGGGAGTCCCAAGGAACCATTTCAACAGTTCAAGGGATGTCTCACATGCCAGGAAAGGCTCTGAAACACTGACTGAAAATCATGGGAGGAGGGAGGACACACAACACATCAGCCGATGCAGATTTTCGGCTGCCTTGGACATTATTCCTTCACAACAGCCACAATCTTTTTCCATAGACATTCTCCCCAGGTAAAAATCCAGGCATGATGGTGAAGGGGCTAATTCTTTACCCTGTTTAGAATCAGTCAGAGAACTTCACTGTGTTTGTGACTCGTGCTCTCTTCACTTGAAACAGCTCCCACAAGACCTTGAGGGACAACTTCCTTCAACTGCCAGGAGGTCAAACTTGATAAAATCTTCAATATTGTCCTTTCCGGTGTATTTCCTTATCCTCCTACCCTTATGAGATCTGCCTGTACTGCAGGACCAGCTATCTGCTCTAACGACATGGTTCTTGTATGAAAAATACAAGCCAAAATAGAAAATCTAGATGCTGAAAGGAATATCAACCAAGTCAAATCCAACTTTTAAAAACAGAATCCTCAAGAAATGATTCACCCACCCCAAAACAAATGCAGCAGGAGAGGCAACTTATTCATCTCACAGAGGTCATTCTCCTATCTCTCCATGCTCTGCTCCAAAGTGTGTTCAAATCAAAGGTTCTCATTTTTTTCCTCTTCCCCTCAATTGTATTCAATTAGGCTTTTTTTTTTCTTTTTTTTTTTTTTTCCTTTGAAGTCAAGGGAAAGAGGCCTATTTATTTCAAGGAAAATTTAGCCTGGCCTTTTCCTTCCAGTGTTCTACCTCACTGCATCTTCAAACCCATTGTTCCATAGGGACAGGGAGGCATCCAAATAAAGATTAATAAAAAGGCAATTCCTGTGGTATTATCAATTGAAGAAACAGGATCACTTTTCCCAGTGTCAATGAACTTCAATACACTAATAAAATTAACAAATATCAAAGTGGTTTCGGTCTGAAATAGAAACATTTCCACTAAATCTGAGTAGCTTTTCCAAATACTGGGCAAATAGTTTGATACACTTTGAAATACTAAAATGTCTCCAGTGCTCCAAGATGAAGCTGAGCAAATTTCACTGAGTGAAATGAGAGTAGACATTGTTTGCACCTTCTAAGCATGCATTATATTTTCATCTTGGTGTTTAAAACAAGGCCACTGCAAGGAGAATTTCCACTGTCCCAGCTGTCAGTAACTGGTTTTGTGACTTACCTGCTGGGGAATTACTCACTTCCCATTGCAAATCTGAAATCACTGTTCATTTGGACAGATTGCTCCTGACTGCACCCTGATGATGTGTCCTCAGTCCAGCTCGCGGCACTGGCAAGATAAATGTGTAGAATGAGATTAGGGGCAAAACACTAACAAAATTTGCTTAGATCAAAGAGATGCACTCACACCCTGTCAGTACTACCTGACATCTTCCTGACAATATTATGAGGCAATTAATGTCGGTATGTATTCGCTGATGGAGGTGAATTATGGCAAGTTCTAGGAGGCAACTGTCTAAAGCAGGGGAAGCTGATTAATTACCCAGCAATAATTCATTATTGAGACATTTAGGTCGACTTGTGCACCACAAAGTCAGAGGGAGCAGGAAACAACCAAACCGATGAATACTGTTCAGACTAAACTGTTGGCAGCTATAGCCATAGAGGCACATTTACAGAGAAAATGACACCATCTCAGAGAAATCAGGTGCCTGGAAGCAAATCCTCAAACCAAGTGGGCACTCTCCATCCCACACAAGGGACGCATCAGCACACGCAGCAGGAGCCCCTGTGCTGGCATTCTCACTGTTTCTCAGGTCTACCTGTTCCCTGCCTCAAACAATGATCACACACCCGGGCACAAATGAGGAGCCAGTCTGCAAAGCCTTGGGCTTTCATCTCACACTGCTACACTGAAGCAAATGGACAGGAAAATAGAAGAAGCCTGAATACACCTCTGCTGATAAAGATCTGTATGTTAATACCATTAACATTGACTACATCTAATTTAAAGCTGATATCTGCCTGCATATCACATCCAAGTCTCTTTTCAGGTGTACAAAAAATGTGTCCATTTCACAGCATTTCTTCCTTTACTTCTCCACCTGGATCATACAGAAAATACATTTCTTGGCCACCAGCAAATCATTACCCCTTATGGGGACTGTTCCCTAAAGAGTTTAAGTACCAGAACAATGGACTACTGCACAGCACCAAATTTCAATTGTGACTTAACTGTTCCACAAAGGGGATTTACTGTAGTGACACCTCTCAGGAATACACAATTATTTGAAATTTCACTGACATTTTCCACTAACAAAACAGCACTTCTACTTTAGCAGTGATTCGAAGATGGAAACTTCCCATAAAGCCTTTTCTTTCCTCTGGGTGTCAGAGTTGTCCTCAAAGTCCTTCTGTGTTAAAAATTAATTGTCTGGTTTGGTCTAACACACCCAATGTATTAGTTAGGGAGTACACGCACAGTAATACCTCAGAAAGGTTACAACCCTCCTCCCCAAGATCTTGGATGGCAATTTTGGGTTACTCTGAACCTCTCTCCAGCTTTGGCTTCTGAACTTTTCCTTTAATCTACTTTTTCATTCACTTCATGTATACCGATACAGTAGTTTTCCTCTTTTTGTGACCTGGTGTCCAAATACCAGAACGACCGCTTGACCATTTCCATAAGCAAACCATCCTCTGCAAAACTCTTCAGTCAGAATCTTATTATTAAAGCAAGTTTTTCCAAACAGTTTCTGCCGCAGAGTCCAAGGGCCCTCTGCTCAGAATCCTTTTCCTTAAAAGCATGGGGATATGGATGATTTCTGTGCCCCGTAAAGGTCCAGTGCCATTCACCTCTGGATACCAACCTGTTCTTCCATCTGACTGGGGATGGAGTCGCGGAAGATGAGAGGATTTCTCTCCAGCAATGATATCCTGCCCCTTGGCAGATATCAGGCAGTTCAAATCAAATTTCAGGTTTAGCTCACAACACTCAGGATGCTGACAGATGATGGAAGTGTTATAGAGAAAATTTTGCACGGAATAGTCTGACACCGTTGCTTGTCCCAATCAAGGATTTTATTAATTACAGCAAGCGTAACAACAAGGTAATGCAGCGCTGGGCGACAGGGGAACCATTGTCCCGCCACTGCCGCGCCAGTCAGGGTTTTAGTTTTTCCTCTTATACAGTCCGGTTTCCGGCGTGCGTGACTTCCTTGAATAGTACTCTGCGCATGTGCGTCTCTGTTGCTGGGGTCTGCTCTTCCCCTGCCGCGTTTCAAGACTCAGAATCGCTGACTTCCTGGAAAATACTGCTTACAACCGCAAATTATGCGAGACCACCTTTATCACTTAACTTGTCACCCACATCCTGGATTTAATGAACAAACATATCAGTAACAATATCCCCCCTTTGTCTTTAGGTTAATTTATGTTGTGCATTAAATCGCTTAAGCTCTTGTCTGCTCCATTCCAATCCATCTCCCGTTTCTCCCTTTCTATTTTCTAAGTCCTCATATTTTGCCTGTACCAGCAGCAAGTGGGCAGCTTCCAGTCGCGCTTTTACTATTGTAATAAGTTTGTTAAAAATACAGGGACCAAAAGTTAATACAAGAACTAGTAAAAATATTGGTCCAGCTATGGTGGACAGTAAGGTAGTTAACCATGGGGAATGATTGAACCAACTCTCATACCAACTCTGATGGGACTCTCTTTCCCTTTTTTCTAGTTGTTTTCTTAGTTCTCCTAGGGTGTCAAAGACTATTCCCGTTTGATCTATATAGGTGCAACACTCTTCTTTTAAGGCTACACAAAGTCCTCCCTGTTGCCAAAATAATAAATCCAGGCCCCGTCTGTTTTGTAAAACTACTTCTGATAAAGAGCGTACTGACTTAGTTAGTGCGGTAATTGATTCATCAATTTTCCGGAGATCTTCATCAACAGAATGTCTTAAAGAACTCAATTTACCAGGTTGTGTGATCAAGGCTGCAGCTCCAGTTCCTGCCCCAGTACTGGCTAATGTTAATAGGACTGCTAAAGTCAAGGCGGTGAAAGGCTCCCTTTTGGTTAGGTGATGCTCAGCAGTATTTTGGTGTTCAATTACATACTCCTTAGGATGATAAATTACCCGTGGAATTATTACTTGGACACAAAAGTCATGTGTATCATTTAAGACTCTTGTCGAAATGCAAGGAGTCACTCCAGATTTCATACATACCCATTTAGCGTTCTTGGCTGGAATCATCCACTGTGAATCCTTGGCCGTAACCGTTCGGTTGCACAGTGTTTCTTTAGGAGGGGGTACTTTACCTACACAAGTCCCCTTTCCAGTGACTTTTGACATGGTGATTCCCGGGGCCTCCTCAGTGATGTTTCTTTCCACCCATTTACATTCTCGAGGGTTAGTTCCGTTGGCCCTTTTAATTTTGGCACTTGACCCCACTGCTTCGTAAAAGGGTGGTCGGATATCATAACATAGCCAGCACTCCCGGGTAAGGTTCGGATATGTTCTATTTAATACCTCAAAGCTAGCTTGCATAATTTTCCACAAAGTACTATAGGTATGCAAGGGTGCTTTCTGCTGACTGGATATAGTTAGTGGGGAGTCTGTAGCCTCAGGGTAATTTGTAACCGGTGTTGGCTCTTCATCCTCCTCTAAAACTCTATTCGGTCCCATACCATAGGTATCAGCTGGGGCGGGTTCTTTCTTTATCACTATTAGGTTCCCTCTATCACGCCCAGGTTCCCAATGTCTAATTCCCCAATATTTTCCTAATAACCAGTCAGGGCTCTCTGGATCTATAACATTTATATACACATATTCACAGGTTCCTAAGTAGGAAATTTCTCCAGATGGTCCTAATCTATGCTTTGCACACCCTGTGGGACCAAATCCTGCTCTAATAAATTGATCTGCACCTCCCCCTGGAGTCCAATCGGAAGCAATAGTCTCACAGCCCCAATACCCACAGTAATACTCCCCTGGGTAATTACAGTAGCTCTTTCCAGGATTTGAGGCCGGACACATATAAAACCCAGTTAAATTCAAAACTCTCCCGCACTGTTCTATGTTTGTCATGTTACATAACCCAGCCTTAAAGGCTGGGGTCTGACTGGTCACAAGGGAGTCTAAAATTTTATGGTCATTCATACGAATCAAGGACCATTTAAACGGCTGGTGTGTTTGACCTCCTGTCTGCCTTACCCATAGGGATAATAATAGTAGTGACAGTAACAGTTGTCTATAGGTGGCTTTTTCATTGTAACAGTGGCTTGTTCCCATCTCCTTTTCTTCTTCCCTGATTTTATTCCCAGTCCTTGGGCATTTCATTTTCCATGACCTCCTGGTTCCACCTATCCCAGGGCGACTTCCTCCACAGTTTTCTCTCCCTCTGCCTCGCCCGTCGACTCGGTTGCTGCGAGCCACGGGGAGACCCATCTTCTCGGCAGCAGGGATATTCTTCAGGAGGGGACTTTCGCCCTTTCTTTAAGGATCTCTGGATATAGGTGTTCCAGTTGTGGTTTTTAACCTGAGGAGCGTCACACCTTACTTCTTTTATCCGACGGCGACACACTCCAGCTATTATTTGTGCCACAAAAAGGACTGGTTCATTGGAATGGTAACAATATAGTTCGGGATTTATGCCTTCTGCAAATATGTCCCACCACTCTTTAGAGTCTACTTGTAATTCCCCTTGAGCTACTTTCTGAGCCAATACTAAATCAGTAAGCTCCCGTTGAATTTTTAGACAGAGGCAGCAAACACCTCTCGGGGGCCTGCCTCTGTGACAATGGGTCCACCACCTGTTTTCACAAACTAAACATTGGTAACATACAAAGGGGTGACAATTCCCATTACAATAAGAATCATTACATTTAATACAAACACAATCATTATATATATTTCCCTTATGGTCTCTTTCAAGCTCTAGTTGATATTCTATTCTAAAAGTTTTATACCAATATTTTCTGTTCATCAAGAATGTCCTTTCTTAATTTCCTGTTGCAGTTCCCCGAGTGAGTTTCAACTTTAAGTCTCCGGCTGGGCTGATGACCTTCCACCTAGGTTCGGGCACTGGTCCTTTTATACGACTGGCGTGAGTCCACCCCCGCTCTGCTGTCCGTACTGCTGTATTTGTTGTGAGAAGCACCAGATATGGACCATCCCAATGGGGCTGGAGAGTAGTTTCTTTCCAAGTTCGGATTAAGACCCAGTCTCCCGGTTGCACCTGATGTAGAGTGATATTTAAGGGTGGTCTCTGCAATATCTGCCCTTTTTCCCATAACTTCTTCCTAAAGTCCATCATCTCGGTTATATATGTTTTCATTTGTTTATCAATTATTCCGGGGTGGTCTCGAGGCATACCTGCATCATACGGCATCCCATACAGCATTTCAAAAGGAGATATCCCCACATCAGATCGGGGCAGAGTTCTGAGATTTAACAAAGCCAGGGGGAGACACTTAATCCAATTAAGTTTGGTTTCTAAAGTTAACTTCGTTAGCTGTTTCTTTAATTCTCCATTAACTCTCTCTACTAACCCCGAACTTTGAGGATGCCACGGGGTATGTTCTTCCCATCTAATTCCAAGGGCTTCTGACAAGGCCTTAATAACTTTTGATACAAAGTGTGGTCCTTGGTCTGAGTCTATACTTTCAACTACTCCATACCTGGGCACAATTTGTTCTAGTAACACTTTGGCCACCGTGTGTGCAGTGGCTCTTGCGGTTGGAAATGCCTCTACGAAATGGGTGAGGTGGTCTATTAGTACTAACACATATCTTCCCACCTTGGGAAGTTCAGTGAAATCTATTTGTATTTTAGAAAAAGGCCTTACGGCAACCGGTCTTCCTCCTCTTGGTAGTTTTCTTTGTACAGAGCGGTTTACCTTCAAGCAAATCTCACAGCGCTGAGTGATTGATTTGGCTAGATCATGTACCCCAATACTCATATATTTTAAAGCAAATTGATCTATTAGTGCCTGACTTCCCCAATGAGTCTTTTGATGTATATTCGACAACAATTGGAAAGCCAAAGCCTTTGGGATGACTTCTCTCCCGTCCGGTAGTCTCCATTTCCCTTCTTTATCTTGTTGTACTCCCATATCTTTCAGTTTACGCTCTTCTTGGGGTGTAAATCGAACAGGGTAAGGGTTGGGAGGGTCCAGTTCTGATCTAGGATTCTTATGCTTAAGAAGTTCTATTCTAAGGGCAGCCTTTTTAGCCTCTGCATCTGCTTTGTTGTTTCCCCTGGTCTTACGATCTGTCCCTGTTTGATGTCCTCTGAGATGTACTATTGCTATTCTCACGGGGTCTCTCAGGGCGTGCAATACTTCCTTGATTAATTCTTGATGTATAAGGTCTTTCCCTTGGGAATTAATTAGACCTCTTTCCTCCCATATCTTCCCAAATGTGTGCACCACTCCATAACTGTACTTCGAATCAGTATAAATGGTTCCTGTTTTTCCTTTTAGTCTTTTAAGAGCCCGCAAGATGGCGTATAATTCACATGCTTGGGCTGACCATGACGGATTCAAGGGTCCTGCTTCTAAAACCTCAAAATCCTTCCCTGCTACTAGGGCATATCCTGATCTACGTCTTCCATCCACTATCCGGGATGAGCCATCCACAAAAATTACTTCTCCCTCTGAGAGCTCCTCCTCCTCTAAATCGGGCCTAATCTTAGTCTGTTCCTCAATAGTTTGGAGGCAATCGTGGGCCAGTTCTTCTGATGGTTTTGGTTCCCCAAATAAAAACTGAGCAGGGTTTTGTAAAGATGTAGTTTCTAATGTTAAATTCGGGGCCTCCAGCAAGATTCCCTCATATTTTAATAATCTGGAATCAGAGATCCATTTTTCAGCTTTCTGCTGCAAAACACTCCTCACATTGTGGGGGGATAATACCTTAATGGTACTATTGAAGGTTATTTTTCGAGCCTCCTCTATCATTAAGGCACATCCAACAATGGCCTGTAAACATGTGGGCCAGCCCCTACTCACAGGGTCTAATAATTTAGACAAGTATCCTATGGGCTTCTTTTTCCCTGCCCAATCTTGGGTTAATACTCCATATGCTGTCCCATTCTCTATGTTGGCGAATAGATAAAATGGTCGGTTTAAGTCTGGCAAACTTAAAACTGGTGCATTTGCCAATTCTCTCTTTAATGCCCAGAGTTGCTCTTCATCTGTCTTTCCCCAGCTTATACGATTAGACTCGGTGAGCTTGGCATATAAAAATTTAACTTTACTACTGTAGTTTTCAATCCATAAGCGGCAATATCCCAATAGTCCTAACCATTGTCTAACCTGTTTTTTACTTGCTGGAGGGGGTAAAGATAAAATTCCCTGTACCCGTTCCGGGTCAATTGTCTTCTCTCCCTTCTCAATGTAGTGTCCTAAATACTTTACCTTATCTTCTACAAATTGTAATTTAGACTTTGATACCTTCAGCCCCTTAAGTCCCAGAAAATTTAAAAGCTTTATACTTTCTTTTCTGACTTGATTTTCCATTTTTCCTGCTATCAATAGGTCATCCACATACTGAATCAGGGTAATTTCTGGGTCTGGGGTAAAATCTTGAAGAATCTGTTCTAGGGCTTGTCCAAACAAATTAGGGCTTTCTGTAAACCCCTGTGGAAGCACGGTCCACCTCAATTGTTGTTTGCGCCCTGTGTCAGGGTCTTCCCATTCAAATGCAAAATAGTCTCTACAGCTTTCGTCTAAAGGGCAAGCCCAAAAAGCATCCTTTAAGTCTATTACACTGTACCACAAATTTTCTGGCCCCAATTTACTCAAAAGGGTATAGGGGTTTGCTACTACTGGGAATCTGGACACAGTGCGCTTATTGATTTCTCTTAAATCGTGCACTAGTCGATAAGTGCCATTGGGTTTCTTTACTGGTAAAATTGGGGTATTAAATGGGGACATACACGGTTCTAATAGTCCCTGAGATATTAATCTCTCAACTTCGGGTTTCAACCCCTTCCGCCCTTCTATAGACATAGAATATTGCTTAATTTGGACGGGGTTCTCCGGGTTCTTGAGGGTTACTTTAAATGGCGAGATGTTTAGTCTGCCCACGGTCTCAGGGATATACCAGACTTCAGGATTAATTTCTTGTTCGTCTTCAACCCTAAGGGCACATATTTTAATTCCCAGCTCCCCTTTTTTAACTTCCAAACCTATTCCTAATTCTACCATCAAATCCCTTCCCAAAAGATTAAAATCGGCTTCTGGGACTAAGAGAAAATTTCCCATACCTAATTTAGATTCTGTTTCTATTAAAACTTGTTGTACAATCCCTACCTTGAAGGGTTCTCCCTTTGCTCCAACCACATGGGCAGTATCTTTAGATAATTTGCACCCAGGGGGTATTTGCTGGAGGGTAGACCTCTCAGCTCCTGAGTCTACCAAAAATTCTACCTCCTGTGACTGGGGACCTAATTTCAGTTTTATCAAGGGCTCTTTGTTCGTACGGGTCCCCAATACATAGAGCCCCTGACCCCCCTAATCTTCTTTGAATGCCGCCTCATCCTTTATCCTCTGTCTGCAGTCTCTTTTCATATGTCCTTTCTTCCCACAGTAGTAGCAGTTGGGGGCCCCCTTCTGGGCTACTATCCTGTTTCCACTTTGCAGTCCCCGCGGTCTTTCCATTCGTCTCCCCTCTCGTACTGCTGCCACCATCAATTTCATTTGCCTTTTATGTGTGTCTTCCTCTCTTCTAACATAAACTTTTTGCGCTTCTCTGAGTAATTCATCCAATCCCCTACCCTGCCAATTTTCCAATTTTTCCAACTTTCTCCTAATGTCTTCCCAAGATTTTCCCACGAATTGCATCTTCAATAAAGCCTGTCCTAGTTGGGTCTCGGGATCTAGCCCAGAATATAACTGCAGGTTTTTTCTCAGTCTTTCTAACCATTCTGTGGGGGATTCATCCTTCTTCTGGGTTTCACTTAATGTTTTATGTAGATTCTGTCCTCTTGGAACAGATTGTCTAATCCCTTGTATAATAATGTTTCTTAAATCCTCCATGTCCCTTCTCCCGTTCTGGGTTTGATGGTCCCACCCAGGGTTCTGTAGAGGCCATTTCACGTCCCCGGCAGGTCCTTGCACATGTTGTAAATCCCACAGCCTCATCCCTTCTCTCCTAATCATATTTCTTTCTTCTGCCGTAAATAAAATTCTCAAAATAGACTGTAATTCTTCCCAGTTGTATATATTAGGTCCCAAAAAGAGGTCTAGCTTTTCTGCTACCCCCAGCGGGTCCTCTAGTAAGCTACCCATATCCTTTTTAAACTCTCTAACTGTATTTGAATTCAAAGGTACTGATACGAACCCTAGTTGCGGTTGTGCCCCTCCCATAGGTACTTCCCTTAAGGGTAGCAGCTCGTGTTCCCTCCGCCTTCTCCTAACTGTGGGTCCAATGCCCTCGTCCTCGGGGGTTTGGGCGTCCGGTTGAGGAGTAGGAACCGGTAATACTTGGGGCAGGGGTTGTGGTGCCGGTGGTGGTGGAGGGGGTGCATACGGGGGTGGTATCAGGGGAACTTCCTCTTCCTCCTGTGTTTTTTTATTTTTCTCATCTTTATGTTCAAACTTTATTTGGGAGAGATTGAATATTGCTACTCCCTGGTCCCCTGGGCGGGTGACCCATACCGCAGCATAATCTGCCTCTTCCTGATTAAAGGGGACCTTCCCACGTACCCACTGATTCAAAAATCCCTGAATCCATAATTCTGATGACCCAAACCTGGGCCACCAAACTGCCTTGGAGATTTGTTGTCCTCCCCAGACTTCTACACAAAAGTGTAACATCTTAACTTTGTCCTTGTCCCCCGTGGTGGGATAATATTTCCAATTCTCTAACATAAACCCCAGCGGTGAATCCCTAGGAACCGAAGGGGGTCTCATGGGTGGAGGGGGCTTGCTTTTCCCCTGTCCCATCTTCTGGAATACCCTCTTTCAGCCGTGTGTGTACTCACTCACTTCCCCTTTTTCGTGGCCCAGTCCCTCGCGGGCGATGGGAAACGCACTACTTAAGGGTCCGCACTCACTTGGAGAATCTAGCTGCCAGTTCTCCTCTCATTCACACGCACACACGTTGTATTCCAGGATCCCAACCCAGCCCGGACGGATTCCCCTGCACAATGGGCAGTTACTTACGCGTCTCCTGCGTCTTCGTCCGGACGTCGAGTGCACCGAGCTTATAGGGTTTTCCTTACCTTATTGTTACAAATTTGGGTTCGTCGGTAAGAGCAAGATCCCGACTTCAGAACCAGAGGCCGCCTGTACAGGCGGGGCGCCTCCCCTAGTCCCTCTGTCGGATCCGTATTCTTATCCGAGTCACGGCACCAAATTGTTATAGAGAAAATTTTGCACGGAATAGTCTGACACCGTTGCTTGTCCCAATCAAGGATTTTATTAATTACAGCAAGCGTAACAACAAGGTAATGCAGCGCTGGGCGACAGGGGAACCATTGTCCCGCCACTGCCGCGCCAGTCAGGGTTTTAGTTTTTCCTCTTATACAGTCCGGTTTCCGGCGTGCGTGACTTCCTTGAATAGTACTCTGCGCATGTGCGTCTCTGTTGCTGGGGTCTGCTCTTCCCCTGCCGCGTTTCAAGACTCAGAATCGCTGACTTCCTGGAAAATACTGCTTACAACCGCAAATTATGCGAGACCACCTTTATCACTTAACTTGTCACCCACATCCTGGATTTAATGAACAAACATATCAGTAACAGAAGCACTGTCACAGCAGCTCTAGCTTGACTTTCTGCCTACACTACTGTACATTTTAAATCACTTCTGAACAGGATCACTAGAAATGGGCAGCCATCCCTAAATCATCCCTGAAAACACAATGGCATCCAACAGGTGTTTGCTGGAGTTATCCCCCTAAGGGAAGGCAGTACTTAAACAGGCATAGAGAGGATAAAAGGAATAATTCTGTTCCTAAGAGCTGCCTCCTTCCCCTGTCTCCTCATTTGCCAAGGCCACGCACGAGGCCGATCAGCGCCGCTGGCGCCTCCGGAACCACCTGCAGCTGGCGGCCAAAGGTGACCAAAAAAACCTCCCCAAAAAAAACCCCAAAAAATTTGGGGGGAGGGGGAATCCCTCCCCAGAATGATATTTTTACATTTTTATTTATTTCGGGTTTTTTTTGTTTGTTTAATCAGGCCCTCTCCGGCAAACCTTCGCTCAAAACCCGCTGAGCTCCCCCGGGGCCGTTTCGGCCGCGCCCTCAGACACCCCGAAAAGACCCTGGAAAGACACGTTGCGCTGAGGGGGGATCCTGAAAAATTCAAAATAATTAAAACCCGGAAATATCCGACTCGTTTTTTTGGGGCAAAAAACGGATAAAATCGGGAGGTTTTGGGGCGGTTTGGCCTCCGGGGCTTGCCGTACAAAATGGCGGCGCGGTGTGAGGGCGACAAAATGGCGGCTCGGAGATTTCGCCGTACGAAATAGAGAAAACAGAGATTTGGGAGGAAAAAAGGGGATTTCAGGGAAAAAGGGGATTTTAGAGATAAAAATTGGATTTTCCGCTTCTAAATTTGGAGAAAAAACGGATAAAATCGGGAGGTTTTGGGGCGGTTTGGCCACTGGGGGTTTCCGTACAAAATGGCGGCGCTGTTTGAGGGAGACGTGAGGACGACAGAATGGCGGCGTCTTGAGGATCGTGCCGTACAAAATGGAGAAAACGGAGATTTGGGTGGAAAAAGGGGATTTGGGGGAAAAAGTGGATTTTAGAGATAAAAATGGAAATCTCCGACTCTAAATTTGGGGGGGAAGGGGAAAATTTAGGGAGTTTTGGGGTGGTTTGACCGCTGGGGGTTGCCGTACAAAATGGCGGCGCGGTGTGAGGGGTGAGGAGCGGGCGGCAAAATGGCGGCGCCCTGAGGATCTTGCCGTACAAGATGGCGGCGCGCGGGGTTTTTTTTGGCCGTACAAAAACGAAGAAAATGGAGATTTGGGGAAAAAAATGGGATTTAAGGGAAAAAAAAGAAATTTTAGAGAGAATAATGGAGATTTTGGTTGGGAAAAGGGAAAATTTGTCGGGTTTGGGGTGATTTGGCCACTCGGGGTTGCCGTACAAGATGGCGGCGCGCGGGGGGTTTTGCCGGATAAGACGGAAATTTGGGGGGGAAATGGAGATTTTGGGGAAAAAAGGGAGATTTTAGGGGGGAAAATGGGGATTTTAGAGGGAAAAACGAAATTTTTTGGGGAAAAAAATCGCTTTAAAAAGAAAAAAAATCCCCAAATCGGCAAAACCTGAGGGGAAAAATTTTCCCAAAAACTGCCTCAAACTCCCACAAACAAACAAACAAACAAACAAAAAAACCAAAAAAAAACCCCGCGGCGACAGCAAAACAACAACAACAAAAACCGGCGAGCTGAAAATTTATTGAAATTTAATTTAATTTAATTTTAATAAAATAATTAAATAATTAATTATTTGATTATTTTAATTAAAATTTTTCGATCCCAAAAAATCCCAAAAATTCACCCCAAAATTTCCACCCAAAATCCCCAAAAATGACCCGAAAATTTCCACTGAAAACTGAAAATTTTTAAGCCTCAAAATCCCTCAATTTTACCCCAAAATTCCCGCTAAAAATTGGGATTTTTAGAGCCTCAAAAATCCCCAAAATTCACCCCAAAATTGGAATTTTTGAAGTTCCAAAACCCCCAAAATTTCCACCCAAAATCCCAAAAATTCACCCCAAAACTCCCACCTAAAATCCCTCAAAAAACCCCCAAAATTCCCACTAAAAATTCGGATTTTCAGAGCCCCCAAATCCCCAAAAATTCACCCAAAAATTTCCACCCAAAATCCCAAAAATTTACTCCAAAATTCCCTCCCAAAATTGAGATTTTTAAAGCCCCAAAATCCCCCAAAATTCACCCCAAAATTCCCACTAAAAATTGGAACTTTTAGAGCCCCGAAATCCCCCAAAATTCACCCAAAATGCCCTAAAAATGACCCAAAAATTCCCACTAAAAATCAGGATTTCAGAGCCCCAAAATCCCAAAAAATGACCCCAAAATTCCGACTGAAAAATGGGGTTTTTTGAAGCCCCAAAATCCCTCAAATTCTCCCCAAAATTCCCACCCAAAACGCCAAAAATTCACCCCAAAAATTCCCATTAAAAATCAGGATTTCAGAGCCCCAAAATCCCAGAAAATGACCCCAAAATTCCCACTAAAAATTGGAATTTTTAGATCCCCAAAATCCCCCAAATTCTCCCCAAAAATCCCAAAAAACCCCCCAAACCCCCTCCCAGTACAAACCAGTACAAACCAGTAAAGAAAAACCCCAAACCGGTATAAACCAGTATAAACCAGTACAAACCAGTCACCCCAAATCCCTTCCCAGTTCATCCCAGTTCGTCCCAGTGACCCCTAAAGCCCCTCCCAGTACAAACCAGTAAGGAAAACCCCCAAACCAGTACAAACCAGTATAACCCAGTACAAACCAGTATAAACCAGTAACTCCCAGTATCCCCCAGCGCCGGGCCCTGGCCCTGAGCCGATCCCTGGAGGTCGCCGAGCGTCGAGAGATCCCAGTTCAAACCAGTACGGACAGGTGAGGGCACTGGAATGGGGACTGGAGGGCACTGGTTTATACTGGGATGGACTGGGAGTGGGTTTGGGGTCACTGGTTTGTACTGGGATGGATTGGGAGTGGGTTTGGGATCACTGGTTTGTACTGGGATGGACTGGGAGTGGGTTTGGGGTCACTGGTTTCTACTGGGATGGACTGGGAGTGGGTTTGGGGGTTACTGGTTTATACTGGTTTAAACTGGTTTCGGGGTTTCTGGGCGTGGTTTAACCTTTGCCCCTCCCCCACATGTGAACCGATCACGCCCCTCATCAGGCCACGCCCCCTTCCCTTATATAGATCGACAACAAGGGCGGGGCAAACTGGGCGGGGCCTGGGGGTTACTGGGTTCTACTGGGAGGGAGTGGGAGGGGCCAACGTGGCTCTGACCCCGCCCACCGCGCCGATATGCAAACTTATGTAAATGAGAGCACAAATAAACGCGAATGACGTCACTGACCACGGGGACTGGGAGTTACTGGTTTGTACTGGGAGGGGCCTGGGCGTGACTCAGACCCCGCCCACCTCACCGAGGCGCCAGCCTTATGTAAATTTATGCAAATGAGAGGCGAAATAAATGCCGGTGACGTCATTTGTACGCAAAGGAGCAAAGCGGCGCCGGGGGGCATGACGGGATACACCGGGGCGCAGAGTGGCACCACAGGGAATGACGGGATACAACGAGGCGCAAAGCGGCGCGGGGCATGACGGGATACAACGAGGCGCAAAGCGGCGCGGCGCATGACGGGATACACCGAGGCGCACAGCGGCGCGGGGCATGACGGGATACACCGAGGCGCAAAGCGGCGCGGGGAATGACGGGATACCTGCAGTTCCTCTCCTAGAGGAAGGCTCAGCCTGGGACTCACTCCCCTCTCTTCCAAGACACCACTTTGGAAAACTGCAGGATTCCAACCTAACCCTTCCTCCAACACAGGGGCCGGAAGAAAAGATTCAGAATTTCTGTCCACCCCCATAGGTTCAGCCATACAGCTGTGGCAAAATGCATCTCTTCTCTGCAGTCTTCTCACGTAAGATTTGTTTCTTTAATAAACCTTTCCTCGGAGGAGCAGTCTTACATCAGTAGGAGATTTATAGTATTTTAAGTAAATTTATAAACCAAGGATTTGTAGTTGCACATACAGCAGAGATTCCAGATGACAGCAGAGCAGACCAAATGCGGCCAGACTGGTGTTTTAAAACTGAGGTCATCGACTGATTCCTGTGATCCACAATCCCAACACCAGGCCACACCTGGTGTTCTTGCCTCTAGAGAAAACCACACAACCTATTATCTCTGCTGAGCTCATTTGGTACCATTTAATACGTATTTATCACACACTCACAAAATGGCAAGTGTGGTTGCATCACTACCACAAAATGTTCTTGGGGATTTACTCAATCATTGATGATTACAGAAATGGTAAGAAGAGAGGCCAAACAATAGGGTGAAAAGGTGGATTTGCCCTACACAGCATCCAAATTCTTAACAACAGGATGGACTTTGCCACTTATTGCTAATGCTAACTAACTCACATAGAAGGAGTTAGAAGTTTGATCTGCAAGACAGTTCACACAAGGCCACAAAAGAAAACAAGCACTTTACATGTTGAATTTCACCCCTGTTTATGAGGTTTTCTCATGATATTTAACTTCAATTATCAAACACAAATTTTCAAACATACCAGTGAACATCCCTCAGTCCATAGTCTGTGCCTATTTCTTGCTGTAAGTTAGATGAGCAAACAGATAAAATTGTATCAGCTCCTTTGAACCGACCAATTTCAATTCAATTGTGGTTACAGCATTTCAACGGCGAACAAAAAGCATGCACAGCTGAGTTTCAGAATATATAAATACTCACACAAAGCAACATTTTCAACTCCAAGAGTGTTTAGTATGACACACTTAACTACCTCCAGTACCTAAGAGATCTGTATTGAAAAATCTGAGCCACGTTACTAGTTTTAAGTGGACACTAAAAAACCAAACCCAAACATTAACATGCCACATGTCCTGGCTCTCTTAGCACTGCATTGGCCATAAACACACAATAATTTTGATTCCAAATATTTCTCAAGGTTTCCTGGGGTTTTGTTGTTCCTACAAGTATCCCAGCTTGTTTTTACTCACTGTACCAGTCTCAGGTTGTAAACACAAGTGGGCTGTGACTCTCCCATGAGCAAGTTTTTTCATGTATTTGCAAAACTGACCGCACGAACGTGGTTACAGCTGCTCACATGCTCTACTGCCTACACACACTGAAATGCCAAACAATTAAGGAAGGCTCCAATGAATTATCAAGACTTGGGATTTTTTCAAGAGCTATTTCAAAAAATAACTAAAACCAGTATTTGTTGATGCATTTACTACCACGTAATTGTACTAGAGCCCGTTGAAGAGACAAATTTGAGCTTTTTTTTTAATGCCTTAAGAAAGTATCTTTACCGAACACAAGAATTGGTTTACACTAGCAAATCATCAGCCCAGGTTCTGCATTTCATCAGTGCTTGGACAGACAAAATGAATTTTGTACATCTATCTACCAAAGGATTGCTATTCTTGGCAGTTTATTATCCTGACTGGTTCAATTAATTCCTTGCACTGGGGCAACAGGATGATGCACAGATAGACACAGAAGCTCAGAAAACCCTTAGAAATACCTAGTGACTGACCATGAGACTCTGGCCAACCTCAGCCCAAGCATTTTCTCAATATCCTCTGTACACTAATCCAGGGGAGCTATGAAACACAAGAAATCTCCCCTAACACAAATTACCACTCACCAGTGGCCAATATTACAGCCCTGACCTGATAAAAATATCCAGGAATCATCCGAATCAGATTTTTCTCCCTAGCCCATCCGCTGACAAAATTACACAAAACAAAGTGTTTAAATTGCCATTATGTACCAAGACGGATGAAGATGCACAAGATCCTGTATTTGGTAACTGAAGTTTCCTCATGCAGCAAGGGGAGGACAAACTGGGGGAAGCAATCTCTTTGTCCTAGCATGGACACAGAAGAAAACCATTTAGTCTGAGACTAAATTCATGTCATAATGAACTTGTACCTTTGTTTGTTCCCACCACTTTCAAAATATTCCTCTCTTAAAATAACAATCCTTTTGTTCAGGCTGCATTTTCACTTCCTGTGTTAAACACTTCCAAAATAACTTTGAATATCTGAGGAATTCAAGTTGTTGAAAACAGGGGCTGGGAGGAAAACAAATTAAACAGATTTGTTTAAGCCCAGTGTGCTTACATGAAAATCTTTCATTTGGCTTTCCACAGCTCCATCTGCATGGCGATCTCGGTAGACTCACGGACAGATTTAAACTTGACATTATCTAATGTACCTTGGGAAAAATCCTGCACAGCAAATAGAATTTTTAAAAGTGGTACTGCATTCAATGAGTAACTAATAGGGTTGCATTTACTGGGTTGCATTACATTTACTTGAACTGCAGCAGAGGAACATTAAGGATAAGAAGCCCATTTGGAACTTACGTTCTTTAGCCTCCATTTGAATATACATTTCAGGTGTAGATGTTGCAGTATTACGGGGGGGTTTAGAGTCTAGGCTTTGTGCAAAAATTAACAACTCCAGTATATTTGGTGAGGGGAAGCAGCAAAAAAATCCCATAAACACGCTGTACACAACCTGTGCCAATCCCACATGTGACTTGTGGCCTGACAGTGTTGTCAGCTCTCCATCTTAAACCAGCTTGGTTTTCCATTCCACTGAAACCAAACCTTTTCCACAGCGGCAACACATTCCCTGCTTATGGCCAGCCTGTTGTGACCCAGCACCTTCACAGCTGGTTGTTGGGTGGGTGGGTTTTTTTGTTTTGAACCTTCTCCTTCACAACAATTCTCACTAGCACATGAACTTCACTCCATGTTACTCAACTGTGCCCTGCTTTACATTCCAGGCTGTTGAGACCATCCAGTTCTTCCAGGAATTATCTGCTCCTCCAGCCTACCAAAGTCTCTTAATCCTGTGCCATGGCATTTAGTTCATCCTGAAGAACGGTCTCAAGACAAACCCTGAGGATCTGTATTAACAGACCAATTCTTCCCTTCCAAGTACAGCTTCTTGCTCTCCCCTTCAGTCATTCCCTGTCCAGTTTACCAACCACCATTTTAACTCCTTATTTTGTAATTTCCCATAGAGTACTACACAGACATGTTTCTTAAGTGTAGATAATGAACTTCCTACACCTAAACTATTATTTTATCAAGTTAAAGGACGGGCTACATCTGGCACCAATTACTTTGGAGAAAAACCTCTCATCCATGTGCTATTTGCTGTTGAATCTGTCAATATTTTTTCCAGATAGGCTCTAGAAAGTCATCCATCCTCTTCAGACCAGAATAATTCTCTTGCCCATCTCCCTTCCCCATTTTTTTTCTTCCTTTTACACATTTCTTGTCTCTCAAAATGTAGTCATGATGTTTGCCAATAGATTTCACAAATCTCTAAGGGCCTAGTTCTTGAGTAAAAACAAATTAGAGATAGATGTTGATATTTGTCACAAATACATTTAATTCCTCATTTTAGACAGAGCCCTTCTTTGGTTTGTTTAATCTCTGCAGTTCAGGCAACCTCTTGCACATATATCGACTCACTCAATCCTTGCCTTCTTCCCTTTCTTTGCCCTCTTCTCACCCCCACACACAAGCACATGGCTCTACAGACCTGATAAAAAATTAACTTTCATCAGCAAGCTACTTTAGTCTGCAAATCACCCTGAGCAAAATATTGCCAAGTAAGGGACACACTACAATTAAACATCAAGAAAAAGCTGCCCTAAAAAAGTGAAAAACGCATATTAGAAAGGATAGACAGGAGTCAGGAAAAACAAAACTTATGGCAAAATCTGGTTTCTTAAAATAATTCAATTTGAAGCAATACAAGAAGAAAAAAAAAAAACCTATTTCCGTGTTTCCAACTGTCTTCGTATTTGTCCAATTACTAACCCAGATATGGAAACAAACCAATGTAATGCACTTCAACTTGATCCCTGGAGACGCCTCCTTGAAATAAGATTCAAAACCACAACTTCTCAATTCCTGTTAAAAATTCATTTCTTCGGAACACTGTTAGGCAGAACAGTGAGACAAAAACCTCTGAAAAAGAATGCACCACCAGAGACAGAAAATTATTTTGAATCTATTGAAAGCATTGATATTAAATCTCGATACAAGCTGAAGTCTGTAACAAAAAGTACTATTTCCTACAGGACATTTAAGGACTGTAGGACACCATGTCTCCATAGGCCCGGGAAATGTGTTTTTAAAGATACTCCTTCAAAGGCTTCCTCCAGAGTTTGGACAAAACTAGATGTCCAAGTTTCCTGTCTCTTGAAGTAACAAGTAAAAACAATGTTTTGAAGACTGTCAGGACAATCCTGGAAACATAAGAGCAGTCCACACAACCTCAAATCGTTCTCTTTGAGGAAAATGCTGGAACTGCAAGTTGTCACAAGG
Source organism: Chamaea fasciata (assembly GCF_029207755.1). Lineage (NCBI taxonomy): Eukaryota > Metazoa > Chordata > Aves > Passeriformes > Sylviidae > Chamaea > Chamaea fasciata. The sequence continues at coordinate 528,179 of NW_027094153.1, read as the reverse complement.
CAAATTTGCAAAACTTAAACATTTCCACAAGTTTTCTCAGCTGTTCTGCAGTGTTGCTGCAGTGTCCTCTGCTCCCAAAAAAACAGGCTTTCAACCATTTTTAGCTGCAGCTTAGCAGTGGTGGGAAAAACTGTGTTTCTGCAGACAGAGCCATCAGCTGGAAGATTTGAAATACTTTTCAAGACAAAGTTCCTCCTCTCTCATTCCCCAAAAGCAGTGTTATAGAGAACCTACGTTCTGGAAAACTCTCCACATACAAACCTCTGCACATTAACAGGGAAAGAAAACAAGATTAAGAGAACACTGCAAGGACTGTAAAGTAAGAGGAATTTCCCTACAAATTGTTTTGGTTCTAATACTACTTCTAGTATGAACAGTTTGTCACTTCTATGATAATATCTTGCTTCATCCCCGAGTTCCCCAACGCATAACAACAACTTCAGAAAAATAAAACAAGCATTGGGTTTTGTTTTGGGTTTTTTTTGTTTGTTTGTTTCAAAACACAGCAGAACACAGCAATATTTTCCCTACTAAGCAAGACAAAGTCACATTGTTCATTGCCACTCTGCCTTTTCTAATTTCCTGGTGTAAGCAAAAGAGATTGCTCTACCCTGAAAACAGGAGTTATCATGCAGCATCAAACTCGGCCTAAGGTATTAGCTCACGTCTGTAATGATGATTCAAAGCTGCAGTGATCAATATCACATCACAAGTGTCCAATCCAGAGGGCATTAAAGGATCCTGTTACTGCCTATCTGAAGGATCACACCGGAGTTTCAGATGATATCAATGCAAAGGTAGAGAAAAGAGAAAATTCTCACCCCACAGAAGCAGCAAATTGAACTCTCTCTAGGAAGCTTCAAGCTTCTACTTTATGTGGAAACTATTTTACTGAAATTTGTCATTTCCATGTTAAGACACAAGTTTGTCACATGGAGGAGAACCCCTTCATAACCATCCATCACTACCTGAGGGGTTTTTTTTTTTCAGATGAGTGTCTGAATATTACACACACAAACAGCTGCAGGTAAACAGAACTTTGTCAACCCAGCTCAGCACGGAATGGAAAAGGAAAAGCAGACACAGGGAAGTCAAAAGTCAACTAACAAAACTCAAAGCACATTAAAGGGAGCTGTATTTAAGCCAACACAGCTAAGAACTGCCAGCTGCACAAGATACAGGATTTTGTTCAGTGTTACAAAATGCCAGTTTTTTTCTGCTGATTTACTAGATTTTGTGCAATTCTCTATTTTTAATAGAAAGATAAAGCTCATGAGTCACCCTGAAATCTGCAGCCAGGTTCCTTCACTCTCTCCTTTCCAAAGTGGCAAACATTTCAAATTAAGCTCTAATACAAAGAATACTACGTGCACTAAAAGCTGTCTGTTCTTGTGTACTGTATCAAGGTTTGAAAATAGCACAACAGTGTTAAAAAAAAAAAAAAGTGTTCTCTGGTACACAAAAAATGAGAATAGGCTAATTTTTACTACAGTGACTTTGCCACAAATCACTTTTTGCCCAATGCAAAGTTAAAACGCAAAGGGCAAAAAACGGTTCCCTGTAACTAAAGCAAGATCCACTTGACAAGTCAGTCACATTAGTGATCTTCTAGTCAAAAAAGGAACTTTTACCAAAACACAATATTCCCGCCCTGTTACACAGAGGGACTATTTGTAGACCTTCCACTGTACTGCAGTTTGAAAACTTTTAATTTCCATTTTTGGCTAAAATTATTTCTTTTATCTTGACGTATGTTTGACATCAGAGAAATATTGGATGAGTTTAAAGTACAAGTAGGGCTTGTCTGCCCTCCTTTTCCTAAATTTATTCAGCCTTTTCCTTTGAAAGCAAACACCATTCTATATCTACAAATTCTACAAATCCTGCATCATAAGTCCCACACCTACAACTTCCCCACAATTCCTATGCAGCTCCATCCTCTACTGCCACAAGTACCTGGCGGCTCACTGGAGGAAATCATCACTTTTTTGGTTTCCCAATTACTGTCAATCTTTCACTCCCTGTTCCGATTTAGTGGCAGTACCCTGCTAAACTCCTATTTGGTTTGTGTCCCTTCTGCCCACTCCTTTTTCCTACCACATTGTCTTGTCAGGCTCTTGCTGCTTTCTCTCTCCCCAGTCTAGCATGCATGAGGACCCTTTATGCTCAAGATATAACTCAGGGAAGCTTCCTGTCACATTTCAGAACCTCCAGAAAACCCACTTGTCATTAGGTGTAGCAGACTTATTCCAAGAGCAAAATGAAATCAGAGTTTGTTATTTCTAAATATACTTGTGATAGCTTTGACGGTTTTTTCCACCTCATTCCTCTCCTTACAGTCTAAAACATGAAGGCCTTAACCTTCTTTGTTTAGTAGAGAGTCAAGTTCTTGGCTACAAGCACAGTCAAGAGGGCAAAATTTTCCACAGCACATCACTGACAATCAGCAGAAACACACTGTGCATGTACAACATCAGAATTGTAGGCAATTTCAAACCTTATTCTGCATCCCGACATACGAGTGACACTATACACAGGGCATGAAATGAAAAAATGGCAAGAACTTTGTACATAAAACGTAGAAGGCCTTTGCCAGGAGTGAAGAGTAAAAGTTTGTACAATACAAGCCTCAAATGCAATGATATTTACATGCTAAAACAATGACAGCCACAAATGACATAACCTTGCTTTTCTGTATTACAGAAACAAGGGTCGCTATTCCAAGTGGAATGTGAGGGTGGTCTGGCTGAAAAATCCATCACCTCACTGACCTCCACGGTTGATTTAACTGATTTAGAAGGCTAGATGAGTGCCCCATACAACACCAAGTCTGAGGGCATCCATCCTAAAGCTGTTTGCTCGCAGAGAACAACCCCCCTGAGCAGACGAAACCATCCATGTGTCAACAGTACATGGTACCTGCACTCCCCAAATACAGCAGCCAACGAGGCCCAGGTGGATTTGGAAGAGAACATGAGTAGTCCAGCTTCCAGGACTGCAGGACACATGGAAGTGAGACCACCCCCAAACAAGCTCAAAACCAATTTCTAAGAGAAAAACGGGTAGTCTATCTTCCAGGATTGCAGACACATGAGAGGGAGAGCCCCTAAACAAGCTCAAGATCCAGTTTTTGGAGAAAAAAGGGTACTCAAACCACCATGACTGCAGACATACATTAGTGAGACCACCCCAAACCAATTCCAGTTTTATCTGCAGGAGAATATCAGGTGGTCAAGCTTCCAGGAGCAGAGACACATGAAAGTGAGATGCCAACAAACAAGCTCAGGGTCCAAATGTAGGAGAAAAAGGGCAGTCAAGCTACCTAGACAGCAGATAGATCAAAGTGGGACCACCCCCCAACAAGCTCAAAGTTTAATTCTAGGAGAAAAAAGGGTAGCCAACATTCTAGAACTGCAGACACATGAAAGTGAGACCACCACGAAACAACCTCAAGGTCCAAATGAGGCAGAAAAAAGATTAGTCAAGCTTCCAGGACTGCAGGCACATCCAAGTGAGACCACACCTGTTATGAGTGGGCCAGGAGACAAATCTCCCTTTAAATGCCTGTATTAGGACAGCTTTGGGCGGGGAACCCAAGGGGTCACACACACCGCCACTGCTCCCTGGAGCGATGAGGACGAGGAGGTGAAACAGCTTTGCCAGGTGCCCGACAGAGCCGGGGCTTGCGTCCCCACGAGAGCCGCAGGAAAGCACAGGCTCGTTGACAAGCCGAGGGCAGTCACGCAGAGAGGGCACTATCTGACTTATGGCGACAAGACACGGAGCCCCAGCAAGCAGCCCCATGTTCTCCCTGCTCACTGGGGTAGTTTGGAGTCCTGTCTGGCTAATGGCTCACCGGCCCTAGGGGTTTTTAGGTGTCCACTCCACCTCCTGTGGGCACTGCAGTCCCAGGGAGTTCTCTGGTTTGCGTGTCGCCATCAGGGCTGTGAGGGGAGCAGCGGGAGCACGGCCCCACGGGAAGGAGACAGTTTCAAAATGGACACCGGCTCGAAATGGGGGGTGAGGGAGAGCGGAAAAGGTACACAAATGAACTTATTCACATGCAAACTTGTCACGATCCGCTCACACAAGCGGGGTTCGTGATGGTTCGTTTTAGGGATCTCAGAGCGCAAAAGACACAGCGGGGGACAAACTCAGTTTACTCAATCACAAATGCACCTTTATTTAGTGCCAACAAATACGATAGTGGGGAGAGAAAAAGAGAACAGTAAGGAAAACAGAAAAGAGGGGAAGGGGATTATAGCTACCAGCATGGAGGGTCGAGTCCTCGAGGCTTTTGAAGATGCCTATAGACACGATCTTCTCCAGTGGGGAGATCTCAAAAGTGAGCGGGGGTCTCCAGGGTTTTTATAGTCCTCTCCGAAGCGACAGGCAGTTGGCCAAACAGCTGGGGGAAATCATTGCAGTGTGCTCATTTAGAGAACCCAGAACAAGTCGGTCGTCAGCAGGTACAGTGTCAACCAGTCCAAGTCAGCAGGTGCAGTGTCAGCAGGCGCGGTCACTTCACCGTGACTTGCCCATTGTTTCTGCTCAGGTTCTGATGTTCCCATATGCATGCTGGGTGTTTTCCATCAAACACACCTGCAGGCAGCACTTGGCCAACATCCCACCTCAGCCAGGCCAGAACTCCTGTGTTGAGATTTTCAAGTCCCTTTTAGGGGTTTCAGTCTCTGTCCTTGACGATGGTCGTGAGGCAGATGAGGGATCTTCGGACCGTCTCTTACACAAGGGTCGGCAGGGGAGAAGATCCCACTTCAGGCTTCCACAACCCATCTCCAGGTTTCTCTCTAAGCCCTCCCGCTGTAGCAATGTATCTGAATAACTTGGGCCATTCCCTGTATCAGCCAAACTGTTTGTAGAGAAGACGACACCTGCAGTCTTCTTTTCCAGAGTTCGCAGGAATTCATCAAGGCTACAGGAACAACAACAGCTCTGAAAATAAGAGCCTAGGAAAGCCTCTCCAAGAAATGCAAAACTCAAATAGGAGACACATAGCACGGTGATGGACACTTAACCAATTAAGTGCCCTGAAAGATGCGTGCGTGCGTTCCTGCCTTCCTGCCTGCCTGCCTGATGGAGAAATAACTTAGCCGATAACTTTGGCTCTTGGGAGAGGGAGATACACACCCAGCTCAGGTGAATCCTTCCTAAGAAAAAGTTCTCTTTGGCTTTGATGACTTTGTCGCCCCATTAAATTTCATCTAAGAGTTGGCTCCTCTCTAACACCTCTCTCTCTCCCAGCCGCTCAGGGTTGTATTGCGCAGAGCTTGCTGTGTGCCAGAGAGCTCAAAGCAGGCTGGCCTGGTGCCCCGGAATAATTCTGCAGAACACTCTGCATTTCACCCCTTTGCTCTGGCTCAGTGCACAACTCCAGCACTGCAGGCGCTTCCTCCCAGAGCCGTGTGAGGCCCCGGCTCCTGCAGATGTGACCTGACAAGCTGTCCCTGCCTGCCGCTGGCCTCGCTTCCCCTGGCAGAAGCGCCGTGCCTGAAGGAGGCTGCCCTGTGCCGGAGCCTGCGGAGCAGCCCGGCTCCCTCCCCTGTGCCCAGAGCGCTGCACACACTGCTCGCCTTGGCCAGGAGTTAGAGGGCAGCCGGCACAAGGGTGGCAATCCAGGCCTGCAGCCCTCGGCTGTGGTTTGCCTTTCTCTGCTCCTGTGCACGCTCCGGACGGCCGATGCCACCGGTCTGTGCTGTGCCCAGCACGGCCACGCTTCCCCTCGGGAGCAGCCGGCTGCCAGCTGGGCTCTGAGAGCGCAGGATTCGCCCGGGGCCCCCAAGAGGCACCCAGGGCCGGGCTGCTGCCTCTTGCAGCTCCAAGGGCCTCCTTGCAGCTGCCTCTGCCCCGGCTCAGGCTGCTCCGGGCTCTGCCAGGGCTCTGCTGGGGCTCCAGCCTGGGCAAGGCGGGGCCTGGGCTCACCCTGCAGTCGCTGACAGCTCTGCACCAGCTCTGCGCCTTTCCCAGCAGCCTCCCTGATCTTTCTGCTGTCTCACTTGGGCAAAACTCTCCCCCAGACAAAGAGATTGCACTTAGGGATACAAATGCAAGTGGCAGCAACCCAAAGGCTCTCGAGTCAGAGCTCAAGGCCTGCATCTGCACAGGGTATTTGGGCTGCCCCACTCGTCCTTTGGTTCTGCCTCTTATTGCCACTGCCCTTTCTGCCTCAAACACAAGTGCCACAGCTGGGTAAAACCCAGCCCCTGGGCCATATTCCAAAGGCACTGCGGTCCGGAGAGCATGACGAAAGAAGAGCCTACTCCCCCTTCAAACCGTACCAAAGAGGGCATCAATGTCACTTTCCACCTCTAAGCAAAAATGGACAGTTCAGAAGGAAATGTTGAGCATTCTCACAGGCTCAGAAGGAGGACAATCTTCAAAATGACTTGAGGTTTCAGAAACTTTATTTACAATCCTAGGCCAAAATACTACCCTACAATCCTAGGCTAAAATCCTACTCTACAATCCTAGCTACAATCCTGCTCTACAATCCTCTACGATGCTGGTGATGGAAGAAAAAGTTTTTAAGTGACTGGTCCATTCCTGTCAACTCCTTCCACTTCTTAAATGTAAGGATGAGTGGCACCAGGCTGGATGTAGGCTTGGCCGATGTTACAAATGGATGCTGCACAAAGGAAAACAAAAAACAAGAATGAACCATTACTTTTCAAGCTAAGAGCCCCAAAGGCAGGGTAATCTTTTTTTCAATGAAAAGGGGATTGAGTCAGAGTAGGTCTAAGGAGCAACAGTGGGACAACAGTGGCACAGCTTACTGCAAGAGCTGCTAAATGCCCCAGGCCTGGAAATATTTCAGGTCTGAGCATCCTGATCTCTTTAAGGACGCCCCTGCTCATTGCAGGGCACTTGGACCAGATGACCCTTACAGGTCCCTGCCAGCCCAGCCCAGTCTAGGATTCCTGGCTGTTCTCATTTGGACAGCACCAAGAGTGGAGGTGAGGAGGACGAGGCTCATCTGATGCCTGGCACTTCAGTGCAGGAGGAGCCCGTCCCTGGGACACTGTTTCCCCTGCAGCCCCTTGGCATTTTACCTGCAGCAGCTCCTTGGCAGACCAGCGCCGCTCCTCGTCTCTCTGCAGGCAGCAGCTCAGGAAGTCACGCAGCAAAGGGGAGAGGAGCTTGGGCTGCCGCAGCTCTGGGATCCCTTTGATGGCTATCAGGAATCGAGCCTGGAGAAAAAGGAAAGACGAGTCTCTCAGCTGCTTCTTTCACATCTGGAACTGCTCTCCCAGATCCCATTGTTTCAGCTGCACTCTGCAGTGGCTGTTTCTGCCGTGGCACAGAGGAAGAGATGACTTTCCTGGACCAACAAAAAACCCAAAGCCTGATGCAGTCACAGCTTTTCCAGCATCCAGCAGATCTTGCCCTGGCAGCTGATTTCATTGACTGACCTCCTTAGTGGAAACTACATCAGCAAAAGCACCTTTGCTTCTCCGAGGATTCACCTGACCAGCTTGACAGGCTAGTTGGAAGAGGGACTTTGCTCTACTAACTCACTCTAGTATTTCCAAGGAGTATGACATGAAAAGCATCTCTGCAGCACTTGTTGGTCCCTTAAGCACAGCTGCTATAAAAGTCATCAAGCTTTTTCCTTGGTTCTTGAAAACAATGGTAATTAAAAGTAAAGAAAGGAAATCCCTCAGTTAAGGCAAGTTTCCCTGTGAGAAGAATGGGGGTACACTTCTCTCCAAACCACTGTTTTAGAAACTTTGTTGGGTTTAGGTTTCTTTCTTTCATTTCAGAAAAGATAACAGCAGCTCTAAGATGCTTGTTTGCTGCTATTAGGGCCATCTACAAAGCCAAAAGAGCTGGAAGGACTTCTAAGCCAAAGCCAAATGTTGCCTGAGAAGGGAGATTGTTTGCCTGGGCTAAGGCTTGAGTTCCCCCACGGATGCAACCAAAACCCCAGCAGATGCTGATGTGCTGCAGGGACATTTTCAGAAAGGGACCGTGGTGGAAGTAGTTCCAGCAGATGGCAATGGGATTTTGTCCAATGGCACACAGAACGTGGGATGGGGGAGAATGACAGCGGGATCAGAGAGTATTTACACCTTACCACGAGAGGACCTTTATTCCAGTAAGGAGGTTTTCCTTCTACCATTTCAATGCCCACAATTCCAAAAGACCATATGTCTGCTTTGGGGCCATAGGACTCAGCTTTTGCAATTTCAGGCGCCATCCACCAAGCAGTCCCGGTCACCGATCTCCGTCTACTCTGCTCAGGGGTGAGTTGAGCAGAGAGGCCAAAATCAGCTGGGGAGAAAGCAAAAGAAGGTTTTTATTTGAATCCTGTGCAATTAGGAAAGCAAGGAAAAGAATTGCCCAGTTGAAGTTGGAGAATGTGCTACTGAATCTCCTAGACAACTGTCCCTGCTCTGTTTCCTCAGGACTTTAGCCAAGGAAATATGGCATTGGCTGCTTCAAAAATCCCCACATTTTTTACACGGCCTCCAGCAGTGTCTTTTGTTCCCCTGAAGCTTTAGACCTGTAGCCCCCTCCCTCTGGAAGGGACACACACAGAGCAATGCCACTGTGCACTGCTCGATCCTTGCCATTGGTCTGTGCACGTTGCCACCGCGTGGTCAGCTCACAACAGGCTCCCTGCACTGCCACCAGCACCATTTTGGGGGGGCTGGCACTCACTCAAAAGCAGCCCCACAGCCCACATATCCCTGGAACGCTGCACCTGCCCGAGAATATACTGACCCAGCTTGACAGAGCCATCTGTTTTGAGGAGAATGTTGAGGCTCTTCACATCTCGGTGTATCACGTGGTTGGAATGGAGAAAATGCAGTCCTTGCAGGCACTGAGAGAGAAACCAGAAACAGGAGGGCAAAAATCAGTGATGTGATTTCATCACACAAGAAAGGAAAGAGCTCTCCAAGATTCCCTCTGCAGGGGAATGGGGAGTAATGGCAGAAGACAGTGCCATTGAGGGGAAGAGCTCGCTGCTCCAACACAGGCAGAGCAGCACCTTTCTAAAGAAAGGCATGTCAGCTTGTCAAAGAGCAACAGCAACTGCTGGTGTAGACTCTGCCCTGGAAACCAGCCAGGATGACTGCTGCTGCAGTGGATGTGCTCAGAAGTACAGAGCATTCTGGCTGCACTGCTAACCTTTCCAGCTGAGGACTCAGAGAAATGAGTCTCTCTTTCTTCTTTGCTGCTGCTTTCAAACAGTGCCACCCCCACCTTTGCTTTTACAGGCAGGGAATGCAGTGCAGACAGGCCAAAGTTTAGAGAGGCAAGATGGAGAAGAGCAAATACAAGAGCCAGAGTGAGAATGCAACAGCAGGAGAGAAGAGGACAAGAACAGAGTCCAGTGAGTGCAGGGGCACTGGCAGGCAGTTCGCTTGAGATGCTTTTGCTTGCCCAGAGCATACCAGCGACACAGAAACAAAGCCTGGCTCACGGAATCGCTCCTGTCCTGAGCCCCTTTCCCAGACAATACTGCCCAAGCCCTGGGACGCACCGATGGGATCCCTCACCTCTCGACTGATGGTTGCAACGTGGTGTTCACATATGCGAACCTCAGCGATGACATCGTCCAGAGAGCCTCCATCCATGTACTCCATCACCAGCCAGAGTTCGTCAAGCACAAGGTAGCTGAAAGAAGGGAACAAGGCCGTGCAGATGAACATGCATACATTGGTTTCTTTGCTTGATTCTTGTTTCCGGGTCCCTTTGTGACATAGACAGAATTCAAGGAATAGACATTCCCTCCAGGCTGTGCATTGTTTGCAGTCTGTGCAGTCTCAAGGAGAACAGCACATCTGTGAAAAAGGAGATATTTTAGATGGCCAGCAAGCAAAAAGTACAGTTTAGTATCAGCCAAGATGAAAAACCTGTCCCGCATGGTATTTCTGGAAAGGAACACCTAGTGTTCCTGGCATGGCCAGCCCTGGAAAAGAGGCAACAATCCAAGGGAAATCCTCCCTAGCATGCTTCATCAGCATTGAAGAAACTTGAAAAAATCAATCTTGAGACAACATGGAGGCAGTGAGCTTACAGGGTATTGACTTAGTATGGGAGGGTTGATTCAGGTTTTTGGCCAATGTTCCAACTCAGTGTTTGAAAGCCAGGGAAGACACATGCAGGCAAAATACACTCTCTTCCCATCCACTGGAGATGAGTAGAGAAATAATAATTAACTGATTATTAACAGCTCTATTTTCTGCCAGTGTCCAAAGTGGGGTTTTAACCTCGCATGCTTTAACTATGTAAACAAACCTTCATGGGAAGAGACCATGACCACTCACCTGTCTAAATAATCCACAATATGGGGACTCTTATTCTTCTTCATGATCATGATTTCATTTAGCGTTTGTTGATTCCTATTCAGTCCTTGAAGATTGATTTTCTTGATGGCCACCTAGAATGACACAGAAAATCAGTAACTTTAGAAGCTGGTGGAAGGAGACCAAAACACACATGGAGCGAGTGATTTTGCAATGACACAGGTGAGCTCTGCCAAAGTGCCTTGCGATTAGACAAAGGAGTAATTAGGAACTGACATTCCTACAGCTCATTTCTCTGCTCCTTTGGGGGCCAGTTCCAGGACACGTGGCCACTGACCACATTTTGCCTTGTCCACTTGTTAGCAATGGTGCGTCAACTATCATCCCCAAAGCTCTGAGCACACTCTCTGTTTCTCTGTCCGTACTTCAGAGGAAGAAATGCGTGCCTTGGTACTCTGTGGATACATCTCGGGCTATAGGCAGGGCTTGGGGCTTTCAGGGACGCCTTGCAGATCTCTCCCTATGTGCAGTTCCCAAGTGCAGCACTGCAGGTGGCTAAGGAACTGCCAGGAACATTCAGATGTATTTGCTGGCAGCCAGAAATGGGAATTCAGGACTCTGAAGCCGTAGCCCCAGAGAGCAGTGAGATGCTCCAAGGCACCACCTTTGTTGGAGCAACTGAGAGCCAGGGAGAGCGTCCTTCTCTGAAAGGAACCGCTGCCCCCCTTGCCTTCCTTCTGGCAGCTGAGCAGGACAAAGACTGTCCCAAATGCAGCTGGCTGGCTGGCACCAGTCTGTGCTTCTTGTGCCTTTGCAGCACAGCTCTAGCCACAGCTGCAGCCACAGCTGACACGAGAGAGGAAAGCCCTGGAGAGCAGCAGAATCTGCGGGGGCTCTTGACATTTACCTGTCGTCCTGTGGCAGTGTCGATCGCTCTGCAAACCTCTCCAAAAGCCCTAGAAACAAAACAGCAGCAAAGAAAGGAGAAGCCATTTAGACCTTGGAGTGAAAGCCAGCCAAGACAGGAGATGTCTGCTGGAAATGCCTCCAACCTGCAGCATGCAGGAGGGCTCTGCCAGAAGGCAGATGATGCATTTTCCTCTCCAGTGCATGGGCACTGAGCCTGTTTCTGAAGCATTGGGGTTTAGTGCCTCAGCTCAAAAGGCCAGGTGATTCTTTCATCTTGGATTTCAGTTTCTAAACTGGGCAGTTTTCATCCTGATCACACTATTTCCTTCAGCAAACTCTTGGGAAGAAATGTTCCTTCAAACAGTTATCTGCCTGCTACAAAAAGGGGTGGTTGCTGTTTCTGGCAATGAAATCCAAGTGTCTTTGACAATTCCTTCTGACTACACTTCCAAATTCTGGCTGGTACTGAGAGATGGGGCAGACTAACCCCAGTGTCTGAATATGTTTGCAGCTTGCCTGACTTCACCCTTGACAGATATTCCAGCAGCAAATCGTTGCCCCATGATTGCGTACAAGTAACTGTGGTTGGACTCACCCTCTGCCAACAATTTCCTCTTCCATGTATTTCCTTCGGGGATTTTCCATGCTCGCCCTTTGCCCTGAGGGAAACAAAATGCAAGATGCTCACTTGAAAGCAGACATCCCACCATCCAAGAGATACAAAAGGCAGCCCTGCTGGGGCTGTACAGTCTGGCCTTCTGAGCCCTTTGTGGCCAGCTGGGTAACAACAACAACAACAACAATTGCAACAAGACAGGCAGCTCTGCAGCACAAGCAGGCCAGCACAGAGAATGATTTTCTACAGTCCTTTGAAGAGATCTCTTGAAAGAAAACAAAGCACAGGGAGATGCATTCCCAGGAGAGGAGGGCATCTTCCCCACCTTGCAGCACTTTACCAAAAGAATGCCTTTCCCTTTGTAAACCCAAGCAGCTCATGCTCTAACCAATCCCAAGGGGCCTTCAGCAGCAGGACCCTCACCCTTGATGAGCAGGCTGAGCTGGAAGACGCCCTTGCCCGTGGCCCACGTGAAGAACCACACTGCTTCTCCTCCCCCTGACAGCAGGGATCAGTCCCTGCCATTGCACTCGCCCTCTCAGCCCCGCACACGTGCCCACCTTCCCGCAGCGGGCAAGGGCAGCAGGGACAGCAGTGCTCCTCAGGTGCCGGCGGGACACGGACAGCTGCCCAGAGGAGATGCTGACCCTCTGTGAGCCCAGCCCAGGCCGTGCAGGAGCCGGCCCAGAGCAGGGGCTGCTGCCTCGGGGCAGCTCCGCGCTGCAGCGGCCGGCCGGCAGCGGGACTCTCCCAGCTAAGGAAGGCTCCAGCCTCGGCACTCACACCAGCCCTCAGGGCCAGGGCAGCCACCGCCACAAAGCTGCCAAAGCCCAGGCACCAGCACTGACAAGCAATGGCAAGAAGGCACGGCCACACCCAGCCCTTTCCAAGCTGGTGCCCCCACTGAGGACACGGCAGGATTGGCTTGGAGAGCAGACACACCCAGGTGCACGTCAGTGCCCTTTTGTGCCAACAGGTGACGGGAGACAGAGAGTCAGCTGGGCTCTCTTCTCAGCCCCACCAGGTCTTATCTGAGGGCACAGGACCGGCAGCTGCTCTGGGCAAGAAGCAGCTTCAATGACTTGCGCTGTAGAATCACAAAGGCTTGATGTGTTTTCCTAGAGACTGGTCTGAGCAGGGCTTGGACCAGTGGGTAGCATTCTAACAGTCATGGGAATGACTGGGAATCAGGTAGGAAAAAGTGTCATGGATCTGAGGAATATACAGCAGAGGGGCTGGAGGCTCACTCCTGAGAAATGCCTACAGTGCACTTTTATCTGATCATGTCCCAGGCCTATGTCTCTTGGATGTATCTTTCTAGGAACAAAACTAGGATATGAAATACAGATTGTAATAAAAAGATCTGGTTTTTTTCATTGGGGGCACAAAAAAACCAGCTCTTGCTCTCTGTTTCTGCTGTCACCTGATGTTCTTTCCAAAGAGTCCTCACTGACAAATATATAATATTCTCATTAAAAAACCTGCAGATGTAGTAGTGGTAAATAAGAACAGTCATCAAAATGACGCCACTAAGACACATGGGGCAGAAGAGCTCCTTCAAGATGGAGAAAAAACCTCTACCCAAAAAAAATCCGTAAAAAAACCTAAACTAAAACCACAACCAGAAGACAAAATGCCAAAACCAATCAATTTCCGTGAAGGTTTTTTTTGCTCGGATGGCGGATGAGAAGTCAGGAGTCTAAGGAGAATTTAGGAAGCTGACTATTCTGTCCAGTTTGGCCACTAGCACACAGGACTTGCCCAGATCATTTGCTAGCTCACAGCCTTCTGCTGATGCAAGGACAACCCCTGCTTCTGCCTTTAGCAGATGGGGAAGCTCAGGCAAACCCCAGGCACGTCCAAGCTGCCCTCAGAGGCAGCGGGAACACCCAGAGCACTCTCTTGCTGCCTTGGAGCACAGCCTCTCCTGTGGGGAGCCCTAAATGCTCCTGGGACACCAAAGTGAGGAGGATCATTGGGTCCAGCTGTGCTGGCACGTGCACACAATACACTGTCCCTCAGAGAAGAAAGACACAAGACATACTCAGGAGCTCCAGGGACTCATCCTCATCATGCTCCATCTCCTGTTGCTGAGCAGAAGCCGTGTCAGTGCTGGAGATGAACGAACTGCCCGGGTTCCACTGCACAGCTTGGCCAGCACTAGTGCCTTCAGGTGACACTGCTGCTCCTGGAGGTTCAACAGAAGAGCCTGTGGAGATCTGAGACAACAAAGGAGTTTGTGTCAGAAAGAAAAGTGGCTGGCAGAGATTAGCCCCAGATCCCATTTCAAATGCAAGCCCTTAGCAAGATGCTGTCAGCCACATGCAGGGCTCTGCCATGGGTTTGTTCTGATGTCCACTCCTCAAACTGGATGGCTCAAAGCCAAAGGCTGGTTTGACTGGAGTGCAAGGCCAGATTCATTGTCCATTTTCTCCAAAATGCATTTGCGTGGGTTTTCTGAAGGGTGACTGCCAAAATGACCATTCCACTTTCTCCCAAGGACGCTTTTCCCCCTCCAAGGGCTGCAGACACACTTGCAGCTCTTTGTTCAAATGTTCTACCTTCTCCCATGGAGTCCTCTTTTCTTCCGGCATCTTCTGAACATGCCCAACCGGCAGCGCTGCTGCTTGGGACAGTTTCTGTGCCTCACAGGAATCTTGGGCCTCCTTGCTGCCAGTCACTTGATGGAAATCTTTGCAGGCTGCCAGGCGAGATGTCAACACTTCCACCTCAAGTCAAAGAGAACAAAGCAGTCAGAGAGTCCAGCTTGTCCCTGTCAGCCAAGAGTCATTGACTCTGAGGAAAGGGAGAGGACCAGATTCACAAGGGATACAGACAGCTTCTTTCCAGATCCATCTGGGTCACCGTGTTCACCTGCAAGAACACCTCAAGAAACAAGGAGAGCGGGAAGAGGCCAGCAGGAATGCATTCAGATGACTGCTGGCCAAAAGGCCAAAGCACTAGTGCCACTGTGCAAGGCAGTAGCTGAGATTCAGCAGAGCAGGGAGTGTCCTTCAGAGTGCCTGTGACACACACCGGAGCAGGACGGCACTCAGAGGCATCACCCCACCCCCCTGCTGCTCTGCAGGGGAAAGGCAAGAAGGGCAGAAAGCACCAGGTTGGTGACTGCAGTGGCTATTGCTCATTCACTCACTTGTTTCTGTAGAGCCTCTCGCTTCTCAAGGAGGAGACAAATTTTCGCTCGGCATTCTGTTTGAATCTCCATTTCTTCCTCCAGCCTCTTCTCCCATGCCTTGATCCTAGCTCGAGTTTTCTGCAGCTCTGCCTGCAGCTTGTCTCCAAAGTTCCGTAAAGAACAGGAGACAGAACCTTCCATCAGGGGAGTGGCTACTACTCCTCCGCTTACATGGTTTTGTTGATTGCCCCTCTCCTGATGAAGTTTCCATTGATCCTCAGTTCTCCTGATGTCTTCCCTGCTCTTCCTCCTCGCTGCCATCGTGTCACTCGGAGGTTTGGGCGGTTCTGCTTGTGCCTCTGCCTCCACGTTCTGTACACACAAATGCAGAGCAAGTGACTGGGAGATGCCATCAGGCTCAGCTTTTTCCTTTTTCAGCGTACAAATCATATTCATTCAGCCACTTCTTTCTGCTTCCCTGCCCACCTCTGCTTCCATTGTAACCCTCCTGTCCCAGTGCTGATCTCTGCAGATGACAAGGCTCTGTGCTTTCAGTGCCTGGGGGACTCCTGGCCTCCTCAGTCCCAAGAGCTCCATTGAATTCCCCTCTTCCTGCCCTTCACTCTGTCCCACTGTGACACTAGCAGTACAATCAGCCTCCATCTGGGGCTGAAGCTCCAACAGCCTCTTTGGAAGCTGACAGGGAACGTGTCTTTTGCCACACAAGAGAAGAGTGGCCCCCCAAAGATTCACGGACAACACATCATCTCTTAGCAGCTTATTAAAAGCCAAAAGACAGGTGGACTCCGAGTGCCTGTCAGCTCCGCTACTGACTGCTCCGCCTGAAGAGGCAAAAGAACAACCTGGCAACAAAGGCACCAAGATCCCTGTCTTCAAACAGCAACTCCACATCCCCAGTGTGTCTCTGAAATGCTCCCGGGTAAGCACAGCCAAGAAGCTCATGGGCACGAACCACCCCAAAGAGCTTGTGTTGTCAGATCAAGACTTTTGGTGCCTGTGGGTACTTGGCACGTCTGTGGAGAGGGACAGGTGTCCCCAGACCACAGCGTCCCCCACGTATCCACCAAGGCTGAGCACAGTGCCTTTGACATGCTCCCTCCTCTGCAGACAGGGAACCTTCCTGCTCCAGGCTGGCCCCTATCAGAATCCCAGCAAGCTGGGGCCTAAACATGGCAGCTCAAAGCCCATTTTCCAGCTGTCACTGGCTGAGGGGAATGGCTAGGTCTGGCAGGACTGCAGCACTCAGCATCCTCAGCCACCAACAGCAAGAGCTGGCTGCTCAGAAACTTGCAGCTCTGCCTCGCACCAAAGACAGCACCCTCCAGAAGTGGCACTTACTGTCTGGGAAAGTTCCGGCTGTGGTGTGACCACAGCTGGAGCCTTGGGGTCATTTGGCTCCGCGTTGGCTTCTTGTCCAGGAGCAGAGGAAGCCAGAGGAGAGTCTGCTCTTGGTTCTGGGATCTGTGGACAGACAGGAGCGTGAGACACAGGCCATGACCTATCATTTAGAACCTTCTTTCTCTTCAGCTCTAGAACCAGCTCTACTAAGCACAAATCATCAACTTTGAGAGCAAGGGTATTCTAAGTCACTCTGACTAAATTCTAATGAGCTGATTCAACTGGACACTGCAAATGGCTCCAAATTACATATTCCCCCGACTACTATCATGAAGCACATTCTCTCTGCAAAACTGATCTTTTAGTTCTTTTAAAGCTCTGAAATGGAAAATTAGGAAATAGGCAGTGATGCCTTTGCTCTTGCTGCTGCAGACATGGAAATGGATTTTCTTGCAGCCTACTCAGCTGGCCCTCTACACTCTACTGCCACAGGCCAAGCTCACAGCTTGCCGCACAATTTTAAACACCAGGAACATCAAATGTTCTTTCCTTACTCACCTCGGGATCAGCACCTCTGAATACCCGGCTCAGGTGACCTGCAGTGGACAAGGGAAAATGAAGCAGATGCTTTGAGAAAACTGGAGACAACCAGAGCATTTTTAGAAGACCTTCCAAGAAGGCCTCCCAGTCTACATTTTCAAAGTTGTCCTGCTTGACCCAGCAATGGAGGAATTGGCAAACTCTGCTGCCACAGACTCTCCCACGGAGGGAACGCAACTCCTGCAGGCTCCCTTGCAAATGCTGCCCGCACGGCCGTGGCTACACACACCCCCTTTTGAGCTGAACGTGCTGACAGCACCTTTACCCAAGCGGCACCCCAATGGCCTTTCTGTTTCCAAATCAACTCAGTCACTAAGAAAGAGCAGGAAGACACAAAAACCAGGTTAGGTGACACCCAGGGAAAACCTTTACTTACGTGCCAGGTTAGTCAGGAAATAGCAGGAATAAGTAACTCCATAAACAGTGAAAACTGCAGCGGCGAGTTGCCCAATCATTGTGGCAACTGCTGTGCAAGTTTGCAGACTGCGCTCTAACGCTAGCTAAAAGGAGTCTCCTGTCAGTCGGCAGCTGCCCACTGACAAAAGCCTCAAGCACAGGACCAAGTTCCTGCACCGAGCAAGCCCAAGAGCTGCTCTGACACCCCTGAGGCCTTCCGGGCACCACGGCAACCTTGCGATGTCACCATGACCACGCGGCAACCGTGCCCTGACATCACAAAGCAAAGCCCTGTGACGGTCTGTGAATCGATAGAGACGGATAGAGTGATGTTTGTGTAGGCCTAGGCTGCATTTTTACCTCTTTCCCCCCGCTCAGCTGCCTGTTTCAGCTCTTGTTTCTCCCCCTGTGCCCCCTGTGTCCCCTGTTGCCGCGCTGGGTCCCAGCTGGCGGCCGGGCCGGGCGGAGCAGCAGTTCCAGCCCCGGCTGTCCCTGGAGCGCTGGGAGCTGCCGGTGGCCCCAGGCACTGTCCCCTGAGCCAGTGCCATCTGCTGTCCTTGTCCAGGGGTGCTGCTCTGCAGGGGAGGAAGCAAGAACAGAGTGAAAGGCTTTGAAGATGGGGCGGCGGGAATCCCTCTGCTTAGATTTCTGTTTAAAGATATATGGACTGTAGCATAGAGAGGAATAATTTCATGGATATTTATATATGCAAGTTACTATTTGTATAGGAATATTTCTGTATGTATCTTTGTATATTTATAAATGTATGCTACATATATATGTGTCTGTATATATGCATACATCTTTGTAATAACATATGTATGGATGGATGTAAGTATATGTATATGTAAGTATGCTGTTCTATGTGTGTTTTAATTCTATTTCCTATGAATACAGTTGTGTAGGTATTTCTATTCAAGCAGTTGGAGTTATATGGCTCTTTAAATAGGTATATTGGTATTCCTAGAAGTAAATATATCTAGTTTTCTATTTACATCTGTGTATTGACTTCTGTATTTTGAGGTGGGTGTATCTGGGTGTATCTTTCTATTTAAACATGTATGGAGATGTATAGTTGTGTCATTGTATCGATTGAGATCTTTGTAGACAACGGTTTAGATAGAAATACTGATATTTTTGTATTCCTAGATGGGCTTTAGGCTTGCAGTAATATGTAATAAATTAAGTTGCTAAACACCTAATTGATCTTTGTGTCTAGTGACTTGTTGTAGATGTTGGCAATAAATTAAGTTTTCTTAACTGAAATGGATATTTCTATATTTTTACATAGCATTGTAAAAATCTAATAAATTCCGTTTTTTAAGACTCAAATTGACATCGGCATAGTTCTGTATTATCAGCGCAGGTGTAGCAATTTGTAATAAATGACATTTTCCATGTGAAATCAATTCTGGTGTATTTGTCGATCAGCAGTGCAGCTGTAGGAATCTGCAAGAAATTACAATTGTCAACTGCGATGGGCGTTTTGTGATTTGTGCTGTCCAGAGCAATGAGCAGTTTTATATACTGGAGGATTTTGGCCATGGAAATCTCCATCCGTGCCCAGCACATGCCCCACTTGCACTCAGGCTGGGCAAGGCAGGTGCAGATTTGGAATGGCAGCAGAGCCACACCTTGGCTGAGAACTCGCTGCAAAGGCTGCTGAGAAAACTCCGGGACTCCACGGAGCATCCAGCTCCAACCAGAGGCACCCAGGGAGAACAAATCCACTCGCCATGCCACGGGCAGCTCTTCAGGAAGCGCTCCAAGTGTCCCTCTGAAGGTCATCCTGGAGCCCAGGAGCCAACAGGGATCCTGAGCCAGCTCCGCTGCCTTTGGCAGCACTTTGCAAACGAGCTGCAGCAAGGGGGAGGCCGCAGGGCTGTGAGTGCTGCAGGCTGGGGATGAAGGAAGGGCCATGGACACTTGTGCTGACATGCTCCAGAATCCACAAGGATTCTGGGGGAGAAATGGCAAGCAACAAGTTCCCACAGCCACGACAGTGACGGAAGCCCTTGCTGTGAAGTTCCCTGGAGGAACTCCCAGGGGAGTTGCTGCTATAAGAACTAGTACCAGAAGGCACAAATGTAGTAACACTAGGAGATGGCCTCTAGGACCCACAGGCAATAGCTTAGGGAAAGATCAACTCTATATTTGATAGATTCTATTGATTATGGCATATCAAAATATAGAATATGCAGCATTATATTTGATAAATTGCATCTATGATACATATAAATATGTACCATTGAGTGCAGTTTCATAAATATTTTCATTTCATATAGATCTGATATATTCTTCCCACTTGGGGGAGTGAAGATGTACTGCTGTTGAGAACCTTCTGCCCACACAGCAGTCAGCCCACAGGGCTGTGCGTGCACACCCACCCACCGTCCTTGTTCTTCTCGGCATCTTGGGGCTGCTGTTGGCACAGAACTGGGATGAATTGAACTCGACACACCTGTCCATGTCCAGCCTGTCATCAACGCTGATGTGGCAGGGCACAACACAGAGCTCTCAAATCACTCACATTATCATACATGCTTTCATTCCTGCTGGGGAATGGGGAACTTAGAAACACCAAAGACACAGAAAAGAGGTGGAAAAAGTTGGGATCTTTGGGACACTGCTGGTACCCTCATGTAGGAACATTTGTTGGGCTTTTTAAGGTGATAACTTTCCAAAAACTAGCAAAGCTGCTCAGCATCGGTCACCCAGTTGTGAATGGTTTTCTTGGCTTGGCAAAACTGCAGTGTTAACTGCGGACTCCGTCCTTGGTTCAAACCACCTGCCCTGACCTGCAGACAAAAGCACCAGCACCAGCAGAAGCTACATCAGCCACTTTTCTCAAAAAGCTCTCTTCAATATGCCAGAGGAAAGGAAAACATGTCAGACAGTGTGGACTAATGACAAGACTCTGAGCAACAGTTAAAAAGCCAAGGGCCGCAGCATTCTGGGACACCCCTCGTGCTCCAAGGCAGCCAGGCCGCCCTGGCTGCCCGGGACCCTGCGCTCCACGGGCTCTGCAGAGCTGCACAGCGGGGAGGCAGCCTCGGGCACCTCAGGCCCTGGGCACCAGTGGCCTTCTTGGTCTGGACGGCTGCCTCTGGGCAAATGCAGCCTGCTGGCCCTCTGCTCTTGGCCCTAGCCCGGCCTTGCAGGGCTAATCCTGCTCCCGCTCTGAAACGTGCTCAAGAGGGACTCATTTGTTTCCAGCTTTCCAGGGCATTGATTTGCACCACAAAATACTGAAGGACTAAGGCCTGAACAACAGGCCCTGAGCTAAATCTGCCCTCTGGATGACCCTTCCAACCAAACGTTCAATGGATCTGCTCCTTAACCAAGTGTTACTATCATTAGGATCTATGCATTCATTCATTGGTGAAACACGTCTTTACCTTTCAGCATGAAGAAACCAGACAAGGCCACATCTGGCCTTGGTTCCTCCTTGAGCCCTGGACAGGCTCAGGGAGAAAACCAAGAGGAGAAGGAAATCAGATCTCCTGCCCCAGAAGGTCTGTCAGATTGCTCGTTCAGCACTGTCAAAGCTGGGCTACTCTCACAGTGCAGTCAGAAGCCTGGTGGCCAAGAAAGGGGCAGGCAGTGTAGGATTTCCTAGTTCCTCGCAGTGACTTTCCCGAGCTTTGCTGGGACAGCTTTCCCCACCTGATGAGTGGATCTGGATGAAGGATAAAGTAAAAAGGGTGTCTGCTGATGGATCTTTCTTAACCACTAGAGGCAACCTTTTGTACCAGTGATAAGGTGCATTGCTTACCTTCTTCTTTTCTGATTTGTCTTTGCACTCCTGCATGATAGTAAATGACACTGTTGCTTCAGCTGGTGTCTGTGTCTGTGTCTGTGACTCTCCCTGTTGCAGACAGGTAAAAAATGTTATTAAAGAAAGGTCAAATGTTATTAAAGAAAGGTCTTATGGAATATGGATGAGGCCATGCTACTTTAGCTAAGCAGCTAGCAATAGCCTGCAAGCTCCCAGTTGAAAACTGTTTAGAGAAAGAGAAGTTTGTTCACACAACAGCCTATTCTTAGGGAGAAAAACAAGTGCATCTGCATAAATATTAGCTCTGTTCCATCAGAACCCACCAAGGAAAAATGGAAACAACCTGAAACTTAGCACATACACACAAATGACCTTCTGACCAATAAATGAGGCAGTAAGGAAACTACCCGCCAACGGGTGTGGTGCATGAGGTCCCTGAAAACTGGACAAAAGAAGCAATGTGAATAAAGAATTGGCTTTATCTGCATGAAGGATATGGAGTCTCGGCTGATTCATTACAACATCTCCCCACCACCAAAACAAACACACAGCCAGTTGAGCACAAGACCTGCCTCTCTGCCAGCCCGTTTCTTGGAAAACACCCCTGATTGCCATCTCTGCAAGTGCAATCCCCACTTTCCAACTACCTTTTCTGCAGCCAGGCGAGAAAAGTAGTCGCTCTCAGCTCCGGACACCTCCAGACACCAACTGCTTTCAGCAGTCACAAGCCTGAAATATCAACTTCCTTACTGAACCAGCCCACTGGGAGCTCACACAGGGAGGCCTTTTGTCCAAGGATACCCACACCAGAGCTCGAGGCTGGAGCAGTTTGAAATGCAACACCTCCAGAGTTTAAACCTCCCTTTATCAAATGAGAACATACCAACCTGCCCCAAAGGGAAAGGAAAGAGAAGCTCTTCTCCCACAACAGCAAGCTCTGTGCTTCCTTTGGTTCCAGTGGAGAGTGGAGGCCATGGGCTACTCCTCACTTTGGGAAGGAACCTTGGGAAATGGCCTGACCTGGGAGACCAGCAGAGGGAAGTTCCCCAAAAGGTATGGAAAAGGATCTCTGCAGGGAAAAAGAAAAAGAAAGAAATAAAAAAAAAAAAGGTTAATTGAAACTTTTCAAAAAGTTCTCAGACAGAAATTTCTGCCCCAACATGACAACCCCAAAGTCTCTGTGGTTTTTCAGGACACATCATTTTTGTCAGTGCCCCCAAGCACAATCAGCTCCCCAAGAAGACTTCAAGACTAAAGGACAAACCTTCCCCCCTCACCTCTCCACACCAGCTCTAGGGAGTCTCTGTCCATTGCAAGATCTCCTTGGTCAGTCTGCATTGGCAAGAGCTGGCTGCAGGAGGCATTTGCATTGGAAATCTCCCCAGATGGGGGGAAAAACAGAAGAAGCGATTCCTGAGGAAAGAAAATGGCAACGTCCTTTGGGAAGACAGCGGCGTGAGCTCCCTACAAGTGAAGGCCTTTCATCCCTGGCATAAAGCAACATCCATCCATGGGGCAGCACTAGCGTTTTGATGACAATGCTGACAAAATCACTGCCCCTTCCTGCTGCTGTTGCTGACAGCGAATCATGAGAAATGTTCCAACTCTGCAAAAAACAGGCAGAGATGGCGAGAAAAAAACAGTTAGTCTGCTGAAAAGGTGGCCAAAAGAATGATTTCTAATGTCCCCTTTTCATCCTTTCCCCAGCCAAGACAAAGCAATGGCCTTTTCCTCCGTCACCGACGGTGACCCAGGCACAGGATGCAGCATGGGGACAGACTCCACCACAGCTCCCAGAGCCCACCCTGCCCAGGGGCTTCCCGTGCCGAGCCGAGCCGAACCGAGCCGAGCCGAGCCAAGCCGAGCCGAGCCGAGCCGAGCTGAGCCGAACCGAGCCGAGCCGAGCCGAGCCGAGCCGAACCGAGCCGAGCCGAGCCGAGCCGAGCCGAGCCGAGCCGAGCCGAGCCGAGCCGAACCGAACCGAGCCGAGCCGAGCCGAGCCGAGCCGAGCCGAGCCGAGCCGCGGCCGTTGGTCTCCGGTCGTTGTGGCCACAGTCGGCGATGGACGCCATGCCGGAGCTGCCGCTGCCCGCCGGGCTCAGCGCCGGCACCTTCCCCGCCAAGCTGTGGCGCCTGGCAAACAGCCCCCGCGTCCGCTCCGTGCGCTGGGACAGCCAGGCGCGGGGGCTGCTCATCGACCGCTCCCTCTTGGAGCGGGAGCTGCTCGGCCCGGGCGGCTCCCAGGGGCCGGCCCCGCACACCTTCCGGGCCACGCAGTTTCGCAGCTTCCTGCGCCAGCTGAACCGCTACGGCTTCCGCAAGGGGCCGGGCTGGGTTGGCGCAGCCGCGCCGGGCGATGCCGGCGCCTGGCTCCACTACAGGAACCCCTGGTTTCACCGCGACCGCCCCGACCTCCTGCTCCGCATCAGGCGCCGGAGCGCGGCCAACAGGCAGCGGCCGGCGGCGGGGCGGGAGGGGCGCAGGCACCCGCCCTGCGGCTTCAAGCCGCTGCCCAGGGAGCGGCCGCCGCTGCCGCCCGGGCACCCGCCCCGCGGCTTCCTTCTGCTGCACAGGGAGCGGGTGCTGCCGGACGGCCGGGAGCTGCGCTGTCCCCGGCCCGGCCGCTTCCAGCAGCCGCCCAGGGAACGGCCGCCGCTCGCCTGGCGCCCGCCCTGCGGCTTCCACCTGCTGCACAGGGAGCGGCCGGGGCCGGCCCGGCGGGAGGGGCCGAGCCGCTTCCAGGAGCTCTATGGGCAGCGGCCACTGCCCGCCCCGCGGGAGGTGCTGCGGATCCCGCCCTGCCACTTCCTCGGCTTCCACGGGGAGCGGCTGTGGCTGCACGGACAGGAGGGGGCCCCCAGCTGCTTCCTGGAGCTCTACGGGGGGCAGCTGCCCCCGCTCGACCGGGAGGTGCTCAGGATCCAGCCCTGCAGCTTCCAGCAGCTCCCCAGGGAGCAGCAGCCCCCAGCCTCCAACCCGCCAGGTAAGAAAAGAACTTTTGGCTGTTAGTGCCTCTTTGGTATTTGGTTGGTTTGTTTTCATTGTTTTCTCCTCTGTGCAGATCTTCAGGGCCGTGCTGAGGATCCCGTCTGAGCAGGGATGACATCACAAAGCCTTTTCCACCTGCCGCCATCACCTGGCCGTGGTCTCCCTGTTCCTCAGCACGGTCATGTTTGCTCACCTGAAGCCCCCCCAATCTCCTCCCCATCCCCGGATCTGGCCCTGTCAGTTCTGTTCTCGCTGGTGCCTCCAGCCGTGAACCCCCTCATCTGCAGCCTGAGGAAGCAGGAGCTCGAGGCTGCAGTGTGGAAGACTTATGGCTGGATGGTTTCACAAACATTAAACTGCTGGCCAGTTTCTCAAAATCACTGGTCATAAAAGTCATCTTTGATACCTCTTGTTGCTTTACTTTGGAGGTTCTTTTCCTTTGTTTTACTTTTGTAATATTGTCCACAGAGCAGTGTCACTGTTTGTGCCATTTCTCATTTTGTTTCTCTCCACCTTCCCTGTGGCCACAGACTGTGTCAATGAGGGGCTGCCCTCCTGGTGGCTTTAAAGGAACCCAAGGATCTGGCAGGCAAGTTTTCTGCAGAGATCCCCCTTTGGTTCTCTTCTCTGGATGAGAGCTGGGGGCAGATCAGTGCTGGCACAGCAGCTGTGCCCAGGAGCAGCAGCCCTTGGTGTTGGCAGCGCTGCTCCCGTGGCCCTGCCCCGCTGCCCTCCTGGCCCTGGTGTTGCTGTAGGGCCGGAGTGCTCTCGGCGCCGGGCACAGGGCTGGGGCTGGCAGTGCCGGGGCTGCAGCAGGGACAGGCCATGGGCTCCGCTGGGGCAGCGCTGACGCCTCAGGGCAGGGCCTCGCTGCTCCAGGCTCCTTGCCCAGGCTCTCTCCAGAACACGCCCAGGCCCAATGCTGTGCACGGAAAAGCCCCGTGAGCAGCCCCAGGGTGGCCGTGGGCAGGCTGGGGGCAAACAGCCCGGCTGGGGCTCTGCAGGGTCCCTGGGGGAGACGGGAAGGAGCAGCAGAGCAGGGGCTGATCCATCCCCACTGTGCTGGACACCCCCGGGCAGCGTCCCAGAGCGTCCTCATGCACCTGCCAACAACATCCCCCCTCTGCAGCCCTGGCCTCTCTCCCAGCTCACACGGGGGCCGCATCCTTGCAGGCACAGACACGGCAGCTCTGGCTCAGGAGCCCCTGTTTGCAGTGCCCAGAGCAGGCCTGAGCACCCCCATGGTGTTGGTGTGGGGAGATGAACCTGAGGGAGCACAAATGCCATCAGCCCCTGGGGCCAGGAAGGGCTGGGGGACAGGAGGGAAACCACTCAGTTCTGTCGTGGCCTCTGAAGTCAGCCAGAAAGTTTGTTCCCATCAGCTGGGAGTTTCCTGTGCCACTGCAGATGTTGTTGCTCAGAGCCAAGCGCTGCCTGGCAGCCACCCCCAAATTGCCCTGAGCATTTCCTTTGCTTCACCCTGGCTTTCTTTTGCTGGTACAAATTTCTCCCTATTGCCCATCCCTGCTCTCTCCCCAGCAAACAGCCCATCCCTGGTTGCCCTTTCCTCTCTGGGCCCACTCCCCATTTCACTTCCTGAGTTGGCATCATGGGAACATCCCTTGGGGTGCAGGATCATCCTCCAAGTGCTTCAGGAATTGTCTGCAGGCTCCTGCAGTGCCTTGTGCTGCTCCCTTGCCAGAGGCACCACAGGCCAGGGGGGCACGTGTGGGCCAGTGTGTCTGGCTGTGGGGCTCCCTGTTCTGGGCCATGAGGAGGAGCTGCAGAGGCTCTGCAGGACTGACAGGATGGGCTTTGGGGCTGTGAGGAGAAGCTGAGGGACCTGGGCTGCTGCACCTTCTGGAGAGGAGGCCCAGGCCTCATCCTGCAACTGCTGCAAGGCTGGTTTCAGAGAATCACGGAATCAGCAAGGTTGGAAAAGACCTTGGACATCATCAAGTCCAACCTGTGCCCTGACACCACCTTGTCTCCCCTGAGCCTCGTCTTCTCCAGGATGAACAGCCCCAGATCCCTCAGCTGCTCCTCACAGGACTTGTGCTCCAGACCCCTCAGCACCCTTGTTGCCCTTCTCTGGACACGCTCCAGCCCCTCCATGTCCTTCCTAAATTGGGGGGCCCAGAACTGGGCGCAGCACTCGAGGTGCTGCCCAACCAGTGCCGAGCACAGGGGAAGAATCACTGCCCTGCTCTTGCTGGCCACACCATTCCTGATCCGTAGGAGTGCCAGGGGCTGGGTGAGGGAAATGGTGGGGAGGGGGTGGGACAAAGTCGGATTGATTGTGAGCCATGAAGGGTCTTGATTTTTCATATCTATTCAGACTGCATTAGAATGTGTTGGGGGTCAATATCATTTGGCCATTGCTGATATCAGTCTACAAACAGGATCATGAAACAGGTCAAAACAGTTCTCTCTGCCTTGTTTTCTATACATTATATTCACTTTGAATACACTTCTGAAATCTCTATAATTGACCACAGAAGAATTGAAAGCTTAAAATATTTCCAGGGGCTTTTCTTGTTTGAGCGTTTTGAACAAATATTGATGAGCCTTTTTCACTGAATTCCTGAACTGAAGAGCTCAAGAAAGAAGAGGCCCCTGCAGTAGGAAAATTCATCATCAGCCTGCAAGGGGCTGAAGATCCATCCTCATCAGAGCAGGAATGAACAGAAATGGGCACAGCTTTCTGGCTGCCCCAGCTTGGGGATGGGCCCTGGGCCTGGAGCAGGAGCAGCTCTGCAGGGCCCCAAGGCTGGCGCTGTTGTGCTGGCCTGGGCAGATGGGATGGCAGCAGGGGCTGCAGAGCTCTCAGGACCTCAGGGACAGGGGAGCAGGGCACACAGGAAGCCTCTTCTGCCTTGGCCCAGCACCTTCCCCATGGCTGGGGCTGAGTCCTCTCTGAGCTGCAGCTGCTGCTGTGCCCTTGCGAGGGGCTGAGGCCGTGGGGCCCCTGCCCAGAGCCGCCTGCCCTGAGCAGAGCTGTGGGGCCAGAGGTGGCTGGGCTGTGCTGGGGAGAGACCCCTGGTGCTGCAGAGAGCTCAGGGCAGCTGGCAGAGCTTGCAGGGAGCTGGGCTGGGCTGGGAGAGCCTGACCCAGAAACCATCAGTGTCCATCTCAGCCTGTGTGAGCGTGCAGGGGCAGGACTCAGGCCAGCCCTTGTGGGGCAGGGCCAGCGCCTGTGGAAGGCATTGAAAACAGGCAAGTGCCCCACAGAGGAGGCTGCTCTGTGCCCTTGGTGGCATGGACAGAGCAGGGAGGGGGCCAGGACATTTGTCACCCATGCCAGCCTCTGTCCCCAGGCATTGCCAGCCCCGGCTGCTCAGCCCAGGTTTGCGGGGCAGTTTGGCTCTGGCCCAGCTCCATCCTCCCGTGGGGCTCAGGGCCTGTTCCTGGCCATGGCCAGCCCTGCCCGGCCTCTCTGCTGGCCCAGAGCCCGGCAGAGCCTGGGGCAGGGCTCTCTGTGCGGGCCCACAGGGGCCACGGGCTGTGCAGGAGCTGGCAGAGGCTGCCCAGCAGGGAGGCCATGGGGCACAGAGCCCCAAGGCTGCTGTGGGCACCACGGCACAGGGGCCGTTCCCCCCCGCAGTGCTCCTGTCCCGCGCGGGGGCTGTGGCACCGTGGCTGGCCCAGGGCGGCACAAAGGGGCCACGCGGCCGCTGCCGGGGCTGACAGCAAGGCCAGGCATACGCGAGGAATTGCTGGGCATCGCCTGCGCTGGGCAGGGCTGACTGTGCCAAAGGCCCAGCTCAGCTGCCCTCGGTGGCTGCAGGAAAAGTCCAGAGCCCAAAGAGCCTCCATGGCTGTGCTGGAGACCAGGGCTTGGGGAGGGAAAGGCAGGGCTGCTGCGGGATGGGCAGGGGATTGAATTCCAGCACTCATCCTGTTCTCTGATGATCCTGGCACCATGCTGGTCCCTGTTGCAGCCTGGAGCAGAGCAGATGTTTATGGGACAGGAGCCCTCTGGGGCTCTCCGGGACATGCACCTTGCAAGGTGCGCTGCTCCCCCTACAGCTGTTCTCTGAGAGATGCCAATCCCAGCTCGGCACCTCGGGGCACAAGTGGCACCGCCTGTTCATGCACACACAGCTGATGTCTGCCTGGAAAGGGGCACAGGTTTTCGTACTTGTGCATTTCATAATATACAAGCATATTTTTATTATCTGGGTCGTTTGAATAGTTGAGGAAATGGCGAAGTTTTCCCACCAGAAATTTCCTGGATCTACTATATTCTTCTACTGGTGGCATAACAAGAAATACTGCTCTTCTCTAGTTGTGTCAAAAAGATTCCGTTTATTATTTTCTTCACCTATTCCTTCTGGTGTTTCTAGCTCTCCTGTTTCAATTGCCATGACTAAGGACATTTCTTTACTAGACCAGCTGGATCTATGTCCTTCCCAAGTCTCCCTGATTTCCTCCTCCAGACACTCTCTGGTCATTCAAGTGCCTCTCAACTGACTGGTTTCATGCTTTGATCTTCAGGGAGTTGCCCAATCTCTCTGAAGTTCACAGAAGTATCGCATCAGTCAACATCTTAAGTGTGTTTGTACCTATCACAGAATTTCCTTTTTGTATGTCTTTGTCGAAAACTCTTCCTGCATGGAAAGCCCTTGGGGATGGTGGACATGTCAGATGCTGCTGGGACATCACAGAGAGCTGAGGGAAGAGCTGGGATGCTTATTAAACTGTATGGTGTTCAACTTCTGTTTGTTGGCAAGAAACCTTTCTGTGCCTCTGAGTCTCACCAGTCCTGGAGCCCCAAAGGACACAAACCTGGTGAGTTGTGGTTCCCACTCCGGTGGCACTTGCACCTTGGCTCTGCACAGGAGAGCTCTTCATCCACTTGTTCTCTTTTCCTTCCTCTAGGCATGGAGGGAGCTCCTGTCTTCAGCGTGTGCAAAAAACAAATCTGGCCAGAATCGGGGCAGGGAGGCTTTGGGGAGACCTTGGGATCTGTGCTGGGCACAGGAGGTCTTTTCCATTGGTCTGAGTGTCTGCTGTGGAAAGTGGATGTTAATACCCAGCAGAGAAATGACTTTTGCATTTTACGCAGCTGTGCCTTCCCCTGGGTTTGTGGGCTGACAAGAAATGAACATCCCTCTGTGTCTCAGGCAGCTCCTCCAAGGAAAGCAGGTGGAAATTGGAGCCAAGGAGCTGAAAGCTGCAGGTGCAGCCTGGGGTGGAAGGAGCTCAGATTTGCACAAGGCTGCTCTGAGTCCCAGGGCTTGGATGGGGGAAATGGTGGGGTGGGGGTAGGGACAGAGTCTGATTGATTGTCAGTCAGGAAGGGCCTTGATTTTCATAGCTATTCAAAGTGAATTAGAAGGTACTTGTGATTTATTAAAAAAATATGAATATCGAGCTAATACTGATATCCAAGTGAGGGGGACAAAAACTTTCTAACAGTTTAAAGTTAGAAAGTGTATGTCTGTTGCAGCACCGGGCGGCATGCGGGGTGGCTCCCAAATACACACCGCAATTTACAGACAATCGCAGAGTCCTTTTATTTACAAAGATGTTGAATACCCAGAACACAAATGCGTACTCAGAGTCCCCCCCCCCATCCCATTCTCCGCTTAGTATGGTAACTAGCAAAAAAACAATTAAGCATGCTAGTTTGGCCTTTGAAATGGGTCGGTGCTCCTTTTCAAGGGGAGGGGGGCTTAAAATAAGAAAGTAAGATGAGTCGTCCTTGCTCTGAACTTTCTACCTTTTCAATGCAAATGTGACAAATGAGCTCTGGTAGGACTCCCATTTCTCCAGGTGCATGACTTTCAATGGGTTTCTGAATAGGGAGTTTCTGTAATCGTCTTGTGCTCCTAAATCTATTTATCAGGTTCTCTGTTCTTCATTACAAACCCAGCTAAGCAAAACATAAAGTTGACAAGCAATCAGTTATTGAGGCCTGGGAAAGTTAATTCAAATCTGGTTTCCCTTAACTAACCACAAACTTTTAATTTTTAGCAAACTTTAATTAATTCCTACAAAGCTTATCTCTAACTAAAATCTTAACCTCTTTAAAATCCTTAATTCTTTAAAGTCTATGTCTCACTTGGATTCAATGCCAATTGGAGATTGCACATATCAGTGTATTAATAGGGAATAAAACCTCTAAACAGGACCATAAAAATCTTTTCTCAGTGTCCTTTAAAATATTATACATTCACTTGGAGGACAGTTCTAAAATCTGTCCAATTAACCAGAAAAATTTGAAAACTTAAATCAAATTATTCCCCGAGGCTTGGCCTGTTAAGGCGTTCTGAATGTTGATGGAGCCCTGGGCCACTGAATTCCTGAACTGAAGAGCTGAAGGCTGAACAAGCCTCTGGAGAAGTCCAACCCAGCAGCAGCCTCCAAGTGTCTGAGGGAGGGTGTCACAGCTCCCACTGAGGCCACCCCTGCCCAGAGACCGTGGGGGAATGGGCAGACAAGGAGAGCGTCCCTGGGGCTGGGCAAGCAGAACTCAGAGGCACCAGCGGGTCCAGGTGGGAAACGGAGTGTGGGATGTGGCTGTGAAAGCCCTGCCTGGGCTGTGCCAAGCAGGACAGAGAAGCCCTGAGCCCCAACCCCCAAACAACTCTCTCCGTGAGACATTGCAAAGGAATTACAATTGTTTGTGTACTCTGAGTTGGAAACAATGGAGAAGTACCAACAAGAGATTCTCAGAAGCTTAAAACAACAAAACAGCCTTTACTGGCAACTTTAGAAAATCAGGGAAACTTGAGCAAAAGCTTTACTATGACATTCAGTCAACAAAAAAACACTGCTCAAAGCGTTAACTTGGCCCATTCAACTTCACAAACTGGAAGCCTGCTCAATTTTAAGTTAAGGAAAATTTGCAAGAAGAGGGAATTAGAAGAGGAAGACACAGAAAGAGAGAAAGACAAATAAAATATAGAGAGATAGAGAGAGAGATAGAGAGAAGAACACACACTGCTACCAGCTCCTGGATTCCAGCAGTGTTCAGACAGAAATTCCAA
The DNA here is from genome assembly GCF_029207755.1 of Chamaea fasciata. Classification (NCBI taxonomy): domain Eukaryota; kingdom Metazoa; phylum Chordata; class Aves; order Passeriformes; family Sylviidae; genus Chamaea; species Chamaea fasciata. The sequence continues at coordinate 497,131 of NW_027094153.1, read as the reverse complement.
GAGGAGCCAGGGTCAACGTGTGTGCTTGCCTTGTGGTCAGCCTAAAATACCCCTTGGTCTTCCTGGGCCCCTCCCCCAGATGGGACTTTGGGTCATCTGGTCACTCAGGAGCTGGGCTGGGGGCTGCAGAGGTGGGTGTGGAGCATTGCCTTTGGTGTGCCAGGGATTGGCAGACACTGCTGGGCTGGGATAGAGGCTCTGGGGGATTTGGGTTACAGGGTCAAGTCAATGCTTTGAGAAGTGCTGGGGTTCAGGGCAGGGTAAGGCTGCCTCTGCCCCTTCCTCCCCCTCACACGAAATGTTTCCAGCCAACAATCTCCTCCAGTCTCTCACAAGAGGCAATGTTGGAGGTGGAATCCCAATTCTGGCCGTGGGCACCTGGACAAGAAGGACAGTTCTTTTCCGTAGGAAGGAAAGTACAGAGCGCCAGGGTTTGGAAGGCAGGTGAGAGACTCACTAGGCCAAGGTCACCCAGACTTGTCATTAATGGCAGATTTTGTCTGGGAGCAGGCTTTGGATAGAGGGAAGTTTTGGAGGTGGAATCCCAATCTCAGCCATGGGCACCTGGAGAAGCAGGACAGGGTTTTTTTCCCATTGGAAGGAAAGCACAAAGCCTTCCCTAGAGTTTTGGGGACAGATGGGAAGTGACCCTTGTGAAACCACTGCCAGCCAGACTTGTCCTGACAATATTCCCATGGGAACTATCCCTGGATATAAGGAAGTTTAGCAGTGAAATCTGAATTCTGGCCGTGGCTGGTGCATTTGCCAGCATTGCCATGGGTTAGCACAGGAGGGGGAGATTTCCCCTTCGAGAGAAGCTCGTATTTCAGTTTTTGCATTCAGGCAGCTCCAGATCCCTCAGCTTTGGTTGCACGGCAGCTGGAAATGCAAGCGCAGGAGCTCTCTTTGGGCCCAGCCACAGCAGGTGACAGCAAGGACAGGGCCCTGGCAGTGTGACATGTGCAGAGAGCGCCTTCAGCAAACGCTGGGGGCTGGAACTCTGTGCAGAAAAGGCCCCGGGGGCTCTCTGCACCCAGGCTAAAGGAACAAAGTTCCATTTCTGGCCTGGCTGGGGAGCACCACAATGGTGCCTTTTCAGGGCAAGCTTCCATTGCCGGCTGTTCTCTGAGCCCCAGAGGGGATTCCGGGGGGCCAAGGGACTGAGAGAGGGACTGTGCAGGAGCCGGGAACAGAGAGAGAGCCCAGGCTCTGGATTTGTGTTTATTTTAGAACTTCCTGTGCGTCTAAAACATTCCTTGCACGGTTCTGCCTTGGGAAAGGGGAACTTCCTTGGTGGCACCTTGGGCTTGGCACACACCTGAGGATGTTATAAATGATCAGAGCCAATTTCCAAAATCAAAGATTTATTTAACAAATTTGAAAAGCAATTTCGGGAAACGCCACGATAAATCAGGACAACATCGATCGAATGTTGGGTGGACAACCCGGGAGCAGCAAAGGGTGCTTCTCCGGAGTACTGCCCACAAATTCGGGGTCTCAGGGGAGGTGTTTTATACCATTTTTCTACCCTGAGGCGAAAACAAGACGGTAACAAAGAACCCGAAGAACATGACATCATGTACATAACATAATCATTGAAATGTCTGGTGTCCGCAAGGGATATCTGAAAGAGTTTCCTGAGAAATTGAGAAGACGTCTGAATGAAAAGTCTCCGAATCTTCTGTCAGAAGGTTTCTGCCCAGATTGGTATCGGATCTCCTGATGAGCTGTGAAGATGTGGCCAGCCCATGCTTAATGGGCCGTTTCCCGGTTACCTCTCTGGCAGATGTCGAGGTAACACCTTTGGACTGTGAAAAGACTGTGGTATGCGAAGAGATGCCCTGGAACTCTTTCCAGGAATTCAGGGGTTTTTTACATTCCACTGCAAAGTTTTAATACACACAATTTTAATCCACGAATTTAATACTATGTATCCATTACAAGGAGATTGTCTGTTTTCCATGGGGAAGCTCAGGGGTTTTAGATTGCTAAAATAAAAGAAAGGAACCCCCTCGTTGCCTGAGTGCACCCAGTTCTCCGAGCAAAGCAGGTCCCACGTGAGCGAGGAGAGGCAGGATGGAGTTGGGGAATGTGGAGCAAGGTTGTCCACTGGGTCAGAGCTCAAGGCACAGCTTCTCTGAGCAGGCCAGACCTGCCTGCTTAGGAGAGTCCCGGGGTCAATATGAGTCACTGAATGCTGCAATCACCTCTGCTCTCAAGAGAAAAATACACCCTTGAAAATAGGAATGTGCGTTTATTAGAAGCCCTTTGAAATATTTCTCCGTAACTCTAGGAAAAAAGATCTCCCAATGAATTGCAACAGACCACGGGGAAATCAAGGGAGAGCTGAGAGATGAATTTCAAAGGAGGTAAGGATTTGAGAAAAGTTCATGTTTTAGCTAAAGATAAGCTTTGCCAGAATTAGTTCAAGTAGGTAGATAGATAAGCTGTGCTGGAAAGAATTAGAAGTTAATGGTTAGATGAAAGGATTGCGATCAAGGATAACGATCCTGGATCTAAATAACTAATTGCTTGTCATTTTTGTGTTTGTTTAGCTGTGTTTATAATGAGAAACAGAAGAAACTGATAAATAGATTTAGGAACACAGACAATTGTAAATCCTCGAGCATCCTAAAACCCATTCAACAGTCACGGAGAAAGGAAACAGGAGTTTGACCAGTTATCATTTATCTTGATATCCATTGAAAAGGTTGAAAGTTTCCAATGAGGAAGACTCCACTTACTTCCTTTTTTTACGCCCCCTCCCCATATAAAGGACCACTGACCCAATTGAAAGAACAAACTACACACGCTTAATAGCTTTTTAGCTAATTATAATATGAAGCAGAGAATGGGAGGTTTTAGTGCTATAAATATGTATTAGTATTTTGGATAGTCAACACTTTTGAAAAGAAAGAGATTTTGTAACTTGGCAGTGCATTTTAGGGAGTGATCGCACACAACTGCCTGGCGTTGCATTAAACATATACTTTCTAACTCTAAACTGTTAGAGAGTCTTCTGTCTGTCACAGTTGGGTATCGATAGTAGATCAATATCCATATTTTAATAAGTCAGCAGTGGCACAGGAAACTCCCAGCTGATGGGAACAAACTTTCTGGCTGACTTCAGAGGCCACGACAGAACTGAGTGGTTTCCCTCCTGTCCCCCAGGCCTTCCTGGCCCCAGGGGCTGATGGCATTTGTGCTCCCTCAGGTTCATCTCCCCACACCAACACCATGGGGGTGCTCAGGCCTGCTCTGGGCACTGCAAACAGGGGCTCCTGAGCCAGAGCTGCCGTGTCTGTGCCTGCAAGGATGCGGCCCCCGTGTGAGCTGGGAGAGAGGCCAGGGCTGCAGAGGGGGGATGTTGTTGGCAGGTGCATGAGGACGCTCTGGGACGCTGCCCGGGGGTGTCCAGCACAGTGGGGATGGATCAGCCCCTGCTCTGCTGCTCCTTCCCGTCTCCCCCAGGGACCCTGCAGAGCCCCAGCCGGGCTGTTTGCCCCCAGCCTGCCCACGGCCACCCTGGGGCTGCTCACGGGGCTTTTCCGTGCACAGCATTGGGCCTGGGCGTGTTCTGGAGAGAGCCTGGGCAAGGAGCCTGGAGCAGCGAGGCCCTGCCCTGAGGCGTCAGCGCTGCCCCAGCGGAGCCCATGGCCTGTCCCTGCTGCAGCCCCGGCACTGCCAGCCCCAGCCCTGTGCCCGGCGCCGAGAGCACTCAGGCCCTACAGCAACACCAGGGCCAGGAGGGCAGTGGGGCAGGGCCACGGGAGCAGCGCTGCCAACACCAAGGGCTGCTGCTCCTGGGCACAGCTGCTGTGCCAGCACTGATCTGCCCCCAGCTCTCATCCAGAGAAGAGAACCAAAGGGGGATCTCTGCAGAAAACTTGCCTGCCAGATCCTTGGGTTCCTTTAAAGCCACCAGGAGTGCAGCCCCTCATTGACACAGTCTGTGGTCACAGGGAAGGTGGAGACAAACAAAATGAGAAATGGCACAAACAGTGACACTGCTTTGTGGACAATATTACACAAGTAAAACAAAGGAAAAGAACCTCCAAAGTAAAGCAACAAGAGGTATCAAAGATGACTTTTATGACAAGTGATTTTGAGAAACTGGCCAGCAGTTTAATGTTTGTGAAACCATCCAGCCATCAGTCTTCCACACTGCAGCCTCGAGCTCCTGCTTCCTCAGGCTGTAGATGAGGGGGTTCATGGCTGGAGGCACCAGCGAGAACAGAACTGACAGGGCCAGATCCGGGGATGGGGAGGAGATGGAGGGGGGCTTCAGGTGAGCAAACATGACCGTGCTGAGGAACAGGGAGACCACGGCCAGGTGATGGCGGCAGGTGGAAAAGGCTTTGTGATGTCATCCCTGCTCAGACGGGATCCTCAGCACGGCCCTGATGATCTGCACAGAGGAGAAAACAATGAAAACAAAAGAACCAAATACCAAAGAGGCACTAACAGCCAAAAGTTCTTTTCTTACCTGGCGGGTTGCAGGCTGGGGGCTGCTGCTCCCTGGGGAGCTGCTGGAAGCTGCAGGGCTGGATCCTGAGCACCTCCCGGTCGAGCGGGGGCAGCTGCCCCCCGTAGAGCTCCAGGAAGCGGCTGGGGGCCCCCTCCTGTCCGTGCAGCCACAGCCGCTCCCCGTGGAAGCCGAGGAAGTGGCAGGGCGGGATCCGCAGCACCTCCCGCGGGGCGGGCAGTGGCCGCTGCCCATAGAGCTCCTGGAAGCGGCTCGGCCCCTCCCGCCGGGCCGGCCCCGGCCGCTCCCTGTGCAGCAGGTGGAAGCCGCAGGGCGGGCGCCAGGCGAGCGGCGGCCGTTCCCTGGGCGGCTGCTGGAAGCGGCCGGGCCGGGGACAGTGCAGCTCCCGGCCGTCCGGCAGCACCCGCTCCCTGTGCAGCAGAAGGAAGCCGCGGGGCGGGCGCCCGGGCGGCAGCGGCGGCCGCTCCCTGGGCAGCGGCTTGAAGCCGCAGGGCGGGCGCCTGCGCCCCTCCCGCCCCGCCGCCGGCCGCTGCCTGTTGGCCGCGCTCCGGCGCCTGATGCGGAGCAGGAGGTCGGGGCGGTCGCGGCGAAACCAGGGGTTCGTGTAGTGGAGCCAGGCGCCGGCATCGCCCGGCGCGGCTGCGCCAACCCAGCCCGGCCCCTTGCGGAAGCCGTAGCGGTTCAGCTGGCGCAGGAAGCTGCGAAACTGCGTGGCCCGGAAGGTGTGCGGGGCCGGCCCCTGGGAGCCGCCCGGGCCGAGCAGCTCCCGCTCCAAGAGGGAGCGGTCGATGAGCAGCCCCCGCGCCTGGCTGTCCCAGCGCACGGAGCGGACGCGGGGGCTGTTTGCCAGGCGCCACAGCTTGGCGGGGAAGGTGCCGGCGCTGAGCCCGGCGGGCAGCGGCAGCTCCGGCATGGCGTCCATCGCCGACTGTGGCCACAACGACCGGAGACCAACGGCCGCGGCTCGGCTCGGCTCGGCTCGGCTCGGTTCGGCTCGGCTCGGCTCGGCTCGGCTCGGCTCGGCTCGGCTCGGTTCGGCTCGGCTCGGCTCGGCTCGGCTCGGCTCGGCTCGGCTCGGCTCGGCTCGGTTCGGCTCGGCTCGGCTCGGCTCGGCTCGGCTCGGCTCGGCTCGGCTCGGCTCGGTTCGGCTCGGCTCGGCTCGGTTCGGCTCGGCTCGGCTCGGTTCGGCTCGGCTCGGCTCGGTTCGGCTCGGCACGGGAAGCCCCTGGGCAGGGTGGGCTCTGAGAGCTGTGGTGGACTCTGTCCCCATGCTGCATCCTGTGCCTGGGTCACCGTCGGTGACGGAGGAAAAGGCCATTGCTTTGTCTTGGCTGGGGAAAGGATGAAAAGGGGACATTAGAAACCATTCTTTTGGCCACCTTTTCAGCAGACTAACTGTTTTTTTCTCGCCATCTCTGCCTGTTTTTTGCAGAGTTGGAACATTTCTCATGATTCGCTGTCAGCAACAGCAGCAGGAAGGGGCAGTGATTTTGTCAGCATTGTCATCAAAACGCTAGTGCTGCCCCATGGATGGATGTTGCTTTATGCAAGGGATGAAAGGCCTTCACTTGTAGGGAGCTCACGCCGCTGTCTTCCCAAAGGACGTTGCCATTTTCTTTCCTCAGGAATCGCTTCTTCTGTTTTTCCCCCCATCTGGGGAGATTTCCAATGCAAATGCCTCCTGCAGCCAGCTCTTGCCAATGCAGACTGACCAAGGAGATCTTGCAATGGACAGAGACTCCCTAGAGCTGGTGTGGAGAGGTGAGGGGGAAGGTTTGTCCTTTAGTCTTGAAGTCTTGTTGGGGAGCTGATTGTGCTTGGGGGGACTGACAAAAATGATGTGTCCTGAAAAACCACAGAGACTTTGGGGTTGTTGTGTTGGGGCAGAAATTTCTGTCTGAGAACTTTTTGAAAAGTTTCAATTAACCTTTTTTTTTTCTTTCTTTCTTTTTCTTTTTCCCTGCAGAGATCCTTTTCCATACCTTTTGGGGAACTTCCCTCTGCTGGTCTCCCAGGTCAGGCCATTTCCCAAGGTTCCTTCCCAAAGTGAGGAGTAGCCCATGGCCTCCACTCTCCACTGGAACCAAAGGAAGCACAGAGCTTGCTGTTGTGGGAGAAGAGCTTCTCTTTCCTTTCCCTTTGGGGCAGGTTGGTATGTTCTCATTTGATAAAGGGAGGTTTAAACTCTGGAGGTGTTGCATTTCAAACTGCTCCAGCCTCGAGCTCTGGTGTGGGTATCCTTGGACAAAAGGCCTCCCTGTGTGAGCTCCCAGTGGGCTGGTTCAGTAAGGAAGTTGATATTTCAGGCTTGTGACTGCTGAAAGCAATTGGTGTCTGGAGGTGTCCGGAGCTGAGAGCGACTACTTTTCTCGCCTGGCTGCAGAAAAGGTAGTTGGAAAGTGGGGATTGCACTTGCAGAGATGGCAATCAGGGGTGTTTTCCAAGAAATGGGCTGGCAGAGAGGCAGGTCTTGTGCTCAACTGGCTGTGTGTTTGTTTTGGTGGTGGGGAGATGTTGTAATGAATCAGCCGAGACTCCATATCCTTCATGCAGATAAAGCCAATTCTTTATTCACATCGCTTCTTTTGTCCAGTTTTCAGGGACCTCATGCACCACACCCGTTGGCGGGTAGTTTCCTTACTGCCTCATTTATTGGTCAGAAGGTCATTTGTGTGTATGTGCTAAGTTTCAGGTTGTTTCCATTTTTCCTTGGTGGGTTCTGATGGAACAGAGCTAATATTTATGCAGATGCACTTGTTTTTCTCCCTAAGAATAGGCTGTTGTGTGAACAAACTTCTCTTTCTCTAAACAGTTTTCAACTGGGAGCTTGCAGGCTGTTGCTAGCTGCTTAGCTAAAGTAGCATGGCCTCATCCATATTCCATAAGACCTTTCTTTAATAACATTTGACCTTTCTTTAATAACATTTTTTACCTGTCTGCAACAGGGAGAGTCACAGACACAGACACAGACACCAGCTGAAGCAACAGTGTCATTTACTATCATGCAGGAGTGCAAAGACAAATCAGAAAAGAAGGTAAGCAATGCACCTTATCACTGGTACAAAAGGTTGCCTCTAGTGGTTAAGAAAGATCCATCAGCAGACACCCTTTTTACTTTATCCTTCATCCAGATCCACTCATCAGGTGGGGAAAGCTGTCCCAGCAAAGCTCGGGAAAGTCACTGCGAGGAACTAGGAAATCCTACACTGCCTCCCCCTTTCTTGGCCACCAGGCTTCTGACTGCACTGTGAGAGTAGCCCAGCTTTGACAGTGGTGAACGAGCAATCTGACAGACCTTCTGGGGCAGGAGATCTGATTTCCTTCTCCTCTTGGTTTTCTCCCTGAGCCTGTCCAGGGCTCAAGGAGGAACCAAGGCCAGATGTGGCCTTGTCTGGTTTCTTCATGCTGAAAGGTAAAGACGTGTTTCACCAATGAATGAATGCATAGATCCTATTGATAGTAACACTTGGTTAAGGAGCAGATCCATTGAAAGTTTGGTTGGAAGGGTCATCCAGAGGGCAGATTTAGCTCAGGGCCTGTTGTTCAGGCCTTAGTCCTTCAGTATTTTGTGGTGCAAATCAATGCCCTGGAAAGCTGGAAACAAATGAGTCCCTCTTGAGCACGTTTCAGAGCGGGAGCAGGATTAGCCCTGCAAGGCCGGGCTAGGGCCAAGAGCAGAGGGCCAGCAGGCTGCATTTGCCCAGAGGCAGCCGTCCAGACCAAGAAGGCCACTGGTGCCCAGGGCCTGAGGTGCCCGAGGCTGCCTCCCCTCTGTGCAGCTCTGCAGAGCCCGTGGAGCGCAGGGTCCCGGGCAGCCAGGGCGGCCTGGCTGCCTTGGAGCACGAGGGGTGTCCCAGAATGCTGCGGCCCTTGGCTTTTTAACTGTTGCTCAGAGTCTTGTCATTAGTCCACACTGTCTGACATGTTTTCCTTTCCTCTGGCATATTGAAGAGAGCTTTTTGAGAAAAGTGGCTGATGTAGCTTCTGCTGGTGCTGGTGCTTTTGTCTGCAGGTCAGGGCAGGTGGTTTGAACCAAGGACGGAGTCCGCAGTTAACACTGCAGTTTTGCCAAGCCAAGAAAACCATTCACAACTGGGTGACCGATGCTGAGCAGCTTTGCTAGTTTTTGGAAAGTTATCACCTTAAAAAGCCCAACAAATGTTCCTACATGAGGGTACCAGCAGTGTCCCAAAGATCCCAACTTTTTCCACCTCTTTTCTGTGTCTTTGGTGTTTCTAAGTTCCCCATTCCCCAGCAGGAATGAAAGCATGTATGATAATGTGAGTGATTTGAGAGCTCTGTGTTGTGCCCTGCCACATCAGCGTTGGTGACAGGCTGGACATGGACAGGTGTGTCGAGTTCAATTCATCCCAGTTCTGTGCCAACAGCAGCCCCAAGATGCCGAGAAGAGCAAGGACGGTGGGTGGGTGTGCACGCACAGCCCTGTGGGCTGACTGCTGTGTGGGCAGAAGGTTCTCAACAGCAGTACATCTTCACTCCCCCAAGTGGGAAGAATATATCAGATCTATATGAAATGAAAATATTTATGAAACTGCACTCAATGGTACATATTTATATGTATCATAGATGCAATTTATCAAATATAATGCTGCATATTCTATATTTTGATATGCCATAATCAATAGAATCTATCAAATCTAGAGTTGATCTTTCCCTAAGCTATTGCCTGTGGGTCCTAGAGGCCATCTCCTAGTGTTACTACATTTGTGCCTTCTGGTACTAGTTCTTATAGCAGCAACTCCCCTGGGAGTTCCTCCAGGGAACTTCACAGCAAGGCCTTCCATCACTGTCGTGGCTGTGGGAACTTGTTGCTTGCCATTTCTCCCCCAGAATCCTTGTGGATTCTGGAGCATGTCAGCACAGGTGTCCATGGCCCTTCCTTCATCCCCAGCCTGCAGCACTCACAGCCCTGCGGCCTCCCCCTTGCTGCAGCTCGTTTGCAAAGTGCTGCCAAAGGCAGCGGAGCTGGCTCAGGATCCCTGTTGGCTCCTGGGCTCCAGGATGACCTTCAGAGGGACACTTGGAGCGCTTCCTGAAGAGCTGCCCGTGGCATGGTGAGTGGATTTGTCCTCTCTGGGTGGCTCTGGTTGGAGCTGGATGCTCCGTGGAATCCCGGAGTTTTCTCAGCAGCCTTTGCAGCGAGTTCTCAGCCAAGGTGTGGCTCTCCTGCCATCCCAAATCTGCACCTGCCTTGCCCAGCCTGAGTGCAAGTGGGGCATGTGCTGGGCACGGATGGAGATTTCCATGGCCAAAATCCTCCAGTATATAAAACTGCTCATTGCTCTGGACAGCACAAATCACAAAACACCCATCGCAGTTGACAATTGTAATTTCTTGCAGATTCCTACAGCTGCACTGCTGATCGACAAATACACCAGAATTGATTTCACATGGAAAATGTCATTTATTACAAATTGCTACACCTGCGCTGACAATACAGAACTATGCCGATGTCAATTTGAGTCTTAAAAAAAGGAATTTATTAGATTTTTACAATGCTATGTAAAAATATAGAAATATCCATTTCAGTTAAGAAAACTTAATTTATTGCCAACATCTACAACAAGTCACTAGACACAAAGATCAATTAGGTGTTTAGCAACTTAATTTATTACATATTACTGCAAGCCTAAAGCCCATCTAGGAATACAAAAATATCAGTATTTCTATCTAAACTGTTGTCTACAAAGATCTCAGTCGATACAATGACACAACTATACATCTCCATACATGTTTAAATAGAAAGATACACCCAGATACACCCACCTCAAAATACAGAAGTCAATACACAGATGTAAATAGAAAACTGGATATATTTACTTCTAGGAATACCAATATACCTATTTAAAGAGCCATATAACTCCAACTGCTTGAATAGAAATACCTACACAACTCTATTCATAGGAAATAGAATTAAAACACACATAGAACAGCATACTTACATATACATATACTTACATCCATCCATACATATGTTATTACAAAGATGTATGCATATATACAGACACATATATATGTAGCATACATTTATAAATATACAAAGATACATACAGAAATATTCCTATACAAATAGTAACTTGCATATATAAATATCCATTAAATTATTCCTCTCTATGCTACAGTCCATATATCTTTAAACAGAAATCTAAGCAGAGGGATTCCCACCGCCCCATCTTCAAAGCCTTTCACTCTGTTCTTGCTTCCTCCCCTGCAGAGCAGCACCCCTGGACAAGGACAGCAGATGGCACTGGCTCAGGGGACAGTGCCTGGGGCCACCGGCAGCTCCCAGCGCTCCAGGGACAGCCGGGGCTGGAACTGCTGCTCCGCCCGGCCCGGCCGCCAGCTGGGACCCAGCACGGCAACAGGGGACACAGGGGGCACAGGGGGAGAAACAAGAGCTGAAACAGGCAGCTGAGGGGGGGAAAAGGTAAAAATGCAGCCTAGACCAACACAAACATCACTCTATCCATCTCTATCAATTCACAGACCGTCACGGGGCTTTGCTTTGTGATGTCAGGGCACGGTTGCCGCGTGGTCGTGGTGACATCGCAAGGTTGCCTTGGTGCCCGGAAGGCCTCAGGGGTGTCAGAGCAGCTCTTGGGCTTGCTCGGTGCAGGAACTTGGTCCTGTGCTTGAGGCTTTTGTCAGTGGGCAGCTGCCGACTGACAGGAGACTCCTTTTAGCTAGCGTTAGAGCGCAGTCTGCAAACTTGCACAGCAGTTGCCACAATGATTGGGCAACTCGCCGCTGCAGTTTTCACTGTTTATGGAGTTACTTATTCCTGCTATTTCCTGACTAACCTGGCACGTAAGTAGAGGTTTTCCCTGGGTGTCACCTCACCTGGTTTTTGTGTCTTCCTGCTCTTTCTTAGTGACTGAGTTGATTTGGAAACAGAAAGGCCATTGGGATGCCGCTTGGGTAAAGCTCCTGTCAACACGTTCAGCTCAAAAGGGGGTGTGTGTGGCCAGGGCCGTGCGGGCAGCATTTGCAAGGGAGCCTGCAGGAGTTGCGTTCCCTCCGTGGGAGAGTCTGTGGCAGCAGAGTTTGCCAATTCCTCCATTGCTGGGTCAAGCAGGACAACTTTGAAAATGTAGACTGGGAGGCCTTCTTGGAAGGTCTTCTAAAAATGCTGCAGTTGTCTCCAGTTTTCTCAAAGCATCTGCTTCATTTTCCCTTGTCCACTGCAGGTCACCTGAGCCGGGTATTCAGAGGTGCTGATCCCGAGGTGAGTAAGGAAAGAACATTTGATGTTCCTGGTGTTTAAAATTGTGCGGCAAGCTGTGAGCTTGGCCTGTGGCAGTAGAGTGTAGAGGGCCAGCTGAGTAGGCTGCAAGAAAATCCATTTCCATGTCTGCTGCAGCAAGAGCAAAGGCATCACTGCCTATTTCCTAATTTTCCATTCCAGAGCTTTAAAAGAACTAAAAGATAAGTTTTGCAGAGAGAATGTGCTTCCTGATAGTAGTCAGGGGGGAATATGTAATTTGGAGCCATTTGCAGTGTCCAGTTGAATCAGCCCATTAGAATTTAGTCAGAGTGACTTAGAATCCCCTTGCTCTCCAAGTTGATGATTTGTGCTTAGTAGAGCTGGTCCTAGAGCTGAAGAGAAAGAAGGTTCTAAATGAGCCTGTGTCTCACGCTCCTGTCTGTCCACAGATCCCAGAACCAAGAGCAGACTCTCCTCTGGCTTCCTCTGCTCCTGGACAAGAAGCCAACGCAGAGCCAAATGACCCCAAGGCTCCAGCTGTGGTCACACCACAGCCGGAACTTTCCCAGACAGTAAGTGCCACTTCTGGAGGGTGCTGTCTTTGGTGCGAGGCAGAGCTGCAAGTTTCTGAGCAGCCAGCTCTTGCTGTTGGTGGCTGAGGATGCTGAGTGCTGCAGTCCTGCCAGACCTAGCCATTCCCCTCAGCCAGTGACAGCTGGAAAATGGGCTTTGAGCTGCCATGTTTAGGCCCCAGCTTGCTGGGATTCTGATAGGGGCCAGCCTGGAGCAGGAAGGTTCCCTGTGTGCAGAGGAGGGAGCATGTCAAAGGCACTGTGCTCAGCCTTGGTGGATACGTGGGGGACGCTGTGGCCTGGGGACACCTGTCCCTCTCCACAGACGTGCCAAGTACCCACAGGCACCAAAAGTCTTGATCTGAGAACACAAGCTCTTTGGGGTGGTTCGTGCCCATGAGCTTCTTGGCTGTGCTTACCCGGGAGCATTTCAGAGACACACTGGGGATGTGGAGTTGCTGTTTGAAGACAGGGATCTTGGTGCCTTTGTTGCCAGGTTGTTCTTTTGCCTCTTCAGGCAGAGCAGTCAGTAGCAGAGCTGACAGGCACTCGGAGTCCACCCGTCTTTTGGCTTTTAATAAGCTGCTAAGAGATGATGTGTTGTCCGTGAATCTTTGGAGGGCATCTCTTCTCTTGTGTGGCAAAAGACACGTTCCCTGTCAGCTTCCAAAGAGGCTGTTGGAGCTTCAGCCCCAGATGGAGGCTGATTGTACTGCTAGTGTCACAGTGGGACAGAGTGAAGGGCAGGAAGAGGGGAATTCAATGGAGCTCTTGGGACTGAGGAGGCCAGGAGTCTCCCAGGCACTGAAAGCACAGAGCCTTGTCATCTGCAGAGATCAGCACTGGGACAGGAGGGTTACAGTGGAAGCAGAGGTGGGCAGGGAAGCAGAAAGAAGTGGCTGAATGAATATGATTTGTACGCTGAAAAAGGAAAAAGCTGAGCCTGATGGCATCTCCCAGTCACTTGCTCTGCATTTGTGTGTACAGAACGTGGAGGCAGAGGCACAAGCAGAGCCGCCCAAACCTCCGAGTGACACGATGGCAGCGAGGAGGAAGAGCAGGGAAGACATCAGGAGAACTGAGGATCAATGGAAACTCCATCAGGAGAGGGGCAATCAACAAAACCATGTAAGCGGAGGAGTAGTAGCCACTCCCCTGCTGGAAGGTTCTGTCTCCTGTTCTTTACGGAACTTTGGAGACAAGCTGCAGGCAGAGCTGCAGAAAACTCGGGCTAGGATCAAGGCATGGGAGAAGAGGCTGGAGGAAGAAATGGAGATTCAAACAGAGTGCCGAGCGAAAATTTGTCTCCTCCTTGAGAAGCAAGAGGCTCTACAGAAACAAGTGAGTGAATGAGCAATAGCCACTGCAGTCACCAACCTGGTGCTTTCTGCCCTTCTTGCCTTTCCCCTGCAGAGCAGCAGGGGGGTGGGGTGATGCCTCTGAGTGCCATCCTGCTCCGGTGTGTGTCACAGGCACTCTGAAGGACACTCCCTGCTCTGCTGAATCTCAGCTGCTGCCCTGCACAGTGGCACTAGTGCTTTGGCCTTTTGGCCAGCAGTCATCTGAATGCATTCCTGCTGGCCTCTTCCCGCTCTCCTTGTTTCTTGAGATGTTCTTGCAGGTGAACACGGTGACCCAGATGGATCTGGAAAGAAGCTGTGTGTATCCCTTGTGAATCTGGTCCTCTCCCTTTCCTCAGAGTCGATGACTCTTGGCTGACAGGGACAAGCTGGACTCTCTGACTGCTTTGTTCTCTTTGACTTGAGGTGGAAGTGTTGACATCTCGCCTGGCAGCCTGCAAAGATTTCCATCAAGTGACTGGCAGCAAGGAGGCCCAAGATTCCTGTGAGGCACAGAAACTGTCCCAAGCAGCAGCGCTGCCGGTTGGGCACGTTCAGAAGATGCCGGAGGAAAAGAGGACTCCATGGGAGAAGGTAGAACATTTGAACAAAGAGCTGCAAGTGTGTCTGCAGCCCTTGGAGGGGGAAAAGCGTCCTTGGGAGAAAGTGGAATGGTCATTTTGGCAGTCACCCTTCAGAAAACCCACGCAAATGCATTTTGGAGAAAATGGACAATGAATCTGGCCTTGCACTCCAGTCAAACCAGCCTTTGGCTTTGAGCCATCCAGTTTGAGGAGTGGACATCAGAACAAACCCATGGCAGAGCCCTGCATGTGGCTGACAGCATCTTGCTAAGGGCTTGCATTTGAAATGGGATCTGGGGCTAATCTCTGCCAGCCACTTTTCTTTCTGACACCAACTCCTTTGTTGTCTCAGATCTCCACAGGCTCTTCTGTTGAACCTCCAGGAGCAGCAGTGTCACCTGAAGGCACTAGTGCTGGCCAAGCTGTGCAGTGGAACCCGGGCAGTTCGTTCATCTCCAGCACTGACACGGCTTCTGCTCAGCAACAGGAGATGGAGGATGATGAGGATGAGTCCCTGGAGCTCCTGAGTATGTCTTGTGTCTTTCTTCTCTGAGGGACAGTGTATTGTGTGCACGTGCCAGCACAGCTGGACCCAATGATCCTCCTCACTTTGGTGTCCCAGGAGCATTTAGGGCTCCCCACAGGAAAGGCTGTGCTCCAAGGCAGCAAGAGTGCTCTGGGTGTTCCCGCTGCCTCTGAGGGCAGCTTGGACGTGCCTGGGGTTTGCCTGAGCTTCCCCATCTGCTAAAGGCAGAAGCAGGGGTTGTCCTTGCATCAGCAGAAGGCTGTGAGCTAGCAAATGATCTGGGCAAGTCCTGTGTGCTAGTGGCCAAACTGGACAGAATAGTTAGCTTCCTAAATTCTCCTTAGACTCCTGACTTCTCATCCGCCATCCGAGCAAAAAAAACCTTCACGGAAATTGATTGGTTTTGGCATTTTGTCTTCTGGTTGTGGTTTTAGTTTAGGTTTTTTTACGGATTTTTTTGGGTAGAGGTTTTTTCTCCATCCTGAAGGAGCTCTTCTGCCCCATGTGTCTTAGTGGCGTCATTTTGATGACTGTTGTTATTTACCACTACTACATCTGCAGGTTTTTTAATGAGAATATTATATATTTGTCAGTGAGGACTCTGGAAAGAACATCAGGTGACAGCAGAAACAGAGAGCAAGAGCTGGTTTTTTTGTGCCCCCAATGAAAAAAACCAGATCTTTTTATTACAATCTGTATTTCATATCCTAGTTTTGTTCCTAGAAAGATGCATCCAAGAGACATAGGCCTGGGACATGATCAGATAAAAGTGCACTGTAGGCATTTCTCAGGAGTGAGCCTCGAGCCCCTCTGCTGTATATTCCTCAGATCCATGACACTTTTTCCTACCTGATTCCCAGTCATTCCCATGACTGTTAGAATGCTACCCACTGGCCCAAGCCCTGCTCAGATCAGTCTCTAGGAAAACACATCAAGCCCTTTGTGATTCTACAGCACAAGTCATTGAAGCTGCTTTATGCCCAGAGCAGCTGCCGGTCCTGTGCCCTCAGATAAGACCTGGTGGGGCTGAGAAGAGAGCCCAGCTGACTCTCTGTCTCCCGTCACCTGTTGGCACAAAAGGGCACTGATGTGCACCTGGGTGTGTCTGCTCTCCAAGCCAATCCTGCCGTGTCCTCAGTGGGGGCAGCAGCTTGGAAGGGGCTGGGTGTGGCCGTGCCTTCTTGCCATTGCTTGTCAGTGCTGGTGCCTGGGCTTTGGCAGCTTTGTGGCGGTGGCTGCCCTGGCCCTGAGGGCTGGTGTGAGCGCCGAGGCTGGAGCCTTCCTTAGCTGGGAGAGTGCCGCTGCCGGCCGGCCGCTGCAGCGCGGAGCTGCCCCGAGGCAGCAGCCCCTGCTCTGGACTGGCTCCTGCACGGCCTGGGCTGGGCTCACAGAGGGTCAGCATCTCCTCTGGGCAGCTGTCCGTGTCCCGCCGGCACCTGAGGAGCACTGCTGTCCCTGCTGCCCTTGCCCGCTGCGGGAAGGTGGGCACGTGTGCGGGGCTGAGAGGGCGAGTGCAATGGCAGGGACTGATCCCTGCTGTCAGGGGGAGGAGAAGCAGTGTGGTTCTTCACGTGGGCCACGGGCAAGGGCGTCTTCCAGCTCAGCCTGCTCATCAAGGGTGAGGGTCCTGCTGCTGAAGGCCCCTTGGGATTGGTTAGAGCATGAGCTGCTTGGGTTTACAAAGGGAAAGGCATTCTTTTGGTAAAGTGCTGCAAGGTGGGGAAGATGCCCTCCTCTCCTGGGAATGCATCTCCCTGTGCTTTGTTTTCTGCCAAGAGATCTCTTCAAAGGACTGTAGAAATCAGTGCTGGCCTGCTTCTACTGCAGAGCTGCCTGTCTTGTTGCAGTTCTTGCAGTTGTTGTTGTTACCCAGCTGGCCACAAAGGGCTCAGAAGGCCAGACTGTACAGCCCCAGTGGGGTTGCCTTTTGTATCTCTTGGATAGTGGGATCTCTGCTTTCAAGTGAGCATCTTGCATTTTGTTTCCCTCAGGGCAAATGGCGAGCATGGAAAATCCCCGAAGGAAATACATGGAAGAGGAAATTGTTGGCAGAGGGTGAGTCCAACCACAGTTACTTGTACGCAATCATGGGGCAACGATTTGCTGCTGGAATATATGTCAAGGGCGAAGTCAGGCAAGATGCAAACATTTTCAGACACTGGGGTTAGTCTGCCCCATCTCTCAGTACCAGCCAGAATTTGGAAGTGTGGTCAGAAGGAATTGTCAAAGACACTTGGATTTCATTGCCAGAAACAACAACCACCCCTTTTTGTAGCAGGCAGATAACTGTTTGAAGGAACATTTCTTCCCAAGAGTTTGCTGAAGGAAATAGTGTGATCAGGATGAAAACTGCCCAGTTTAGAAACTGAAATCCAAGATGAAAGAATCACCTGGCCTTTGGAGCTGAGGCACTAAACCCCAATGCTTCAGAAACAGGCTCAGTGCCCATGCACTGGAGAGGAAAATGCATCATCTGCCTTCTGGCAGAGCCCTCCTGCATGCTGCAGGTTGGAGGCATTTCCAGCAGACATCTCCTGTCTGGACTGGCTTTCACTCCAAGGTCTAAATGGCTTCTCCTTTCTTTGCTGCTGTTTTGTTTCTAGGGCTTTTGGAGAGGTTTGCAGAGCCATCGACACTGCCACAGGACGACAGGTAAATGTCAAGAGCCCCCGCAGATTCTGCTGCTCTCCAGGGCTTTCCTCTCTCGTGTCAGCTGTGGCTGCAGCTGTGGCTAGAGCTGTGCTGCAAAGGCACAAGAAGCACAGACTGGTGCCAGCCTGCCAGCTGCATTTGGGACAGTCTTTGTCCTGCTCAGCTGCCAGAAGGAAGGCAAGGGGGGCAGCGGTTCCTTTCAGAGAAGGACGCTCTCCCTGGCTCTCAATTGCTCCAACAAAGGTGGTGCCTTGGAGCATCTCACTGCTCTCTGGGGCTACGGCTTCAGAGTCCTGAATTCCCATTTCTGGCTGCCAGCAAATACATCTGAATGTTCCTGGCAGTTCCTTAGCCACCTGCAGTGCTGCACTTGGGAACTGCACGTCGGGAGAGATCTGCAAGGCATCCCTAAAAGCCCCAAGCCCTGCCTAGAGCCCAAGATGTATCCACAGAGTACCAAGGCACGCATTTCTTCCTCTGAAGTACGGACAGAGAAACAGAGAGTGTGCTCAGAGCTTTGGGGGGTGAGAGTTGACACACCATTTTTAACAAGTGGACAAGGCAAATTGTGGTCAGTGGCCACGTGTCCTGGAACTGGCCCCCAAAGGAGCAGAGAAATGAGCTGTAGGAATGTCATTTCCTAATTACTCCTTTGTCTAATCGCAAGGCACTTTGGCAGAGCTCACCTGTGTCATTGCAAAATCACTCGCTCCATGTGTGTTGTGGTCTCATTCCACCAGCTTCTAAAGTTACTGATTTTCTGTGTCATTCTAGGTGGCCATTAAGAAAATCAATCTTCAAGGACTGAATAGGAATCAACAAGCGCTTAATGAAATCATGGTCATGAAGAAGAATAAGAGTCCCCATATTGTGGATTATTTAGACAGGTGAGTGGTCATGGTCTCTTCCCATGAAGTTTTGTTTACATAGTAAAAGCATGCGAGGTTAAAACCCCACTTTGGACACTGGCAGAAAATAGAGCTGTTAATAACCAGTTAATTATTATTTCTCTACTCATCTCCAATGGATGGGAAGAGAGTGTATTTTGCCTGCATGTGTCTTCCCTGGCTTTCAAACACTGAGTTGGAACATTGGCCAAAAACCTGAATCAACCCTCCCATACTAAGTCAATACCCTGTAAGCTCACTGCCTCCATGTTGTCTCAGGATTGATTTTTTCAAGTTTCTTCAATGCTGATGAAGCATGCTAGAGAGGATTTCCCTTGGATTGTTACCCCTCTTTTCTATGGCTGGCCATGCCAGGAACACTAGGTGTTCCTTTCCAGAAATACCATGCAGGACAGGCTTTTCATCTTGGCTGATACTAAACTGTACTTTTTGCTTGCTGGCCATCTAAAATATCTCCTTTTTCACAGATGTGCTGTTCTCCTTGAGACTGCACAGACTGTAAACAATGCACAGCCGGAAGGGTGTGTCTATTCCTTGAATTCTGTCCTTGTCACAAAGGGACCCGGAAACAAGAATCAAGCAAAGAAACCAATGTATGCATGTTCATCTGCACGGCCTTGTTCCCTTCTTTCAGCTATCTTGTGCTCGACGAACTCTGGCTGGTGATGGAGTACATGGATGGAGGCTGTCTGGATGATGTCATCGCTGAGGTTCGCATATGTGAACACCACGTTGCAACCATCAGTCGAGAGGTGAGGGATCCCATCTGTGCGTCCCAGGGCTTGGGCAGTATTGTCTGGGAAAGGGGCTCAGGACAGGAGTGATTCCATGAGCCAGGCTTTGTTTCTGTGTGGCTGATATGCTCTGGGCAAGCAAGAGCATCTCAAGCGAACTGCCTGCCAGTGCCCCTGCACTCACTGGACTCTGTTCTTGTCCTCTTCTCTCCTGCTGTTGCATTCTCACTCTGGCTCTTGTATTTGCTCTTCTCCATCTTGCCTCTCTAAACTTTGGCCTGTCTGCACTGCATTCCTTGCCTGTAAAAGCAAAGGTGGGGGTGGCACTGTTTGAAAGCAGCAGCAAAGAAGAAAGAGAGACTCATTTCTCTGAGTCCTCAGCTGGAAAGGTTAGCAGTGCAGCCAGAATGCTCTGTACTTCTGAGCACATCCACTGCAGCAGCAGTCGTCCTGGCTGGTTTGCAGGGCAGAGTCTACACCAGCAGTTGCTGTTGCTCTTTGACAAGCTGACATGCCTTTCTTTAGAAAGGTGCTGCCCTGCCTGTGTTGGAGCAGCGAGCTCGTCCCCTCAGTGGCACTGTGTTCTGCCATTACTCCTCATTCCCCTGCAGAGGGAATCTTGGAGAGCTCTTTCCTTTGTTGTGTGATGAAATCACATCACTGATTTTTGCCCTCCCGTTTCTGGTTTCTCTCTCAGTGCCTGCAAGGACTGCATTTTCTCCATTCCAACAACGTGATACACCGAGATGTGAAGAGCCTCAACATTCTCCTCAAAACGGATGGCTCTGTCAAGCTGGGTCAGTATATTCTTGGGCAGGTGCAGCGTTCCAGGGATATGTGGGCTGTGGGGCTGCTTTTGAGTGAGTGCCAGCCCCCCCAAAATGGTGCTGGTGGCAGTGCAGGGAGCCTGTTGTGAGCTGACCACACGGTTGCAACGTGCACAGACCTATGGCAAGGATCGAGCAGTGCACAGTGGCATTGCTCTGTGTGTGTTCCTTCCAGAGGGAGGGAGCTACATGTCTAAAGTTTGAAAAGCCCCTTCTGGAGGCCGTGTAAAAAATGTGGGGATTTTTGAAGCAGCCAATGCCATATTTCCTTGGCTAAAGTCCTGAGGAAACAGAGCAGGGACAGTTGTCCAGGAGATTCAGCAGCACATTCTCCAACTTCTACCAGGAAATTCTTTTGCGTGCTTTCCTAATTGCACAGGATTCAAATAAAAACCTTCTTTTGCTTTCTCCCCAGCTGATTTTGGCCTATCTGCTCAACTCACCCCTGAGCAGAGTAGACGGAGCTCGGTGACCGGGACTGATTGGTGGATGGCGCCTGAAATTGCAAAAGCTGAGTCCTATGGCCCCAAAGCAGACATCTGGTCTTTTGGAATTGTGGGCATTGAAATGGTGGAAGGAGAACCTCCTTACTGGAATAAAGGTCCTCTCGTGGTAAGGTGTAAATACTCTCTGATCCCGCTGTCTTTCTCCCCCATCCCACGTTCTGTGTGCCATTGGACAAAATCCCATTGCCATCTGCTGGAACTACTTCCACCACGGTCCCTTTCTGAAAATGTCCCTGCAGCACATCAGCATCTGCTGGGGTTTTGGTTGCATCCGTGGGGGAACTCAAGCCTTAGCCCAGGCAAGCAATCTCCCTTCTCAGGCAACATTGGGCTTTGGCTTAGAAGTCCTTCCAGCTCTTTTGGCTGTGTAGATGGCCCTACTAACAGGAAACAAGCATCTTAGAGCTGCTGTTCTCTTTCCTGAAATGAAGGAAAGAAACCCAAACCCAACAAAGTTTCTAAAACAGTGGTTTGGAGAGAAGTGTACCCCCATTCTTCTCACAGGGAAACTTGCCTTAACTGAGGGATTTCCTTTCTTTACTTTTAATTACCATTGTTTTCAAGAACCAAGGAAAAAGCTTGATGACTTTTATAGCAGCTGTGCTTAAGGGACCAACAAGTGCTGCAGAGATGCTTTTCATGTCATACTCCTTGGAAATACTAGAGTGAGTTAGTAGAGCAAAGTCCCTCTTCCAACTAGCCTGTCAAGCTGCTCAGGTGAATCCTCAGAGAAGCAAAGGTGCTTTTGCTAATATAGTTTTCACTAAGGAGGTCAGTCTATGAAATCAGCTGCCAGGGCAAGATCTGCTGGATGCTGGAAAAGCTGTGACTGCATCAGGCTTTGGGTTTTTTGTTGGTCCAGGAAAGTCATCTCTGCCTCTGTGCCACGGCAGAAACTGCCACTGCAGAGTGCAGCTGAAACAATGGGATCTGGGAGAGCAGTTCCAGATGTGAAAGAAGCATCTGAGAGACTCGTCTTTCCTTTTTCTCCAGGCTCGATTCCTGATAGCCACCAAAGGGATCCCAGAGCTGCGGCAGCCCAAGCTCCTCTCCCCTTTGCTGCGTGACTTCCTGAGCTGCTGCCTGCAGAGAGACGAGGAGCGGCGCTGGTCTGCCAAGGAGCTGCTGCAGGTAAAATGCCAAGGGGCTGCAGGGGAAACAGTGTCCCAGGGACGGGCTCCTCCTGCACTGAAGTGCCAGGCATCAGATGAGCCTCCTCCTCCTCACCTCCACTCTTGGTGCTGTTCAAATGAGAACAGCCAGGAATCCTAGACTGGGCTGGGCTGGCAGGGACCTGTAAGGGTCATCTGGTCCAAGTGCCCTGCAATGAGCAGGGGCGTCTTTAAAGAGATCAGGATGCTCAGACCTGAAATATTTCCAGGCCTGGGGCACTTAGCAGCTCTTGCAGTAAGCTGTGCCACTGTTGTCCCACTGTTGTTCCTTAGACCTACTCTGACTCAATCCCCTTTTCACTGAAAAAAAGATTACCCTGCCTTTGGGGCTCTTAGCTTGGAAAGTAATGGTTCATTCTTGGCTTTTTTGTTTTCCTTTGTGCAGCATCCATTTGTAACATCAGCCAAGCCTACATCCAGCCTGGTGCCACTCATCCTTACATTTAAGAAGTAGAAGGAGTTGACAGGAATGGACCAGTCACTTAAAAACTTTTTCTTCCATCACCAGCATCATAGAGGATTGTAGAGTAGGATTGTAGCTAGGATTGTAGAGTAGGATTTTAGCCTAGGATTGTAGGGTAATATTTTGGCCTAGGATTGTAAATAAAGTTTCTGAAACCTCAAGTCATTTTGACGATTCTCCTCCTTCTGAGCCTGTGAGAATGCTCAACATTTCCTTCTGAACTGTCCATTTTTGCTTAGAGGTGGAAAGTCACATTGATGCCCTCTTTGGTACGGTTTGAAGGGGGAGTAGGCTCTTCTTTCGTCATGCTCTCCGGACCGCAGTGCCTTTGGAATATGGCCCAGGGGCTGGGTTTTACCCAGCTGTGGCACTTGTGTTTGAGGCAGAAAGGGCAGTGGCATTTGCAGGCAGAACCAAAGGACGAGTGGGGCAGCCCAAATACCCTCTGCAGATGCAGGCCTTGAGCTCTGACTCGAGAGCATTTGGGTTGCTGCCACTTGCATTTGTATCCCTAAGTGCAATCTCTTTGTCTGGGGGAGAGTTTTGCCCAAGTGAGACAGCAGAAAGATCAGGGAGGCCTCTGGGAAAGGCGCAGAGCTGGTGCAGAGCTGTCAGCGGCTGCAGGGTGAGCCCAGGCCCCGCCTTGCCCAGGCTGGAGCCCCAGCAGAGCCCTGGCAGAGCCCGGAGCAGCCTGAGCCGGGGCAGAGGCAGCTGCAAGGAGGCCCTTGGAGCTGCAAGAGGCAGCAGCCCGGCCCTGGGTGCCTCTTGGGGGCCCCGGGCGAATCCTGCGCTCTCAGAGCCCAGCTGGCAGCCGGCTGCTCCCGAGGGGAAGCGTGGCCGTGCTGGGCACAGCACAGACCGGTGGCATCGGCCGTCCGGAGCGTGCACAGGAGCAGAGAAAGGCAAACCACAGCCGAGGGCTGCAGGCCTGGATTGCCACCCTTGTGCCGGCTGCCCTCTAACTCCTGGCCAAGGTGAGCAGTGTGTGCAGCGCTCTGGGCACAGGGGAGGGAGCCGGGCTGCTCCGCAGGCTCCGGCACAGGGCAGCCTCCTTCAGGCACGGCGCTTCTGCCGGGGGAACCGAGGCCAGCGGCAGGCAGGGACAGCTTGTCAGGTCACATCTGCAGGAGCCGGGGCCTCACGCGGCTCTGGGAGGAAGCGCCTGCAGTGCTGGAGTTGTTCACTGAGCCAGAGCAAAGGGGTGAAATGCAGAGTGTTCTGCAGAAATATTCCGGGGCACCAGGCCAGCCTGCTTTGAGCTCTCTGGCACACAGCAAGCACTGTGCAATGCAGCCCTGAGCTGCTGGGAGAGGGGTGTTAGAAAGGAGCCAACTCTTAGATGAAATTAAATGGGGCGACAAAGTCATCAAAGCCAAAGAGAACTGTTTCTTAGGAAGGATTCACCTGAGCTGGGTGTGTATCTCCCTCTCCCAAGAGCCAAACACACACACAACACACACACAGAAAATGCTGCTTTTTATTGCCTTTCCCAGCCCAGGGCGAACCATGTCCCCTTTCCCTTTGGCCAGGAAATAGGAAACTTTTATTCTGTCCCCACCGCCTCCTTTTCTGTCCCCTCCCCTCTTCTCCTACTTCCCTTTTGGTTTGGTCTTCACGCTGGCCTTTCTCCCAGCTCACAGCAACACCCAACAAATCAACTAGAACCAATCCAAACTCTAAATAGCAACCCCAAGAACCAACAGCTTTCGTTCTTTCTTCTAATAACCCTGCAGCTGCAGCAAAATATTACCTCCTATCTCACTGAGGGAATCGGGCATGAGCCTGTGGCTCGTGCTTGAGCAGTGAACTGATTTGGAAGGGAGCAGAAGGGTTTCAGTAGGCAGTTTGTGTTTTTCTTCTGAATTGCTGAAGGAAAGACACACTCTGGCTTCAGTCAGCAAAAACATTTTCAAGGTGCATTGAGGACATGCTTGTGAGCAATTCCCAGAGAAGGCAGGTTTTGAGAAAATGTTGAACTGTAACAAATTGTGAATTCCCTTTGCATTAACAGAGTGTTGAGCCCTCTATTCCTCCAGAGCAGTGATTGATGTGTGCAAGTGGCTACCTTAGCCTTGAGAATAGAATAGTCCTCCTAAGAATGTAGCTGGAATGCATTCAAGGGGAAAAGAGTGGTTGTAGGAGGCTCTTGGGCATCAGAGGAGAATTGCAGGAATGGGATGTTCCCCAAATGACCACCCAAGACTCTCAAGAGAGCCCTACTCTCCTGTCAGTAACTTCTGAGAAGTGGTTTAAATATGTCAACTAATTTGAGGGAATGTTTAACCTGTGAGTTTCAGCAAAGTAATGAGTAGGTCTTATTTCCATGGTTACAAATGAGTAGGTGGGATTTCTGGCTGAGCATGTGTTAGGAAAGTGATTCCCCACGCACCCAGCACTGAAATAAAGTCATGCCTCCTTTCTCACACCGAGCTGGCACCAGGGATCGGAGCCCTTCTTGGTAACTTTGATTTTAGTTGCTTCTATTGACAGGTGAAAATGAAACCGTTTCCAGCTGTTCCCCTCGGGTTTACATTTCTGGGGGCCAAAGCTCTGTGCTGCAGGTGGCCCGGGTGTGTGCAGAGCAATGCAGCCTCCACAAAGCCCTTGGTTTCCCCACAAGTCATCATGATTTGTTGCCAGGTGTGCCCAGCTGTGGCAGGAGAAAGAGCCCGCAGTGCAGTGGGCGCCGTGCCCTGCCCAGCCAGGGCTCTCTGGCACAGAGGAGCAGCAGCAGCACCTTTCAACCCACTCCTGCCCTGGCCTCACCTGGGACACAGAAGCCTCTGGAAATCAGCACCACCTGGCCCCTTCCCAGCTTGGAGCAGCTCCTGCTGGTGGGCACATCCTGCACTTCTACTGCTTCCAAACAGGAATCAAGGCACAGGGGGAGACGGACATACAGAGAAGCCCTGGGCTAGTGCAATAAATGGGCAAATGCATGGGGGAATGTGTTAGGAATCATTTCAGCTGTCATGCCAATCCTGCCTTCTCTCCTTTTCTCCTTTCACGTTTCCTGTTCTTTTCCCTCTCACATTTCCACCCCTTCCCCCTCTCGAGTCTCACAGTTTTCCTGTCATGTTTGCCTCCCAAGTTTTACTTCTTTTCCCCACCCTTTTCAGCTCCCTTTCCTCACACTTTGCCTCTCACATTTCCCCAACTTCCCGCTTTTTCCTGCTTTTTTGTTCTCTCATGATTCTCACAATTTTCCCCTCACTTACCCTGCCCTTTTCTCCCCTCATGCTTTTCTCCTTTCCTCAGTCATTTTTCTCCAAGTTGTCTCCTCATATTTCTCACTTTTGCCCTCATGTCTCCCAGGCTTTCCCTCTTACATTTCTCCCACTTTTCCCCTCACGTTCATCATTCTTTCCCCCTCATGTTGCTTATACTTTTCCTCTAGCATTTTGTGCCCTTTTTTCACTCCTGTTTTCTGCCACTTTTCCCATCCAACTTCCCACCCTTTTTTCCCCCCTAATGTTTTCTGCCTTTTTCTGCCCTCTGGTTTCTCCCTCTTTTCCCCTCAGGATTCTCACAATGTTCCCCTTACATTTGCTGCCTGTTTCTCTTTCTCTGCCTGTAATTTTCTCACTCTCTTCCCCTCACATTTCCCTCCATTTTTTCCTCTATGTTTTTCAGCCTTCCCTGATCATGTTTCTTAGAATTTTCCCGTCATATGTCCTGCCTTTTCCTCCTCTCACCTTCCTCTCCTATTTTCACTCACATCTTCACCATTTTCCCCTCAGTTTTCTCAGCCTTTCCCACTCAGGTTTCCTTCCCTTTTCCTCCCTCACACTTCCCTCCTTTTTCCACTCCCATTTCTCACACTTGTCACCTCATGTTTTCTGCCTTTTTTCCCCTCACATTTCTTAACCCACTGCTTCCTGTCAGTGACTCTTCCTCTTCAGTAGTTGATGAGCTTCTTTTCTTCTTTCCTGCAATCCCCTCCTCCAAAGAATGGGTGCCAGAGCAGCGCTCCAAGAAGCTCCTGCCCGTGTGTCTGCTGAACAGAATGGCTGTGCTCGACTTGAACAATCTCGTGAAGAACAACCTAAACTGCAGTGGACTTTCAATTCCCTCTAGTCTTCATAGTATTCTAAAGAAATAGGTACCCTGAGGGATACACGTCGCAGGTGAGCAGCCGCTGCACCATCCGCCTCAAGCAGATCCCATCTCCGTTTTCATCATCTCACACTCACTGTGACTCCTGCCTGGACGAAACCACTTGTGATGCTGCTTGATGCTAATTGGAGTCCATGTGCACAAGAAGTGCTTTTAGCCCTCTTTCAAAAAAAAAAAAAAAAAGTTTTTATTTTAAAACGTTCAGTGCCTGGAGTTTCATTCTATTTTCCCCTATTTGAATTGCCTTGACATCAAAGTACTGCCAGTTGGCGTTCCAAACTGGCTGGTCTGTGTTTGTGTGCACAGAGCAAAGGTGCCAGACCGTGTCCTTTTCCTGGGTGTCCGTTAATGTCCATTCCAACAGACACTGCAGGGGGGCTCAGCCTGCCCCACACAGGATGGCAGCCAGAGGGCTGAGGCTGCGCCTCCTAGTGAGATCAGCCGCCCTGGCAGCCCAGCCCCAGCCGCCATCTTGTGTGTGGCTCTCCAGCCCTGGCCGCCATCTTGTGTGTGGCTCCCTCAGCCCTGGCCGCCATCTTTTGCACTGACCTAGTCCAGCTCTTAAGCGAATGTGTTGCTGTTGTGTCGGCAGTCAGGGTCCGCCCCAAAGACACCAACACCAGCAGGACAGGCTACAGGGAATGGCACGGGTTTGGCTCAAAGCAGCCAGTCCTGACTTGTCACTGTCCTTTATCCATGAACATGTCCCCATGTGCAGCCACAGCAAATGTCCAACAGCAGCTCCATCAGCCGCTTCCTCCCGCTGGCGTTGGCAGACACGCGGCAGCTGCAGCTCCTGCACTTCTGCCTCTTCCTGGGCATCTCCCTGGCTGCCCTCCTGGGCCACGGCCTGGTCACCAGCGCCGTAGCCTGCGGCCACCACCTGCACAGCCTCATGTTCTTCTTCCTGCTCAACCTGGCCCTCAGCGACCTGGGCTCCATCTGCACCACTGTCCGCAAAGCCATGCACAATACCCTCTGGGACACCAGGACCGTCTCCTACGCAGGATGTGCTGCACTGCGGAGGATTTCGGCGAGGGAAGAATGCAATCAATCAATATGATTGGTAAAGCATTGTTCAACTTTATTGCTCATAACATCCGTTCTTATACTTTTGCCCGAAGCGTTCAGCATACTTGTCAAATTATAGTTGGTTAGCATACACTACTCATCTATACTTGATTGGCTATATCAAGCGTGAGAATGTTCCTCCTCTTGGCATGCTGAAAACTTTGTATACGTGCTTACTGCTATGCTCTATTAACCACAAGTTCTTTTATCTTTGGCCTGTGTCCGTGCTTACTGCTGTCCCAAAGACAGCTTGTCTCAGCAGCGCGTAGGCTGCTAGCACTTGGTATCGGGCCATAAGGCCTCTAACGATCCGTGGCCTTGCACTGCTAACCATTCTTCAACAATTCCCTCTTTTTTATTTTGTGCAACAAACCCAGCATGTCGAGTAGTTACTGTTTCTGCTACACGATACATCATCTGTTGCAAGCAGCGAAAAAAGCAAGGTACAAAAAGGACAAGCAGTAAAATAACAGTCACAATATTGATTACATGTTGCAGTAGGGAGGTTATCCAAGGCCCTAGCCCAAAAGATCGTAGCCAATCTGTTAAAGCCAAGCCTGTGTCTTGCTGCAAATCACTAGTGAGTTCTTGCAACTTAGCTATTTGGGTATGAATTGACATGGAGTGATCTCTCTGTACTGCCTTGTCAAACTGCCAGAGCAGTTGTAGGTTTTCTCTTGCCCTTAAGTCTTCAATTAAGTGTACTGCCTCTAACCCTGGATGTCCCGTATCGATGTCGCTCTTGCAGGGTCATTAGCAGGACGGATCCATTTACTAGGTATCCATTGGGGCCCTGTGGGGGTAAGAACACAAACATAACCTCTACCCATGTACTGAACCTCTGCGGGACCTTCCCATACTCCAGTTGTGGGATCTCGGTACATGACTTTAAACAATGGCTTAGTTGCTTCCTCCTTTACTCCCCCTGAGTGGATGACCGCAGGGGGCTCCGAGTGGTCCCCCATTACACACAGATAGTTTAATACAAATAGTGTTTTTGATAGCATGGTCTGCACATCCACCTCCTCCTTCTATTTTAACAGATAATCCTTGAGTGTTTGGTGGGCTCGCTCCACAGTCGCCTGACCTGTTGGTGAATGTGGGATACCTGTGATGTGTGTCACACCCCACTTCTGTAAGAACCTTTGGATCCTGCTGCTCACATATGCAGGGCCATTGTTTGTCTTAATCTGTTCTGGCACCCCCATCACCGCAAAGCAAGTAGTTAGGTGTTGTACCACGTGGAGAGCTTTCTCTCCCGGCTGCGCTGAAGCCCAAATAAATTTACTGAAAGTATCAATTGTAACATGCACATATTTCAATCTACCAAAGGAGGATACGTGAGTTACATCCATTTGCCAGATCTGATTGGGTCCAAGGCCCCCTGGGTTTACTCCCATCCCTAGTCCAGGCCCATGCTGACTGCAGAGAGGACAGGATCTGACAATACCACGGGCATCATTCAGAGATATGCGAAACTGTTTCTTTAGGCCTCGCGCATTCTGGTGAAAAGTCTCATGAGCAATACGTGCCTGCTGAAATTCGTCTTGTGGTACTGCAACAGAAACCAACTGATCAGCTATGGCATTACCCTGACCCAAACCTTCTGACCATTTGTGGCTTCGAATATGCAAAATTGCAAAAGGAGCTGAGCGCAGCCGAACAGCTTGCCTCAGCTGTCTCAAAAGTTCCCATAACCTGTCATTCTTTATATCCTTTATCAATGCATCCTCAATCCGCAGCACCACCCCTACTATGTATAATGAGTCTGTGACAACATTTACACCAGGACCAGGCCAATTCATAATGACCCAAAGGACAGCCCTTAATTCTAGCGTCTGCAATGTGTCCTCAGTAGTCGCGTCCAATGATTTCTTCATCCACGTGCCCTCCTCCATCCAAACAGCTGCTGCTCGTCTGGATTTTCTGCCCGCATCTGTGTATACAGTCAGCGCATTTTCCAACGCTCTGTGGGACACACGTGGTTTGTCTATCCATTCATTGGAGCGCACCCACTGTAGTACAGGGTTTTTGAGCGATCTTAACTGCACATCCTGTGCTGTTCCCAAAAGACTGTCCTGTAATTCAGGGGAATGATAAAGATACCACGTCAGGTCCTCATTCTGAAGTGGCAGATAGATTGTGTTCGGTTCTGCCCCTGTAACCTGTCGGCACCGAATTCGGCCTTTTTTAATTAAGGCAGCAAGGTTAGCAACACGGCTCTGAATCGTGGTACGGGGCTGTACCGTTGTGAAAAGCCATTCCAGCACCAGTGGCGTATCCTTGGCATCCAGCTGGGTGAGAGCTCCCATAAAATGGTTTGGCCCAGCAAGAATCGTGAGATCCACTGCAGTATCGGGTAGCATCCGTGACACAGTTCGGTTAGCTATGGTATCTGCTGACTGTTGCAGCAGTCCGTGCTGTTGCTGAGACAGCACAACTGGCGATGCAGGATCAGTGCCTTTCAGCAGTGGACGAAGGGCTTCCAAATCGTCCTTGGAGAAGCCAACCACAGGCCGGAGCCACTGGAGATCTCCAAGAAGGTGCTGTGCATCATGTAGAGTGGCAATCTGAGTCCGCAGCTCCAGCTTCTGTGGTGAGATGGTAATGTCAGCTATCATCCACCCTAAATACCTCCAAGGAGCAGTGCGCTGGATTTTTTCAGGAGCTACTACCAGTCCATTCTTTGCCAGTGTGGTAACAAAAATTTCCTCCTGCTGCCCGGTGAATGGGTCCTTTTGCGCAAGGAGAATATCATCCATATAATGGTAAATCACCGTGTGCTGCCAAGCTTGATGCAAGGGCTGTAAGGCAGTAGCAACAAACAGCTGACACAGAGTCGGTGAATTGCGCATGCCTTGCGGAAGGACCACCCATTCAAAGCGTTGAGAAATTGCCTCCCTGTTAACTGCAGGCAGGGTAAAGGCAAACCGCTGAGTGTCCTTTGGGTGCGAGGCAATTGTGAAAAAACAATCCTTAAGATCAACAATCAAAATAAACCAGTTTTGAGGCATCATAGCCGGATTGGGTAGCCCTGGTTGCAATGCCCCCATTGGCTGCATTTGGTTATTGACGGCACGAAGGTCGCAAAGCAGCCGATATTTGCCAGATTTCTTCCTTACGACAAAGATAGGGGTATTCCATGGGCTTGTGGAAGGCCGTACATGCCCCTCCTATAATTGTTCCTTGACCAAGGCATGTGCTTGGCAGAGGCTTTCCTTTTTCAGCGGCCACTGCTCAATCCATACAGGTGTATCCGTCAACCATGTCAATTGGATTGGGAAAGCCCAAGAAGTGACCGCACTCAAAAAGGGCCATCACCCGTGGTCAATTTGAGGCCCAGCTGGGATAAAATGTCTCTACCGATCAGGGCCTGCACTCCTGTAGGGAGGTTCATTACTGTCACTGTTGTGGATGCAGATTTTCTGTCAATGGTGATAGAGACTGGTTTGAGGCTTCTTTGTACTGGTTTCATGCCTCCCACTCCTTCAACTGAATCTGCCCTACTCTGGAGAGGCCACTGTAATGGCCAACAGCATCTGGAAACAATAGTTACATCTGCACCTGTGTCTAGAAGCACTCGAAGGCGAATGCGATGTTGTTCTTGTTGAAGAAAAGCTATTACAAGCGGACGCTGTTCCATAGAGAGGGTGAGCAGAACCAGTCCTCCGGTGGAACCAAATCCTCTTGTTCCCCGCAGTGGTCCCTTAGCTTCTTGCACCAACTGAGGCACTGGAAGTAGTTGGGCTATTCGGCTTCCTGCTGGAATTCTTAGTGGAGGAAAATGTGTGAATGCCATTATCATGATTTCTCCAGTGTAATCAGCATCAATTACTCCGGGTATTATCATTAGTCCTTTCAGGGCGGCAGATGACCGTCCCAGTAACAAAGCTCCAAATGACTGTCCATTAACTTTAACAGGTTCTTTAATTCCAGTAGGGATTTTAATAGGTTTATTGTCCTTTAGCGCAACACCTACTGCAGCTGCCAAGTCCAGGCCCATGCTTCTCCTTGTGGCAGGGCGTAGGCTGCCGGCAGGGAGGAGGGGGAGGCTGGGTAGACTTGAGCTGCTGTTGGTGTCGTTGCGCCGCGGCTCCTCGCGCTCCGCCGTCCGTTTCCCGACTTCTTTCGGCAGGCGTCTGTTGAGTGGTTGTCCGCTTGACAATTCTGGCACCAGACTTGTCCCACTCGGCACTCCTTCCTCATATGTCCGGACTTGCCACATCGGAAGCATTTTAACTGCGCCTTAGGCTTAGTGGACCCTTGGTTCCTTCCTGCACGTAATGGTTGCAGCGCGGCAGCAGCAAAAGCCTGAGTTTGTGACTGCCCCCCCTTGGTAGTTTCTGTCAGGTCCTTAACAGCCTCAACTAGCATAGCCTGCATTCCCTGAGGGATCCTACTCATATGATCTAAATACTGCACTACACCCCAATCGCCCGGGAGAGTAACAAGAATTGCTTTTGTTTGGGGATTACAATTTTGCATGACACACTCCCGCAAAAGTGCTCCTTGCATGTATAAAGGAACACCAGCCCTTTCAATTGCTGCTGAGACACGATCGACAAATGCAGAAAATGACTCTTGGTTTCCCTGCTTCACATTCATATAAGACGGTGCAGCACTATCAGTTCTAACCTTTCTGTATGCCAGCCTTGCTAGCCGCAGAGTCTCTCTTATGAGATCAGGACCTAACATTGCCTGAGCCTGTGGTGTTGAAAAATTTCCTGTTCCCATATAATGCTCTAGTGTGGCCCCCCGCAAAGGATCACCTGGCCCCCTCTGCACATTAATTGCTTCTTGACACAATGCCTGCCAATGAGCCTGCCAAAGCATTATTTGTGATTGAAACATAATCATTTTCAAAAGATTTTTCATGTCTTCCTGGAGCAACAGTCCAGCTCCCCAAATATAATTTAGCACGTGTTTGGTAGGCTCACCCTGCAGTCCAGATTCATTGACCGTGTTCCACAATTGCATTAATAGCTTCCAATCTAAAGGGGATACTGTTACATCCATCCCTCCTGCAGCGTTAGGCATGTATACCACTGGAAACGCTTGTTTATCTTCCTGTATTTCTTGTCATGTTGCTACAGCACCTGAATCTCCGCTCTCCAAAGCTTCCCTCATAATGCTCTGCCAATCAACTCTGCCCCTAATTTTGCACCGACCCTTTTGAGCACTGTTTCCATTCTCATGATAACGGGCTGCCTCATCCTCTAAGGTAGCTTCCTCAGAGGGTGACAGTCCTCCCCCCCAATCACTCGGATGCGGCGGGGCGGACGGCAAGGGCTCATCTGGGGTCCTAGGTGGTAATGTCAGCCCATTCACAGTGATCGGCTGTGGCATGTTTTCCCCACCAAACGTAATCATTCCCTCCTTTGCAGGAGCTGATTTCCCTTCCAAGTGCAAGGCTGCTGCTACGGCAACGCGTCTTTCTGCTTTAAATTTTTCTAGGCAATTAACAACAGCGCGCCACGGTCGAGTTAACTTTATTGCCGCCTTATCATCATCTCTTACAGCCTGCCACAGGCAATCCCCCACCTTTTGCCATTCCTCGAACTGATATACGCTGTCAGGGTCTCGGAAAAAAACCTTTTTCTCGGCATACTCTAGGAGGCCAGGAAGTTCCTTTTTCAAATCTACCTCCTGCATGCCCCGCTTTTTTAAAAAGCATTTAAACAAATCATAGGCCACCTGTTTCTCCACTGCTACTCCTAACAAACTATCTCAAGGGGAGCAGTCAGGAAAAGCTGTACCTTTTACCAGTGCGCGCGCATGCAGCCTGTGCAAGATGGCACTACGTCGGTTTAGCAAGCTTCCTTCTGTAAGGTCAGCCTAGGCACAGAGCGAGGTGTACGCCAGCGTACAGAAGCCCTTCTGCCTTCCGAGCGCTGCTTCTCGGAGCTCCGCCGCTCGCTTACCTCCGGGTGAGTATCACGAGTGCAGTCCCAGTCGCTACCACGTCGGGGGTCACCAACTGCAGAGGATTTCGACGAGGGAAGAATGCAATCAATCAATATGATTGGTAAAGCATTGTTCAACTTTATTGCTCATAACATCCGTTCTTATACTTTTGCCTGAAGCATTTAGCATACTTGTCAAATTATAATTGGTTAGCATACACTACTCATCTATACTTGATTGGCTATATCAAGCGTGAGAAGGTTCCTCCTCTTGGCATGCTGAAAACTTTGTATATGTGCTACTGCTACGCTCTATTAACTACAAGTTCTTTTTATCTTTGGCCTGTATCCGTGCTTACTGCTGTCCCAAAGACAGCTTGTCTCAGCAGCGCGTAGGCGGCTAGCACTTGGTATCGGGCCATAAGGCCTCTAAATATCGGTGGCCTTGCTCTGCTAACCATTCTTCAACAACATCCCACTTGAAATGTCCATTCAGTGTGAAAGGATTTTGAAAAGAAGAGGAAGAGTATCAAGCAGAGAGAAGAAATAGTGCAGAAATGGCGGAAATGTGCTCTACTGAGAGCACATCTACAACAGTGACAAGGTAGGAGTCTGGATTTGCTTTATTTTGGTGTTGTTGTCTTCCCCAAATTTGTGGATAAAATTCAAGGGAATGCATGATGTACTTTCTTTTACATCCTATGTATTGAGATAAGATGGAAATCCAGTGTACAAATGGAAGTGCACTTTGGAGAGGCTGGAAATGTTGGGCTAAATTGGAGCCTGTATTTGTCATTAACTTTCAGCTGTGAGAAACAACACTTATGGTAGAGATGCAGTAAATGGTTTTCAGGTAAATGTAGCTATTATTTAGGGAAATTGTAAAATATTGATATGCATGTCGTTTGGATTGAAATTGGAAAGAACTGGTTTATGAAGTAGATCAGATCTTGGGAGGAAACGCAGATGATTCTCTTAGCTAAATCAGAGAGGGTTGGCAGCAGAATTAAATGGATGGGATTTTGGTTGAATTTTTATCACTTGTAGCAATGGCAGCCTGTGTCTGTGGTACTGCTGATAGGGGTAATCCTATTGCTGGGTTCTGCATCTGTTTCCCAGGAGACAGCAGTGGTGGGAATGTTTGGGTGCCAGGCTGTTGCCGTGCTCATAATGGGTTGACGCCCATGGAGTGTTGGGGGCGCCAGGCGGTTGCTGTGGCCCCAGTGGGCTCCTGGAGTGTTTGGGGTGAGTGTGCAGTGCTGGGCACGGCCCTGGGCAGAGCAGCCTTGTGCCTGAGGGCAGGGGGAGGCCTCAGGAGGCTCTGGAGGATCAGCTGTGCCAGGGAAGCCCTCCTGCCAGCAGGGAAGCCCTCCTGCCAGCAGGCCTGTGGTGGTGGCTGAGTTCCTTGCACCCTGTGACCCAACCAGAATGCTCAACTTTTAACTTGCTGTCAGGCCTTCAAACAAGATTTCCCTTCTTTCTAGATGACGCTGAAATATTGTCCCAATACGGTAAGCTGTGTCTGTGTTAGAATATCCTCCTTTCCTCATTGTTTGACCCATGTTATTTTTAGTGCAATAGCATTGTATCTGTCCAAAAGAGTGTTCTAGAAATAAGTTGCTGTCATGGTGCAATGTAGTTTCTAAATGACATTGCAGGTATTTGAGACATGTTCTGGTACTAATGACAGCTTTTTTCCTGCAATGATTTCTTTAGGGTTCTTGTAGGTGGAAATGAGTGTTCATTCAGCTTGAATGAAATGTTCTCGAAAGATGGTGTTGGGCCTAGACAGGCTTGACTTGTGTCATGAGGTCATTCAGGGCTCAGATGCACTGCAAGTGATTGCATTTGTCATTTTCCACTTAATTTCTGAGCCACAGAATAGGCTGGTTTAAAGAGCTTTAAGCAACAAATGTGAAGAGACTTACAGATTTATTTTACCTTATGTCTGTGATTGCGTGCAATGATCAGGTTCTGTTCCTTAACCCCCAGGAGAAATGCCATGTCTGTAAATGCACGGTGAGATCAGGCCAGACTTGCTGTGGACAGGGCTCTGCAAGTTGTCCTTGTGGGCTGAATCTGAGTTTTAATTGTGTTCTGGACAGAAGGGCCGGCGATTGCTGGGCCGTGTTTTGGATGCGTGCAAAGCAGCAGGGAAGTTGGAGCTTGAGCAGGAGGACGCTGAGGTGGTTTTGTCGGAGCACCGGGGGCTCAGTGGGAGGTGTGTGAGACGTGAGGCAATTTGCAGGCAGCCTTTGGGGTGCTGGCTGTGCCGCTGCCGTCGGTGGTGCAGGAGCAGCCATGGGGTGTCAGCATTGCCCCACCTTCCCGCTGCGTGTCCCCGAGGCCGCTGCCACTGTCCCGGCACACTGTGCTGGCATTTCCAGAGTGCCAGCAAGGGTGCTGGGCTTGCTGCAAAGTCCTGTGCTTGCCGTGTGCATGTAGATGATGTTTTCAAATGAATTTTAGCTCGAAAAAGGGAATTTTCAAAATGGGAATGAGGGACAGAGAAGAAAATGGAGATTTTCTGGAAATGTTTTTGCTAATGTAGCTCCAACTGCCTGTGTGGGATAACCCTGTTGTAGACTGCACCTTTTTGGATCCTTTCAGAGACGCCTGTCTGGGTGATGTTGCCATTCCAGGGCTGGTGTTCTGGGACGTGAGATGTGTCCTTTGTGCCATTGTTATAGCTTTTCCCAACCACAGCTGGAGTGTTGGGAGCGTTCACTCTCTCTGTTTCCCTGGCTTTGGGATCTTGGGGCCTGTGCTGTCCCTCTGGAAGAAACCTGTTATAATCCCTCTATGAAATTGAGATAGGAAGGTACATAAGAGTTAAAATCTCTTTTAAGAGTGGTGTATTACAAGTGCAAGATTTTGTTTGAGGAAACCATTCCCTAAACCTAAAAGAATAACTGAAGAAGGAGATATTTTAAATAGGAATTTAAACTATTAATCAATCTTAAGAATGGAATGGATGATTTGATCTGAGGGTCACATCTTACAGACTGCTTGTCATGTGGCTTCAGAGGGTTTTGTTTTGTTTTGTTTTGGCTTTTTTGAATAATCTGGTTCAAGCATAATTGCAACTAGAAAATCAAATGCTTTTAAATTGGTCCTGATGCCATGTCAGTGGTGTTTGGTTTAGAAGCTCTCTGTAGCACTGCCCTTTATCAGCTGATGAATTGCAGAAATAGGAGCAGTATTTCATGTGGCTAAGAGAAAGCATTTTAATAGTGCTGTGGATACGGGGGTAAATTGCAATAATTGAAGATTAAAAAACTATTCTCCAAGTGTTCCTGGAGCTTAAATAGAGAGCTCAGAGAAGTTGTGTGTGTGTGTGTGGGGAAACAGGATGGTCTGCCCAGGCTGGCAGAGCATCTCTATGTATGTTCATTGTTGAACCAGAACTAATGATAACACTTAAATGACAGGTACTGTGGGTGATAAAAATGAACGGTTTGGTAAATGGGGGAGATGACACCGTTAGGCAGAATAACTGGGCCGTTTAGTGAGCTGTGCTAACACAGACCAGTGTATTATTACTCAGTGCACTTTTTATGAGCAGGGGCATTCTTGGGTTACAAGGCACTTTCTGACCAAAGCTTCAAAATTTATTGTGACTATTCGGTGTGACTCTTTGCGGACAAAACCCGAATGATGATAATTTCATAGGAAAAGTAGAATTTAGTTGCAGCAGAGGGACATTTGGTACTAATACGGGTGACATCCCACTTGCATGGTCAATTCAGTGTGAAAGGATTTTGAAAAGAAGAGGAAGAGTATCAAGCAGAGAGAGGAAATAGTGCAGAAATGGCGGAAATGTGCTCTACTGAGAGCACATCTACAACAGTGACAAGGTAGGAGTCTGGATTTGCTTTATTTTGGTGTTGTTGTCTTCCCCAAGTTTGTGGATAAAATTCAAGGGAATGCATGATGTACTTTCTTTTACATCCTATGTATTGAGATAAGATGGAAATCCAGTGTACAAATGGAACTGCACTTTGGAGAGGCTGGAAATGTTGGGCTAAATTGGAGCCTGTATTTGTCATTAACTTTCAGCTGTGAGAAACAACACTTATGGTAGAGATGCAGTAAATGGTTTTCAGGTAAATGTGGCTATTATTTAGGGAAATTGTAAAATATTGATATGCATGTCATTTGGATTGAAATTGGAAAGAACTGGTTTATGAAGTAGATCAGATCTTGGGAGGAAACGCAGATGATTCTCTTAGCTAAATCAGAGAGGGTTGGCAGCAGAATTAAATGGATGGGATTTTGGTTGAATTTTTATCACTTGTAGCAATGGCAGCCTGTGTCTGTGGTACTGCTGATAGGGGTAATCCTATTGCTGGGTTCTGCATCTGTTTCCCAGGAGACAGCAGTGGTGGGAATGTTTGGGTGCCAGGCTGTTGCCGTGCTCATAATGGGTTGACGCCCATGGAGTGTTGGGGGCGCCAGGCGGTTGCTGTGGCCCCAGTGGGCTCCTGGAGTGTTTGGGGTGAGTGTGCAGTGCTGGGCACGGCCCTGGGCAGAGCAGCCTTGTGCCTGAGGGCAGGGGGAGGCCTCAGGAGGCTCTGGAGGATCAGCTGTGCCAGGGAAGCCCTCCTGCCAGCAGGGAAGCCCTCCTGCCAGCAGGCCTGTGGTGGTGGCTGAGTTCCTTGCACCCTGTGACCCAACCAGAATGCTCAACTTTTAACTTGCTGTCAGGCCTTCAAACAAGATTTCCCTTCTTTCTAGATGATGCTGAAATATTGTCCAAATGCGGTAAGCTGTGTCTGTGTTAGAATATCCTCCTTTCCTCATTGTTTGACCCATGTTATTTTTAGTGCAATAGCATTGTATCTGTCCAAAAGAGTGTTCTAGAAATAAGTTGCTGTCATGGTGCAATGTAGTTTCTAAATGACATTGCAGGTATTTGAGACATGTTCTGGTACTAATGACAGCTTTTTTCCTGCAATGATTTCTTTAGGGTTCTTGTAGGTGGAAATGAGTGTTCATTCAGCTTGAATGAAATGTTCTCGAAAGATGGTGTTGGGCCTAGACAGGCTTGACTTGTGTCATGAGGTCATTCAGGGCTCAGATGCACTGCAAGTGATTGCATTTGTCATTTTCCACTTAATTTCTGAGCCACAGAATAGGCTGGTTTAAAGAGCTTTAAGCAACAAATGTGAAGAGACTTACAGATTTATTTTACCTTATGTCTGTGATTGCGTGCAATGATCAGGTTCTGTTCCTTAACCCCCAGGAGAAATGCCATGTCTGTAAATGCACGGTGAGATCAGGCCAGACTTGCTGTGGACAGGGCTCTGCAAGTTGTCCTTGTGGGCTGAATCTGAGTTTTAATTGTGTTCTGGACAGAAGGGCCGGCGATTGCTGGGCCGTGTTTTGGATGCGTGCAAAGCAGCAGGGAAGTTGGAGCTTGAGCAGGAGGACGCTGAGGTGGTTTTGTCGGAGCAGCGGGGGCTCAGTGGGAGGTGTGTGAGACGTGAGGCAATTTGCAGGCAGCCTTTGGGGTGCTGGCTGTGCCGCTGCCGTCGGTGGTGCAGGAGCAGCCATGGGGTGTCAGCATTGCCCCACCTTCCCGCTGCGTGTCCCCGAGGCCGCTGCCACTGTCCCGGCACACTGTGCTGGCATTTCCAGAGTGCCAGCAAGGGTGCTGGGCTTGCTGCAAAGTCCTGTGCTTGCCGTGTGCATGTAGATGATGTTTTCAAATGAATTTTAGCTCGAAAAAGGGAATTTTCAAAATGGGAATGAGGGACAGAGAAGAAAATGGAGATTTTCTGGAAATGTTTTTGCTAATGTAGCTCCAACTGCCTGTGTGGGATAACCCTGTTGTAGACTGCACCTTTTTGGATCCTTTCAGAGACGCCTGTCTGGGTGATGTTGCCATTCCAGGGCTGGTGTTCTGGGACGTGAGATGTGTCCTTTGTGCCATTGTTATAGCTTTTCCCAACCACAGCTGGAGTGTTGGGAGCGTTCACTCTCTCTGTTTCCCTGGGTTTGGGATCTTGGGGCCTGTGCTGTCCCTCTGGAAGAAACCTGTTATAATCCCTCTATGAAATTGAGATAGGAAGGTACATAAGAGTTAAAATCTCTTTTAAGAGTGGTGTATTACAAGTGCAAGATTTTGTTTGAGGAAACCATTCCCTAAACCTAAAAGAATAACTGAAGAAGGAGATATTTTAAATAGGAATTTAAACTATTAATCAATCTTAGGAATGGAATGGATGATTTGATCTGAGGGTCACATCTTACAGACTGCTTGTCATGTGGCTTCAGAGGGTTTTGTTTTGTTTTGTTTTGGCTTTTTTGAATAATCTGGTTCAAGCATAATTGCAACTAGAAAATCAAATGCTTTTAAATTGGTCCTGATGCCATGTCAGTGGTGTTTGGTTTAGAAGCTCTCTGTAGCACTGCCCTTTATCAGCTGATGAATTGCAGAAATAGGAGCAGTATTTCATGTGGCTAAGAGAAAGCATTTTAATAGTGCTGTGGATACGGGGGTAAATTGCAATAATTGAAGATTAAAAAACTATTCTCCAAGTGTTCCTGGAGCTTAAATAGAGAGCTCAGAGAAGTTGTGTGTGTGTGTGTGGGGAAACAGGATGGTCTGCCCAGGCTGGCAGAGCATCTCTATGTATGTTCATTGTTGAACCAGAACTAATGATAACACTTAAATGACAGGTACTGTGGGTGATAAAAATGAACGGTTTGGTAAATGGGGGAGATGACACCGTTAGGCAGAATAACTGGGCCGTTTAGTGAGCTGTGCTAACACAGACCAGTGTATTATTACTCAGTGCACTTTTTATGAGCAGGGGCATTCTTGGGTTACAAGGCACTTTCTGACCAAAGCTTCAAAATTTATTGTGACTATTCGGTGTGACTCTTTGCGGACAAAACCCGAATGATGATAATTTCATAGGAAAAGTAGAATTTAGTTGCAGCAGAGGGACATTTGGTACTAATACGGGTGACATCCCACTTGCATGGTCAATTCAGTGTGAAAGGATTTTGAAAAGAAGAGGAAGAGTATCAAGCAGAGAGAGGAAATAGTGCAGAAATGGCGGAAATGTGCTCTACTGAGAGCACATCTACAACAGTGACAAGGTAGGAGTCTGGATTTGCTTTATTTTGGTGTTGTTGTCTTCCCCAAGTTTGTGGATAAAATTCAAGGGAATGCATGATGTACTTTCTTTTACATCCTATGTATTGAGATAAGATGGAAATCCA
This sequence comes from Chamaea fasciata, assembly GCF_029207755.1. Lineage (NCBI taxonomy): Eukaryota > Metazoa > Chordata > Aves > Passeriformes > Sylviidae > Chamaea > Chamaea fasciata. The sequence goes on along the minus strand of NW_027094153.1, from coordinate 456,813 downwards.
GTGTACAAATGGAACTGCACTTTGGAGAGGCTGGAAATGTTGGGCTAAATTGGAGCCTGTATTTGTCATTAACTTTCAGCTGTGAGAAACAACACTTATGGTAGAGATGCAGTAAATGGTTTTCAGGTAAATGTGGCTATTATTTAGGGAAATTGTAAAATATTGATATGCATGTCGTTTGGATTGAAATTGGAAAGAACTGGTTTATGAAGTAGATCAGATCTTGGGAGGAAACGCAGATGATTCTCTTAGCTAAATCAGAGAGGGTTGGCAGCAGAATTAAATGGATGGGATTTTGGTTGAATTTTTATCACTTGTAGCAATGGCAGCCTGTGTCTGTGGTACTGCTGATAGGGGTAATCCTATTGCTGGGTTCTGCATCTGTTTCCCAGGAGACAGCAGTGGTGGGAATGTTTGGGTGCCAGGCTGTTGCCGTGCTCATAATGGGTTGACGCCCATGGAGTGTTGGGGGCGCCAGGCGGTTGCTGTGGCCCCAGTGGGCTCCTGGAGTGTTTGGGGTGAGTGTGCAGTGCTGGGCACGGCCCTGGGCAGAGCAGCCTTGTGCCTGAGGGCAGGGGGAGGCCTCAGGAGGCTCTGGAGGATCAGCTGTGCCAGGGAAGCCCTCCTGCCAGCAGGGAAGCCCTCCTGCCAGCAGGCCTGTGGTGGTGGCTGAGTTCCTTGCACCCTGTGACCCAACCAGAATGCTCAACTTTTAACTTGCTGTCAGGCCTTCAAACAAGATTTCGCTTCTTTCTAGATGATGCTGAAATATTGTCCCAATACGGTAAGCTGTGTCTGTGTTAGAATATCCTCCTTTCCTCATTGTTTGACCCATGTTATTTTTAGTGCAATAGCATTGTATCTGTCCAAAAGAGTGTTCTAGAAATAAGTTGCTGTCATGGTGCAATGTAGTTTCTAAATGACATTGCAGGTATTTGAGACATGTTCTGGTACTAATGACAGCTTTTTTCCTGCAATGATTTCTTTAGGGTTCTTGTAGGTGGAAATGAGTGTTCATTCAGCTTGAATGAAATGTTCTCGAAAGATGGTGTTGGGCCTAGACAGGCTTGACTTGTGTCATGAGGTCATTCAGGGCTCAGATGCACTGCAAGTGATTGCATTTGTCATTTTCCACTTAATTTCTGAGCCACAGAATAGGCTGGTTTAAAGAGCTTTAAGCAACAAATGTGAAGAGACTTACAGATTTATTTTACCTTATGTCTGTGATTGCGTGCAATGATCAGGTTCTGTTCCTTAACCCCCAGGAGAAATGCCATGTCTGTAAATGCACGGTGAGATCAGGCCAGACTTGCTGTGGACAGGGCTCTGCAAGTTGTCCTTGTGGGCTGAATCTGAGTTTTAATTGTGTTCTGGACAGAAGGGCCGGCGATTGCTGGGCCGTGTTTTGGATGCGTGCAAAGCAGCAGGGAAGTTGGAGCTTGAGCAGGAGGACGCTGAGGTGGTTTTGTCGGAGCACCGGGGGCTCAGTGGGAGGTGTGTGAGACGTGAGGCAATTTGCAGGCAGCCTTTGGGGTGCTGGCTGTGCCGCTGCCGTCGGTGGTGCAGGAGCAGCCATGGGGTGTCAGCATTGCCCCACCTTCCCGCTGCGTGTCCCCGAGGCCGCTGCCACTGTCCCGGCACACTGTGCTGGCATTTCCAGAGTGCCAGCAAGGGTGCTGGGCTTGCTGCAAAGTCCTGTGCTTGCCGTGTGCATGTAGATGATGTTTTCAAATGAATTTTAGCTCGAAAAAGGGAATTTTCAAAATGGGAATGAGGGACAGAGAAGAAAATGGAGATTTTCTGGAAATGTTTTTGCTAATGTAGCTCCAACTGCCTGTGTGGGATAACCCTGTTGTAGACTGCACCTTTTTGGATCCTTTCAGAGACGCCTGTCTGGGTGATGTTGCCATTCCAGGGCTGGTGTTCTGGGACGTGAGATGTGTCCTTTGTGCCATTGTTATAGCTTTTCCCAACCACAGCTGGAGTGTTGGGAGCGTTCACTCTCTCTGTTTCCCTGGCTTTGGGATCTTGGGGCCTGTGCTGTCCCTCTGGAAGAAACCTGTTATAATCCCTCTATGAAATTGAGATAGGAAGGTACATAAGAGTTAAAATCTCTTTTAAGAGTGGTGTATTACAAGTGCAAGATTTTGTTTGAGGAAACCATTCCCTAAACCTAAAAGAATAACTGAAGAAGGAGATATTTTAAATAGGAATTTAAACTATTAATCAATCTTAAGAATGGAATGGATGATTTGATCTGAGGGTCACATCTTACAGACTGCTTGTCATGTGGCTTCAGAGGGTTTTGTTTTGTTTTGTTTTGGCTTTTTTGAATAATCTGGTTCAAGCATAATTGCAACTAGAAAATCAAATGCTTTTAAATTGGTCCTGATGCCATGTCAGTGGTGTTTGGTTTAGAAGCTCTCTGTAGCACTGCCCTTTATCAGCTGATGAATTGCAGAAATAGGAGCAGTATTTCATGTGGCTAAGAGAAAGCATTTTAATAGTGCTGTGGATACGGGGGTAAATTGCAATAATTGAAGATTAAAAAACTATTCTCCAAGTGTTCCTGGAGCTTAAATAGAGAGCTCAGAGAAGTTGTGTGTGTGTGTGTGGGGAAACAGGATGGTCTGCCCAGGCTGGCAGAGCATCTCTATGTATGTTCATTGTTGAACCAGAACTAATGATAACACTTAAATGACAGGTACTGTGGGTGATAAAAATGAACGGTTTGGTAAATGGGGGAGATGACACCGTTAGGCAGAATAACTGGGCCGTTTAGTGAGCTGTGCTAACACAGACCAGTGTATTATTACTCAGTGCACTTTTTATGAGCAGGGGCATTCTTGGGTTACAAGGCACTTTCTGACCAAAGCTTCAAAATTTATTGTGACTATTCGGTGTGACTCTTTGCGGACAAAACCCGAATGATGATAATTTCATAGGAAAAGTAGAATTTAGTTGCAGCAGAGGGACATTTGGTACTAATACGGGTGACATCCCACTTGCATGGTCAATTCAGTGTGAAAGGATTTTGAAAAGAAGAGGAAGAGTATCAAGCAGAGAGAGGAAATAGTGCAGAAATGGCGGAAATGTGCTCTACTGAGAGCACATCTACAACAGTGACAAGGTAGGAGTCTGGATTTGCTTTATTTTGGTGTTGTTGTCTTCCCCAAGTTTGTGGATAAAATTCAAGGGAATGCATGATGTACTTTCTTTTACATCCTATGTATTGAGATAAGATGGAAATCCAGTGTACAAATGGAACTGCACTTTGGAGAGGCTGGAAATGTTGGGCTAAATTGGAGCCTGTATTTGTCATTAACTTTCAGCTGTGAGAAACAACACTTATGGTAGAGATGCAGTAAATGGTTTTCAGGTAAATGTGGCTATTATTTAGGGAAATTGTAAAATATTGATATGCATGTCATTTGGATTGAAATTGGAAAGAACTGGTTTATGAAGTAGATCAGATCTTGGGAGGAAACGCAGATGATTCTCTTAGCTAAATCAGAGAGGGTTGGCAGCAGAATTAAATGGATGGGATTTTGGTTGAATTTTTATCACTTGTAGCAATGGCAGCCTGTGTCTGTGGTACTGCTGATAGGGGTAATCCTATTGCTGGGTTCTGCATCTGTTTCCCAGGAGACAGCAGTGGTGGGAATGTTTGGGTGCCAGGCTGTTGCCGTGCTCATAATGGGTTGACGCCCATGGAGTGTTGGGGGCGCCAGGCGGTTGCTGTGGCCCCAGTGGGCTCCTGGAGTGTTTGGGGTCAGTGTGCAGTGCTGGGCACGGCCCTGGGCAGAGCAGCCTTGTGCCTGAGGGCAGGGGGAGGCCTCAGGAGGCTCTGGAGGATCAGCTGTGCCAGGGAAGCCCTCCTGCCAGCAGGGAAGCCCTCCTGCCAGCAGGCCTGTGGTGGTGGCTGAGTTCCTTGCACCCTGTGACCCAACCAGAATGCTCAACTTTTAACTTGCTGTCAGGCCTTCAAACAAGATTTCCCTTCTTTCTAGATGATGCTGAAATATTGTCCAAATGCGGTAAGCTGTGTCTGTGTTAGAATATCCTCCTTTCCTCATTGTTTGACCCATGTTATTTTTAGTGCAATAGCATTGTATCTGTCCAAAAGAGTGTTCTAGAAATAAGTTGCTGTCATGGTGCAATGTAGTTTCTAAATGACATTGCAGGTATTTGAGACATGTTCTGGTACTAATGACAGCTTTTTTCCTGCAATGATTTCTTTAGGGTTCTTGTAGGTGGAAATGAGTGTTCATTCAGCTTGAATGAAATGTTCTCGAAAGATGGTGTTGGGCCTAGACAGGCTTGACTTGTGTCATGAGGTCATTCAGGGCTCAGATGCACTGCAAGTGATTGCATTTGTCATTTTCCACTTAATTTCTGAGCCACAGAATAGGCTGGTTTAAAGAGCTTTAAGCAACAAATGTGAAGAGACTTACAGATTTATTTTACCTTATGTCTGTGATTGCGTGCAATGATCAGGTTCTGTTCCTTAACCCCCAGGAGAAATGCCATGTCTGTAAATGCACGGTGAGATCAGGCCAGACTTGCTGTGGACAGGGCTCTGCAAGTTGTCCTTGTGGGCTGAATCTGAGTTTTAATTGTGTTCTGGACAGAAGGGCCGGCGATTGCTGGGCCGTGTTTTGGATGCGTGCAAAGCAGCAGGGAAGTTGGAGCTTGAGCAGGAGGACGCTGAGGTGGTTTTGTCGGAGCACCGGGGGCTCAGTGGGAGGTGTGTGAGACGTGAGGCAATTTGCAGGCAGCCTTTGGGGTGCTGGCTGTGCCGCTGCCGTCGGTGGTGCAGGAGCAGCCATGGGGTGTCAGCATTGCCCCACCTTCCCGCTGCGTGTCCCCGAGGCCGCTGCCACTGTCCCGGCACACTGTGCTGGCATTTCCAGAGTGCCAGCAAGGGTGCTGGGCTTGCTGCAAAGTCCTGTGCTTGCCGTGTGCATGTAGATGATGTTTTCAAATGAATTTTAGCCGAAAAAGGGAATTTTCAAAACGGGAATGAGGGACAGAGAAGAAAATGGAGATTTTCTGGAAATGTTTTTGCTAATGTAGCTCCAACTGCCTGTGTGGGATAACCCTGTTGTAGACTGCACCTTTTTGGATCCTTTCAGAGACGCCTATCTGGGTGATGTTGCCATTCCAGGGCTGGTGCTCTGGGACGTGAGATGTGTCCTTTGTGTCATTGTTATAGCTTTTCCCAACCACAGCTGGAGTGTTGGGAGTGTTCACTCTCTCGGTTTCCCTGGGTTTGGGATCTTGGGGCCTGTGCTGTCCCTCTGGAAGAAACCTGTTATAATCCCTCTATGAAATTGAGATAGGAAGGTACATAAGAGTTAAAATCTCTTTTAAGAGTGGTGTATTACAAGTGCAAGATTTTGTTTGAGGAAACCATTCCCTAAACCTAAAAGAATAACTGAAGAAGGAGATATTTTAAATAGGAATTTAAACTATTAATCAATCTTAAGAATGGAATGGATGATTTGATCTGAGGGTCACATCTTACAGACTGCTTGTCATGTGGCTTCAGAGGGTTTTGTTTTTTGGTTGTTTTTTTTTTTGAATAATCTGGTTCAAGCATAATTGCAACTAGAAAATCAAATGCTTTTCAATTGGTCCTGATGCCATGTCGGTGGTGTTTGGTTTAGAAGCTCTCTGTAGCACTGCCCTTTATCAGCTGATGAATTGCAGAAATAGGAGCAGTATTTCATGTGGCTAAGAGAAAGCATTTTAATAGTGCTGTGGATACGGGGGTAAATTGCAATAATTGAAGATTAAAAAACTATTCTCCAAGTGTTCCTGGAGCTTAAATAGAGAGCTCAGAGAAGTTGTGTGTGTGTGTGTGGGGAAACAGGATGGTCTGCCCAGGCTGGCAGAGCATCTCTATGTATGTTCATTGTTGAACCAGAACTAATGATAACACTTAAATGACAGGTACTGTGGGTGATAAAAATGAACGGTTTGGTAAATGGGGGAGATGACACCGTTAGGCAGAATAACTGGGCCGTTTAGTGAGCTGTGCTAACACAGACCAGTGTATTATTACTCAGTGCACTTTTTATGAGCAGGGGCATTCTTGGGTTACAAGGCACTTTCTGACCAAAGCTTCAAAATTTATTGTGACTATTCGGTGTGACTCTTTGCGGAAAAAACCCGAATGATGATAATTTCATAGGAAAAGTAGAATTTAGTTGCAGCAGAGGGACATTTGGTACTAATACGGGTGACATCCCACTTGCATGGTCAATTCAGTGTGAAAGGATTTTGAAAAGAAGAGGAAGAGTATCAAGCAGAGAGAGGAAATAGTGCAGAAATGGCGGAAATGTGCTCTACTGAGAGCACATCTACAACAGTGACAAGGTAGGAGTCTGGATTTGCTTTATTTTGGTGTTGTTGTCTTCCCCAAGTTTGTGGATAAAATTCAAGGGAATGCATGATGTACTTTCTTTTACATCCTATGTATTGAGATAAGATGGAAATCCAGTGTACAAATGGAACTGCACTTTGGAGAGGCTGGAAATGTTGGGCTAAATTGGAGCCTGTATTTGTCATTAACTTTCAGCTGTGAGAAACAACACTTATGGTAGAGATGCAGTAAATGGTTTTCAGGTAAATGTGGCTATTATTTAGGGAAATTGTAAAATATTGATATGCATGTCGTTTGGATTGAAATTGGAAAGAACTGGTTTATGAAGTAGATCAGATCTTGGGAGGAAACGCAGATGATTCTCTTAGCTAAATCAGAGAGGGTTGGCAGCAGAATTAAATGGATGGGATTTTGGTTGAATTTTTATCACCGGTAGCAATGGCAGCCTGTGTCTGTGGTACTGCTGATAGGGGTAATCCTATTGCTGGGTTCTGCATCTGTTTCCCAGGAGACAGCAGTGGTGGGAATGTTTGGGTGCCAGGCTGTTGCCGTGCTCATAATGGGTTGACGCCCATGGAGTGTTGGGGGCGCCAGGCGGTTGCTGTGGCCCCAGTGGGCTCCTGGAGTGTTTGGGGTCAGTGTGCAGTGCTGGGCACGGCCCTGGGCAGAGCAGCCTTGTGCCTGAGGGCAGGGGGAGGCCTCAGGAGGCTCTGGAGGATCAGCTGTGCCAGGGAAGCCCTCCTGCCAGCAGGGAAGCCCTCCTGCCAGCAGGCCTGTGGTGGTGGCTGAGTTCCTTGCACCCTGTGACCCAACCAGAATGCTCAACTTTTAACTTGCTGTCAGGCCTTCAAACAAGATTTCCCTTCTTTCTAGATGATGCTGAAATATTGTCCAAATGCGGTAAGCTGTGTCTGTGTTAGAATATCCTCCTTTCCTCATTGTTTGACCCATGTTATTTTTAGTGCAATAGCATTGTATCTGTCCAAAAGAGTGTTCTAGAAATAAGTTGCTGTCATGGTGCAATGTAGTTTCTAAATGACATTGCAGGTATTTGAGACATGTTCTGGTACTAATGACAGCTTTTTTCCTGCAATGATTTCTTTAGGGTTCTTGTAGGTGGAAATGAGTGTTCATTCAGCTTGAATGAAATGTTCTCGAAAGATGGTGTTGGGCCTAGACAGGCTTGACTTGTGTCATGAGGTCATTCAGGGCTCAGATGCACTGCAAGTGATTGCATTTGTCATTTTCCACTTAATTTCTGAGCCACAGAATAGGCTGGTTTAAAGAGCTTTAAGCAACAAATGTGAAGAGACTTACAGATTTATTTTACCTTATGTCTGTGATTGCGTGCAATGATCAGGTTCTGTTCCTTAACCCCCAGGAGAAATGCCATGTCTGTAAATGCACGGTGAGATCAGGCCAGACTTGCTGTGGACAGGGCTCTGCAAGTTGTCCTTGTGGGCTGAATCTGAGTTTTAATTGTGTTCTGGACAGAAGGGCCGGCGATTGCTGGGCCGTGTTTTGGATGCGTGCAAAGCAGCAGGGAAGTTGGAGCTTGAGCAGGAGGACGCTGAGGTGGTTTTGTCGGAGCACCGGGGGCTCAGTGGGAGGTGTGTGAGACGTGAGGCAATTTGCAGGCAGCCTTTGGGGTGCTGGCTGTGCCGCTGCCGTCGGTGGTGCAGGAGCAGCCATGGGGTGTCAGCATTGCCCCACCTTCCCGCTGCGTGTCCCCGAGGCCGCTGCCACTGTCCCGGCACACTGTGCTGGCATTTCCAGAGTGCCAGCAAGGGTGCTGGGCTTGCTGCAAAGTCCTGTGCTTGCCGTGTGCATGTAGATGATGTTTTCAAATGAATTTTAGCTCGAAAAAGGGAATTTTCAAAACGGGAATGAGGGACAGAGAAGAAAATGGAGATTTTCTGGAAATGTTTTTGCTAATGTAGCTCCAACTGCCTGTGTGGGATAACCCTGTTGTAGACTGCACCTTTTTGGATCCTTTCAGAGACGCCTATCTGGGTGATGTTGCCATTCCAGGGCTGGTGCTCTGGGACGTGAGATGTGTCCTTTGTGTCATTGTTATAGCTTTTCCCAACCACAGCTGGAGTGTTGGGAGTGTTCACTCTCTCTGTTTCCCTGGCTTTGGGATCTTGGGGCCTGTGCTGTTCCTCTGGAAGAAACCTGTTATAATCCCTCTATGAAATTGAGATAGGAAGGTACATAAGAGTTAAAATCTCTTTTAAGAGTGGTGTATTACAAGTGCAAGATTTTGTTTGAGGAAACCATTCCCTAAACCTAAAAGAATAACTGAAGAAGGAGATATTTTAAATAGGAATTTAAACTATTAATCAATCTTAAGAATGGAATGGATGATTTGATCTGAGGGTCACATCTTACAGACTGCTTGTCATGTGGCTTCAGAGGGTTTTGTTTTTTGGTTGTTTTTTTTTTTGAATAATCTGGTTCAAGCATAATTGCAACTAGAAAATCAAATGCTTTTCAATTGGTCCTGATGCCATGTCGGTGGTGTTTGGTTTAGAAGCTCTCTGTAGCACTGCCCTTTATCAGCTGATGAATTGCAGAAATAGGAGCAGTATTTCATGTGGCTAAGAGAAAGCATTTTAATAGTGCTGTGGATACGGGGGTAAATTGCAATAATTGAAGATTAGAAAACTATTCTCCAAGTGTTCCTAGAGCTTAAATAGAGAGCTCAGAGAAGTTGTGTGTGTGTGTGGGGAAACAGGATGGTCTGCCCAGGCTGGCAGAGCATCTCTATGTATGTTCATTGTTGAACCAGAACTAATGATAACACTTAAATGACAGGTACTCTGGGTGATAAAAATGAACGGTTTGGTAAATGGGGGAGATGACACAGTCAGGCAGAATAACTGGGCCATTTAGTGAGCTGTGCTAACACAGGCCAGTGTATTATTACTCAGTGCACTTTTTGTGAGCAGGGGCATTCTTGGGTTACAAGGCACTTTCTGACCCAAGCTTCAAAATTTATTGTGACTATTCGGTGTGACTCTTTGCGGACAAAACCCGAATGATGATAAATTCATAGGAAAAGTAGAATTTAGTTGCAGCAGAGGGGCATTTGGTACTAATACTGGTGACATCCCACTTGAATGGTCCATTCAGTGTGAAAGGATTTTGAAAAGAAGAGGAAGAGTATCAAGCAGAGAGAGGAAATAGTGCAGAAATGGTGGAAATGTGCTCTACTGAGAGCACATCTACAACAGTGACAAGGTAGGAGTCTGGATTTGCTTTATTTTGGTGTTGTTGTCTTCCCCAAATTTGTGGACAAAATTCAAGGGAATGCATGATGTACTTTCTTTTACATCCTATGTATTGAGATAAGATGGAAATCCATTGTACAAATGGAAGTGCACTTTGGAGAGGCTGGAAATGTTGGGCTAAATTGGAGCCTGTATTTGTAATTAACTTTCAGCTGCGAGAAACAACACTTATGGTAGAGATGCAGTAAATGGTTTTCAGGTAAATGTGGCTATTATTTAGGGAAATTGTAAAATATTGATATGCATGTCGTTTGGATTGAAATTGGAAAGAAATGGTTTATGAAGTAGATCAGATCTTGGGAGGAAACACAGATGATTCTCTTAGCTAAATCAGAGAGGGTTGGCAGCAGAATGAAATGGATGGGATTTTGGTTGAATTTTTATCACCGGTAGCAATGGCAGCCTGTGTCTGTGGTACTGCTAATAGGGGTAATCCTATTGCTGGGTTCTGCATCTGTTTCCCAGGAGACAGCAGTGGTGGGAATGTTTGGGTGCCAGGCTGTTGCCGTGCTCATAATGGGTTGACGTCCATGGAGTGTTGGGGGCGCCAGGCGGTTGCTGTGGCCCCAGTGGGCTCCTGGAGTGTTTGGGGTGAGTGTGCAGTGCTGGGCACGGCCCTGGGCAGAGCAGCCTTGTGCCTGAGGGCAGGGGGAGGCCTCCGGAGGCTCTGGAGGATCAGCTGTGCCAGGGAAGCCCTCCTGCCAGCAGGGAAGCCCTCCTGCCAGCATACCTGTGGTGGTGGGTGAGTTACTTGCACCCTGTGACCCAACCAGAATGCTCAACTTTTAACTTGCTGTCAGGCCTTCAACAAGATTTCGCTTCTTTCTAGATGATGCTGAAATATTGTCCAAATGCGGTAAGCTGTGTCTGTGTTAGAATATCCTCCTTTCCTCATTGTTTGACCCATGTTATTTTTAGTGCAATAGCATTGTATCTGTCCAAAAGAGTGTTCTAGAAATAAGTTTCTGTCATGGTGCAATGTAGTTTCTAAATGACATTGCAGGTATTTGAGACATGTTCTGGTACTAATGACAGCTTTTTTCCTGCAAAGATTTCTTTAGGGTTCTTGTAGGTGGAAATGAGTGTTCTTTCAGCTTGAATGAAATGTTCTCAAAAGATGCTGTTGGGCCTAGACAGGCTTGACTTGTGTCATGAGGTCATTCAGGGCTCAGATGCACTGCAAGTGATTGCATTTGTCATTTTCCACTTAATTTCTGAGCCACAGAATAGGCTGGTTTAAAGAGCTTTAAGCAACAAATGTTGAAGAGACTTACAGATTTATTTTGCCTTATGTCTGTGATTGCGTGCAATGATCAGGTTCTGTTCCTTAACCCCCAGGAGAAATGCCATGTCTGTAAATGCGCGGTGAGATCAGGCCAGACTTGCTGTGGACAGGGCTCTGCAAGTTGTCCTTGTGGTCTGAATCCGAGTTTTAATTGTGTTCTGGACAGAAGGGCCGGCGATTGCTGCGCCGTGTTTTGGATGCGTGCAAAGCAGCAGGGAAGTTGGAGCTTGAGCAGGAGGACGCTGAGATGGTTTTGTCGGAGCAGCGGGGGCTCAGTGGGAGGTGTGTGAGACGTGAGGCAATTTGCAGGCAGCCTTTGGGGTGCTGGCTGTGCCGCTGCCGTCGGTGGTGCAGGAGCAGCCATGGGGTGTCAGCATTGCCCCACCTTCCCGCTGCGTGTCCCCGAGGACGCCGCCACTGTCCCGGCACACTGTGCTGGCATTTCCAGAGTGCCAGCAAGGGTGCTGGGCTTACAGTAAAGTCCTGTACTTGCCGTGCATGTACACCAGCGCCATGGATCCCACTCTGGATGGACAATGGTATGGATAGACATCAGAACCTTGGATCCCAGTTGGACCCTGTTCTGGAAGGACAGCAGAGTCTTGGACTGGACTCTGGATGGATAGTGCTCCAGATGGACACCAGAGGCATGGATCCCGCTTTGGATGGATCCTGGTCTGGATAGACTCCAGAACCATGGATCCGTCTCGGGATGGACACTGTTCTGGATGGACACCAGAGCCATGGATCCAAATTTGAGCCTGCTCTGGATGGATATAAGGGCTTTGGATTCCACTCTTGATGGCCACTGGAGGAGATAGCAACCGGAGCCATTGATCCTGCTCTAGATGGAGACTGGTCCAGATGGACACTGGTCCTGAAGGACAGTGGTCTATATGGTGACCAGAGCGATTCCTCCCACCTTGTATTGACTCTTGCCAGACACCGAGGCATGGATCCCACTCTGGATGGCCAGTGGTCTGGATGGGCACCAGAGCACGGCTCCCCTATGAATGGACACTTGTCTAGATGGACGCCAGAGCCATGGATTCCAGCTGGACACTGGTGTGCATGGACACCAGAGCCATGGATCCCACAGTGGATTGACAGTGGTCAGGATGGACACCAGAGCAATGGATGCCACTGTGAATGGGCACAGGTAGAGATGCACACCAGAGTAATGGTGTCCGCTCTGGATGGACACTGGTCAGGATAGACAGCAGAACCCTGGCTTCCACTCTGGATGGACGCTTGCCTGAATAGACAAAACAGCTATGGATCCCAGCTTGACACTGGTCTGGATGGACACCAGCGTCATGGATACCACTCTGAATACACACTACTGGTGATGGACGCAAGAGCCATGCATCCCTCTGTGGATGGAGCCTGGTTTGAATGGACAGCACAGCCACGCATCCAGATGGACACCAGGGCTGTGGATCCAAATTGGAGCCTGGTCTGGATGGATACAAGGGCCATGGATTCCACTCTTGATGGACACTGGTGAAGATAGCAACCAGAGCCAAGGATCCGACTATAGATGGACACTGGTCCAGATGGTTACTAGAGCTATTCCTCCCACCTTGTATTGAAAGTGCTGGGGCCACACACTGAGCCTTGGATCCCAGTTTGGATGGCCAGTGGTCTGGATGGGCACCAGACCATGGATCCCCTATGAATGGACACTGGTCTAGACGGATGCCAGAACCATGGATTCCAGCTGGACACTGGTGGGAATCAACACCAGAGCGGTGGATGCCACTGTGGATGGACACTTGTTTGATGGACATAAAAGCCATAGATCCCAATCTGGATGGACGCTGCTGTGAATAGACACCAGAGCCATGGATCCCACTGTGGATGGATCCTGGTCTGGATAGACTCCAGAGCCGTGGATTCGTCTCTGGATGGACACTGTTCTGGATGGACACCAGAGCAATGGATCCAAATTGGAGCCAGCTCTGGATGGATACAAGGGCCATGGATTCCACTCTTGATGGACACTGGTGGAGATAGGAAGCCGAGGCATGGATCCGACTCTAGATGGACACTGGTCGAGATGGACACTGGTCCAGATGGTGACCAGAGCCATTCCTCCCACCTTGTATTGACTCTTGCCAGACACCGAGGCATGGATCCTACTCTGGATGGCCAGTGGTCTGGATGGGCACCCGACCATGGCTCCCCTATGAATGGACACTTGTCTAGATGGACATAAGAGCCATGGTTTCCAGCTGGACACTGGTGTGGATAGACACCAGAACCATGGATCCCACAGTGGATTGACAGTGGTCAGGATGGACACCAGAGCAATGGATGCCACTGTGGATGGACACAGGTAGAGATGCACACCAGAGTAATGGTGTCCGCTCTGGATGGACACTGGTCAGGATAGACAGCAGAACCCTGGCTTCCACTCTGGATGGACGCTTGCCTGAATAGACCAAAGAGCTATGGATCCCTGCTTGACACTGGTCCGTATGGGCACCAGCGCCATGGATACCACTCTGAATGGACCGTGGTACAGATGGACAGCATAGCCATGGATGTAAACTGGACACTGGTCCAGATGGATAATGGTCTGGATGGACGCCAGAGCCATGGATACCACTCTGGATGCACGCTGTTCTTGATGGACACAGGAGTCATGCATGGGCCTGTAGATGGAGCCTGGGATGAATGGACAGCACAGCCACGCATCCAGATGGACACCAGAGCCGTGGATCCCAACTGTACACTGGTCTGGATGGACACCAGAGCCATGGATCCCACTGTGGATGGACCCTGGTACAGATGGACAGCATAGCCATGGATGCAAACTGGACACTGGTTCAGATGGATAATGCTCTGGATGGACGCCAGTGCCATGGATCCCACTCTGGATGCACCCTCTTCTCGATGGACACAAGAATCATGCATGCGTCTGTAGATGGAGCCTGGTATGAATGGACAGCACAGCCACGTATCCAGATGGATACTTGTCCAGATGGACAGCACAGCTGTGGATCCCAAGTGGACACTGATGTGGATGGACACCAGAGCCATGGATCCCACAAAGAATGTACACTACTCATGATGGACACAAGAGCCATGCATCCCTCTGTGGATGGAGCCTGGTTTGAATGGACGGCCCAGCCACGCATCCAGATGGACAGCAGAGTCGTGGATCCCAACTGGACAGTGGTCTGGATGGACACCAGTGCCATGGATCCCACTGTGGATGGACACTGGTATGGATAGACCTCAGAACTTTGGATCCCAGTTTTACTCTGTTCTGGATAGACTCCAGAGCCATGGATCCGTCTCAGGATGGACACTGTTCTGGATGGACACCAGAGCAATGAATCCAAATTGGAGCCTGCTCTGGATGGATACAAGGGCCATGGATTCCTCTCTTGATGGACACTGGTGGAGATAGCAACCAGAGGCATGGATCCGAATCTAGATGGACACTGGTCCTGAAGGACACTGGTCTATATGGTGACCAGAGCCATTCCTCCCACCTTGTATTGACTCTTGCCAGACACCGAGGCATGGATCCTACTCTGGATGGCCAGTGGTCTGGATGGGCACCCGACCATGGCTCCCCTATGAATGGACACTTGTCTAGATGGACATAAGAGCCATGGATTCCAGCTGGACACTGGTGTGGATAGACACCAGAACCATGGATCCCACAGTGGATTGACAGTGGTCAGGATGGACTCCAGAGCAATGGATGCCACTGTGGATGGACACAGGTAGAGATGCACACTAGAGTAATGGTGTCTGCTCTGGATGGACACTGGTCAGGATAGACAGCAGAACCCTGGCTTCCACTCTGGATGGACGCTTGCCTGAATAGACAAAAGAGCTATGGATCTCAGCTGGACACTGGTCTGGATGGACACTAGAGCCATGGATCCCACAACGAATGTACACTACTCATGATGGACACAAGAGCCATGCATCCCTCTGTGGATGGAGCCTGGTTTGAATGGACGGCCCAGCCACGCATCCAGATGGACAGCAGAGTCGTGGATCCCAACTGGACAGTGGTCTGGATGGACACCAGTGCCATCGATCCCACTGTGGATGGACACTGGTATGGATAGACATCAGAGCCTTGGATCCCTGTTGGAGCCTGTTCTGGATGGACAGCAGAGTCTTGGATTGGACTCTGGATGGATGCTGCTCTAGATGGACACCAGAGCCATGGATCCCACTGTGGGTGGATCCTAGTCTGGATGGACTCCAGAGCCATGGATACATCTCTGGATGGACACTTTTCTGGATGGACACCAGAGCCATGGATCCAAATTGGAGCCTGGTCTGAAAGGATACAAGGGCCATGGATTCCACTCTTGATGGACACTGGTGGAGATAGGAACCAGAGGCATGGATCCGACTCTAGATGGTCACTGGTCGAGATGGACACTGGTCTAGATGGTGACCAGAGCAATTCCTCCCACCTTGTATTGACTCTTGCCAGTCACTGAGGCATGGATCCCACTCTGGATGGCCAGTGGTCTGGATGGGCACCAGACCATGGCTCCGCTATGAATGGACACTGGTCTAGATGGACGCCAGAGCCATGGATTCCAGCTGGACACTGGTTGGGAACAACACCAGAGCAATGGATGCCACTGTGGATGGACACTGGTTTGGATGGACATAAGAGCCACGGATCCCAATCTGGATGGACGCTGCTGTGAATAGACACCAGAGCCATGGATCCCACAGTGGATTGACAGTGGTCAGGATGGACACCAGAGCAATGGATGCCACTGTGGATGGACACAGGTAGAGATGCACACCAGAGTAATGGTGTCCGCTCTGGATGGACACTGGTCAGGATAGACAGCAGAACCCTGGCTTCCACTCTGGATGGACGCTTGCCTGAATAGACAAAAGAGCTATGGATCCCAGCTTGACACTGGTCTGGATGGACACCAGCGCCATGGATACCACTCTGAATACACACTACTCGTGATGGACACAAGAGCCATGCATCCCTCTGTGGATGGAGCCTGGTTTGAATGGACAGCACAGCCACGCATCCAGATGGACACCAGAGCCGTGGATCCAAATTGGAGCCTGGTCTGGATGGATACAAGGGCCATGGATTCCACTCTTGATGGACACTGGTGAAGATAGCAACCAGAGCCATGGATCCGACTCTAGATGGACACTGGTCCAGATGGTTACTAGAGCCATTCCTCCCACCTTGTATTGATAGTGGTGTGGCCTGACACCGAGCCTTGGATCCCAATTTGGATGGCCAGTGGTCTGGATGGGCACCAGACCATGGATCCCCTCTGAATGGAGACTGGTCTAGGTAGACGCCAGAGCCATGGATTCCAGCTGGACACTGGTTGGGAACAACACCAGAGCAATGGATGCCACTGTGGATGGACACTGCTTTGGATGGACATAAGAGCCACGGATCCCAATCTGGATGGACGCTGCTGTGAATAGACACCAGAGCCATGGATCCCACAGTGGATTGACAGTGGTCAGGATGGACACCAGAGCAATGGATGCCACTGTGGATGGACACAGGTAGAGATGCACACCAGAGTAATGGTGTCCGCTCTGGATGGACACTGATCTGGATAGACAGCAGAACCCTGGCTTCCAGTCTGGATGGACGCTTGCATGAATAGACAAAAGAGCTATGGATCCCTGCTTGACACTGGTCCGTATGGGCACCAGAGCAATGGATCCCACTCTGAATGGACCGTGGTACAGATGGACAGCATAGCCATGGATGTAAACTGGACACTGGTCCAGATGGATAATGGTCTGGATGGACGCCAGAGCCATGGATACCACTCTGGATGCACGCTGTTCTTGATGGACACAGGAGTCATGCATGGGTCTGTAGATGGAGCCTGGGATGAATGGACAGCACAGCCACGCATCCAGATGGACACCAGAGCCGTGGATCCCAACTGTACACTAGTCTGGATGGACACCAGAGCCATGGATCCCACTGTGGATGGACCCTGGTACAGATGGACAGCGTAGCCATGGATGCAAACTGGACACTGGTCCAGATGGATAATGATCTGGATGGACGCCAAAGCCATGGATCCCACTCTGGATGCACCCTCTTCTCGATGGACACAAGAATCATGCATGCGTCTGTATATGGAGCCTGGTATGAATGGACAGCACAGCCACGTATCCAGATGGATACTTGTCCAGATGGACAGCAGAGCTGTGGATCCCAAGTGGACACTGATCTGGATGGACACCAGAGCCATGGATCCCACTGTGGATGGACACTGGTATGGATAGACATCAGAGCCTTGGATCCCAGCTTGACCTTGTTCTGGATGGAGAGCAGAGTCTTGGATTAAACTCTGGATAGATACTTGTCCAGATAGACACCAGAGCCGTGGATCCCAACTAGATACTGGTCTGGATGGACACCAGTGCCATGGATCCCACTGTGGATGGACACTGGTATGGATAGACCTCAGAATCTTGGATCCCAGTTTTACTCTGTTCTGGATAGACTCCAGAGCCATGGATCCGTCTCAGGATGGACACTGTCCTGGATGGACACCAGAGCAATGAATCCAAATTGGAGCCTGCTCTGGATGGATACAAGGGCCATGGATTCCTCTCTTGATGGACACTGGTGGAGATAGCAACCAGAGGCATGGATCCGAATCTAGATGGACACTGGTCCTGAAGGACACTGGTCTATATGGTGACCAGAGCCATTCCTCCCACCTTGTATTGACTCTTGCCAGACACTGAGGCATGGATCCTACTCTGGATGGCCAGTGGTCTGGATGGGCACCAGACCATGGCTCCGCTATGAATGGACACTTGTCTAGATGGACATAAGAGCCATGGATTCCAGCTGGACACAGGTGTGGATGGACACCAGAACCATGGATCCCACAGTGGATTGACAGTGGTCAGGATGGACTCCAGAGCAATGGATGCCACTGTGGATGGACACAGGTAGAGATGCACACTAGAGTAATGGTGTCCGCTCTGGATGGACACTGGTCAGGATAGACACCAGAAACCTGGCTTCCACTCTGGATGGACGCTTGCCTGAATAGACAAAAGAGCTATGGATCCCAGCGTGACACTGGTCTGGATGGACACCAGAGCCATGGATCCCACAAAGAATATACACTACTCATGATGGACACAAGAGCAATGCATCCCTCTGTGGATGGAGCCTGGTTTGAATGGACGGCACAGCCACGCATCCAGATGGACAGCAGAGTCGTGGATCCCAACTGGACAGTGGTCTGGATGGACACCAGTGCCATCGATCCCACTGTGGATGGACACTGGTATGGATAGACATCAGAGCCTTGGATCCCAGTTGGACCCTGTTCTGGATGGTCAGCAGAGTCTTGGATTGGACTCTGGATGGATACTGCACTAGATGGACACCAGAGCCATGGATCCCACTGTGGGTGGATCCTAGTCTGGATGGACTCCAGAGCCATGGATCCGTCTCTGGATGGACACTGTTCTGGATGGACACGAGAGCCATGGATCCAAATTGGAGCCTGGTCTGAAAGGATACAAGGGCCATGGATTCCACTCTTGATGGACACTGGTGGAGATAGGAACCAGAGGCATGGATCCGACTCTAGATGGTCACTGGTCGAGATGGACACTGGTCTAGATGGTGACCAGAGCAATTCCTCCCACCTTGTATTGACTCTTGCCAGTCACTGAGGCATGGATCCCACTCTGGATGGCCAGTGGTCTGGATGGGCACCAGACCATGGCTCCGCTATGAATGGACACTGGTCTAGATGGACGCCAGAGCCATGGATTACAGCTGGACACTGGTTGGGAACAACACCAGAGCAATGGATGCCACTGTGGATGGACACTGGTTTTGATGGACATAAGAGCCACGGATCCCAATCTGGATGGACGCTGCTGTGAATAGACACCAGAGCCATGGATCCCACAGTGGATTGACAGTGGTCAGGATGGACACCAGAGCAATGGATGCCACTGTGGATGGACACAGGTAGAGATGCACACCAGAGTAATGGTGTCCGCTCTGGATGGACACTGGTCAGGATAGACAGTAGAACCCTGGCTTCCACTCTGGATGGACTCTTGCCTGAATAGACAAAAGAGCTATGGATCCCAGCTTGACACTGCTCTGGATGGACACCAGCGCCATTGATACCACTCTGAATACACACTACTCGTGATGGACACAAGAGCCATGCATCCCTCTGTGGATGGAGCCTGGTTTGAATGGACAGCACAGCCACGCATCCAGATGGACACCAGAGCCGTGGATCCAAATTGGAGCCTGGTCTGGATGGATACAAGGGCCATGGATTCCACTCTTGATGGACACTGGTGAAGATAGCAACCAGAGCCATGGATCCGACTCTAGATGGACACTGGTCCAGATGGTTACTAGAGCCATTCCTCCCACCTTGTATTGATAGTGGTGTGGCCTGACACCGAGCCTTGGATCCCACTTTGGATGGCCAGTGGTCTGGATGGGCACCAGACCATGGATCCCCTCTGAATGGACACTGGTCTAGGTAGACGCCAGAGCCATGGATTCCAGCTGGACACTGGTGTGGATGGACACCAGAGCCATGGATGCCACTGTGGATGGACACTGGTTTGGATGGACATAAGAGCCACGGATCCCAATCTGGATGGACGCTGCTGTGAATAGACACCAGAGCCATGGATCCCACAGTGGATTTGCGAGTTGTCAGCATGGACACCAGAGCAATGGATGCCACTGTGGATGGACACAGGTAGAGATGCACACCAGAGTAATGGTGTCCGCTCTGGATGGACACTGATCTGGATAGACAGCAGAACCCTGGCTTCCAGTCTGGATGGACGCTTGCCTGAATAGACAAAAGAGCTATGGATCCCAGCTTGACACTGGTCCGTATGGGCACCAGAGCAATGGATCCCACTCTGAATGGACCGTGGTACAGATGGACAGCATAGCCATGGATGTAAACTGGACACTGGTCCAGATGGATAATGGTCTGGATGGACGCCAGAGCCATGGATACCACTCTGGATGCACGCTGTTCTTGATGGACACAGGAGTCATGCATGGGCCTGTAGATGGAGCCTGGGATGAATGGACAGCACAGCCACGCATCCAGATGGACACCAGAGCCGTGGATCCCAACTGTACACTGGTCTGGATGGACACCAGAGCCATGGATCCCACTGTGGATGGACCCTGGTACAGATGGACAGCATAGCCATGGATGCAAACTGGACACTGGTTCAGATGGATAATGCACTGGATGGACGCCAGTGCCATGGATCCCACTCTGGATGCACCCTCTTCTCGATGGACACAGGAATCATGCATGCGTCTGTAGATGGAGCCTGGTATGAATGGACAGCACAGCCACGTATCCAGATGGATACTTGTCCAGATGGACAGCAGAGCTGTGGATCCCAAGTGGACACTGATCTGGATGGACACCAGAGCCATGGATCCCACTGTGGATGGACACTGGTATGGATAGACATCAGAGCCTTGGATCTCAGCTTGACCCTGTTCTGGATGGAGAGCAGAGTCTTGGATTAAACTCTGGATAGATACTTGTCCAGACAGACACCAGAGCCGTGGATCCCAACTAGATACTGGTCTGGATGGACACCAGTGCCATGGATCCCACTGTGGATGGACACTGGTATGGATAGACCTCAGAACCTTGGATCCCAGTTTTACTCTGTTCTGGATAGACTCAAGAGCCATGGATCCGTCTCAGGATGGACACTGTCCTGGATGGACACCAGAGCAATGAATCCAAATTGGAGCCTGGTCTGAAAGGATACAAGGGCCATGGATTCCACTCTTGATGGACACTGGTGGAGATAGGTACCAGAGGCATGGATCCGAATCTAGATGGACACTGGTCCTGAAGGACACTGGTCTATATGGTGACCAGAGCCATTCCTCCCACCTTGTATTGACTCTTGCCAGACACTGAGGCATGGATCCTACTCTGGATGGCCAGTGGTCTGGATGGGCACCAGACCATGGCTCCCCTATGAATGGACACTTGTCTAGATGGACATAAGAGCCATGGATTCCAGCTGGACACAGGTGTGGATGGACACCAGAACCATGGATCCCACAGTGGATTGACAGTGGTCAGGATGGACTCCAGAGCAATGGATGCCACTGTGGATGGACACAGGTAGAGATGCACACTAGAGTAATGGTGTCCGCTCTGGATGGACACTGGTCAGGATAGACACCAGAAACCTGGCTTCCACTCTGGATGGACGCTTGCCTGAATAGACAAAAGAGCTATGGATCCCAGCTTAACACTGGTCTGGATGGACACCAGAGCCATGGATCCCACAAAGAATATACACTACTCATGATGGACACAAGAGCCATGCATCCCTCTGTGGATGGAGCCTGGTTTGAATGGACGGCACAGCCACGCATCCAGATGGACAGCAGAGTCGTGGATCCCAACTGGACAGTGGTCTGGATGGACACCAGTGCCATCGATCCCACTGTGGATGGACACTGGTATGGATAGACATCAGGGCCTTGGATCCCAGTTGGACCCTGTTCTGGATGGACAGCAGAGTCTTGGATTGGACTCTGGATGGATGCTGCACTAGATGGACACCAGAGCCATGGATCCCACTGTGGGTGGATCCTAGTCTGGATGGACTCCAGAGCCATGGATCCGTCTCTGGATGGACACTGTTCTGGATGGACACCAGAGCCATAGATACAAATTGGAGCCTGGTCTGGATGGATACAAGGGCCATGGATTCCACTGTGGATGGACACTGGTGGAGATAGGAACCAGAGGCATGGATCCGACTCTAGATGGACACTGGTCGAGATGGACACTGGTCCAGATGGTGACCAGAGCAATTCCTCCCACCTTGTATTGACTCTTGCCAGACACCGAGGCATGGATCCCACTCTGGATGGCCAGTGGTCTGGATGGGCACCAGACCATGGCTCCGCTCTGAATGGACACTGGTCTAGATGGATGCCAGAGCCATGGATTCCAGCTGGACACTGGTTGGGAACAACACCAGAGCAATGGATGCCACTGTGGATGGACACTGGTTTGGATGGACATAAGAGCCACGGATCCCAATCTGGATGGACGCTGCTGTGAATAGACCCCAGAGCCATGGATCCCACAGTGGATTGACAGTGGTCAGGATGGACACCAGAGCAATGGATGCCACTGTGGATGGACACAGGTAGAGATGCACACCAGAGTAATGGTGTCCGCTCTGGATGGACACTGGTCAGGATAGACAGCAGAACCCTGGCTTCCACTCTGGATGGATGCTTGCCTGAATAGACAAAAGAGCTATGGATCCCAGCTTGACACTGGTCTGGATGGACACCAGAGCCATGGATCCCACTCTGAATACACACTACTCGTGATGGACACAAGAGCCATGCATCCCTCTGTGGATAGAGCCTGGTTTGAATGGACAGCACAGCCACGCATCCAGATGGACACCAGAGCCGTGGATCCAAATTGGAGCCTGGTCTGGATGGATACAAGGGCCATGGATTCCACTCTTGATGGACACTGGTGAAGATAGCAACCAGAGCCATGGATCCGACTCTAGATGGACACTGGTCCAGATGGTTACTAGAGTCATTCCTCCCACCTTGTATTGATAGTGGTGTGGCCAGACACCGAGCCTTGGATCCCACTTTGGATGGCCAGTGGTCTGGATGGGCACCAGACCACGGATCCCCTCGGAATGGACACTGGTCTAGGTAGACGCCAGAGCCATGGATTCCAGCTGGACACTGGTGTGGATGGACACCAGAGCCATGGATGCCACTGTGGATGGACACTGGTTTGGATGGACATAAGAGCCACGGATCCCAATCTGGATGGACGCTGCTGTGAATAGACCCCAAAGCCATGGATCCCACAGTGGATTTGCCAGTTGTCAGCATGGACACCAGAGCAATGGATGCCACTGTGGATGGACACAGGTAGAGATGCACACCAGAGTAATGGTGTCCGCTCTGGATGGACACTGATCTGGATAGACAGCAGAACCCTGGCTTCCAGTCTGGATGGACGCTTGCCTGAATAGACAAAAGAGCTATGGATCCCAGCTTGACACTGGTCCGTATGGGCACCAGAGCAATGGATCCCACTCTGAATGGACCGTGGTACAGATGGACAGCATAGCCATGGATGTAAACTGGACACTGGTCCAGATGGATAATGGTCTGGATGGACGCCAGAGCCATGGATACCACTCTGGATGCACGCTCTTCTTGATGGACACAGGAGTCATGCATGGGCCTGTAGATGGAGCCTGGGATGAATGGACAGCACAGCCACGCATCCAAATGGACACCAGAGCCGTGGATCCCAACTGTACACTGGTCTGGATGGACACCAGAGCCATGGATCTCACTGTGGATGGACCCTGGTACAGATGGACAGCATAGCCATGGATGCAAACTGGACACTGGTCCAGATGGTAAATGGACTGGATGGACACCAGTGCCATGCATCCCACTCTGGATGCACCCTCTTCTCGATGGACACAGGAATCATGCATGCGTCTGTAGATGGAGCCTGGTATGAATGGACAGCACAGCCACGTATCCAGATGGATACTTGTCCAGATGGACAGCAGAGCTGTGGATCCCAAGTGGACACTGATCTGGATGGACACCAGAGCCATGGATCCCACTGTGGATGGACACTGGTATGGATAGACATCAGAGCCTTGGATCCCAGCTGGACCCTGTTCTGGATGGAGAGCAGAGTCTTGGATTAAACTCTGGATAGATACTTGCCCAGATAGACACCAGAGCCGTGGATCCCAACTAGATACTGGTCTGGATGGACACCAGTGCCATGGATCCCACTGTGGATGGACACTGGTATGGATAGACCTCAGAACCTTGGATCCCAGTTTTACTCTGTTCTGGAAAGACTCCAGAGCCATGGATCCGTCTCTGGATGGACACTGTCCTGGATGGACACCAGAGCAATGAATCCAAATTGGAGCCTGCTCTGGATGGATACAAGGGCCATGCATTCCTCTCTTGATGGACACTGGTGGAGATAGCAACCAGAGGCATGGATCCGAATCTAGATGGACACTGGTCCTGAAGGACACTGGTCTATATGGTGACCAGAGCCATTCCTCCCACCTTGTATTGACTCTTGCCAGACACCGAGGCATGGATCCTACTCTGGATGGCCAGTGGTCTGGATGGGCACCAGACCATGGCTCCCCTATGAATGAACACTTGTCTAGATGGACATAAGAGCCATGGATTCCAGCTGGACACAGGTGTGGATGGACACCAGAACCATGGATCCCACAGTGGATTGACAGTGGTCAGGATGGACTCCAGAGCAATGGATGCCACTGTGGATGGACGCAGGTAGAGATGCACACCAGAGTAATGGTGTCCGCTCTGGATGGACACTGGTCAGGATAGACAGCAGAACCCTGGCTTCCACTCTGGATGGATGCTTGCCTGAATAGACAAAAGAGCTATGGATCCCAGCTTGACACTGGTCTGGATGGACACCAGAGCCATGGATCCCACTCTGAATACACACTACTCGTGATGGACACAAGAGCCATGCATCCCTCTGTGGATAGAGCCTGGTTTGAATGGACAGCACAGCCACGCATCCAGATGGACACCAGAGCCGTGGATCCAAATTGGAGCCTGGTCTGGATGGATACAAGGGCCATGGATTCCACTCTTGATGGACACTGGTGAAGATAGCAACCAGAGCCATGGATCCGACTCTAGATGGACACTGGTCCAGATGGTTACTAGAGTCATTCCTCCCACCTTGTATTGATAGTGGTGTGGCCAGACACCGAGCCTTGGATCCCACTTTGGATGGCCAGTGGTCTGGATGGGCACCAGACCACGGATCCCCTCGGAATGGACACTGGTCTAGGTAGACGCCAGAGCCATGGATTCCAGCTGGACACTGGTGTGGATGGACACCAGAGCCATGGATGCCACTGTGGATGGACACTGGTTTGGATGGACATAAGAGCCACGGATCCCAATCTGGATGGACGCTGCTGTGAATAGACCCCAAAGCCATGGATCCCACAGTGGATTTGCCAGTTGTCAGCATGGACACCAGAGCAATGGATGCCACTGTGGATGGACACAGGTAGAGATGCACACCAGAGTAATGGTGTCCGCTCTGGATGGACACTGATCTGGATAGACAGCAGAACCCTGGCTTCCAGTCTGGATGGACGCTTGCCTGAATAGACAAAAGAGCTATGGATCCCAGCTTGACACTGGTCCGTATGGGCACCAGAGCAATGGATCCCACTCTGAATGGACCGTGGTACAGATGGACAGCATAGCCATGGATGCAAACTGGACACTGGTCCAGATGGATAATGGTCTGGATGGACGCCAGAGCCATGGATACCACTCTGGATGCACGCTCTTCTTGATGGACACAGGAGTCATGCATGGGCCTGTAGATGGAGCCTGGGATGAATGGACAGCACAGCCACGCATCCAAATGGACACCAGAGCCGTGGATCCCAACTGTACACTGGTCTGGATGGACACCAGAGCCATGGATCTCACTGTGGATGGACCCTGGTACAGATGGACAGCATAGCCATGGATGCAAACTGGACACTGGTCCAGATGGTAAATGGACTGGATGGACACCAGTGCCATGCATCCCACTCTGGATGCACCCTCTTCTCGATGGACACAGGAATCATGCATGCGTCTGTAGATGGAGCCTGGTATGAATGGACAGCACAGCCACGTATCCAGATGGATACTTGTCCAGATGGACAGCAGAGCTGTGGATCCCAAGTGGACACTGATCTGGATGGACACCAGAGCCATGGATCCCACTGTGGATGGACACTGGTATGGATAGACATCAGAGCCTTGGATCCCAGCTGGACCCTGTTCTGGATGGAGAGCAGAGTCTTGGATTAAACTCTGGATAGATACTTGCCCAGATAGACACCAGAGCCGTGGATCCCAACTAGATACTGGTCTGGATGGACACCAGTGCCATGGATCCCACTGTGGATGGACACTGGTATGGATAGACCTCAGAACCTTGGATCCCAGTTTTACTCTGTTCTGGAAAGACTCCAGAGCCATGGATCCGTCTCAGGATGGACACTGTCCTGGATGGACACCAGAGCAATGAATCCAAATTGGAGCCTGCTCTGGATGGATACAAGGGCCATGCATTCCTCTCTTGATGGACACTGGTGGAGATAGCAACCAGAGGCATGGATCCGAATCTAGATGGACACTGGTCCTGAAGGACACTGGTCTATATGGTGACCAGAGCCATTCCTCCCACCTTGTATTGACTCTTGCCAGACACCGAGGCATGGATCCTACTCTGGATGGCCAGTGGTCTGGATGGGCACCAGACCATGGCTCCCCTATGAATGAACACTTGTCTAGATGGACATAAGAGCCATGGATTCCAGCTGGACACAGGTGTGGATGGACACCAGAACCATGGATCCCACAGTGGATTGACAGTGGTCAGGATGGACTCCAGAGCAATGGATGCCACTGTGGATGGACGCAGGTAGAGATGCACACTAGAGTAATGGTGTCCGCTCTGGATGGACACTGGTCAGGATAGACAGCAGAACCCTGGCTTCCACTCTGGATGGACGCTTGCCTGAATAGACAAAAGAGCTATGGATCCCAGCTTGACACTGGTCTGGATGGACACCAGAGCCATGGATCCCACTCTGAATACACACTACTCGTGATGGACACAAGAGCCATGCATCCCTCTGTGGATGGAGCCTGGTTTGAATGGACGGCACAGCCACGCATCCAGATGGACAGCAGAGTCGTGGATCCCAACTGGACAGTGGTCTGGATGGACACCAGTGCCATCGATCCCACTGTGGATTGACACTGCTATGGATAGACATCAGAGCCTTGGATCCCAGTTGGACCCTGTTCTGGATGGACAGCAGAGTCTTGGATTGGACTCTGGATCGATGCTGCTCTAGATGGACACCAGAGTCATGGATCCCACTGTGGGTGGATCCTAGTCTGGATGGACTCCAGAGCCATGGATCCGTCTCAGGATGGACACTGTTCTGGATGGACACCAGAGCCATAGATACAAATTGGAGCCTGGTCTGGATGGCTACAAGGGCCATGGATTCCTCTCTTGATGGACACTGGTGGCGATAGGAACCAGAGGCATGGATCCGACTCTAGATGGACACTGGTCTATATGGACACTGGTCCAGATGGTGACCAGAGCAATTCCTCCCACCTTGTATTGACTCTTGCCAGACACTGAGGCATGGATCCCACTCTGGATGGCCAGTGGTCTGGATGGGCACCAGACCATGGCTCCCCTATGAATGGACACTGGTCTAGATGGACGCCAGAGCCATGGATTCCAGCTGGACACTGGTTGGGAACAGCACCAGAGCAATGGATGCCACTGTGGATGGACACTGGTTTGGATGGACATAAGAGCCACGGATCCCAATCTGGATGGACGCTGCTGTGAATAGACCCCAGAGCCATGGATCCCACAGTGGATTGACAGTGGTCAGGATGGACACCAGAGCAATGGATGCCACTGTGGATGGACACAGGTAGAGATGCACACTAGAGTAATGGTGTCCGCTCTGGATGGACACTGGTCAGGATAGACAGCAGAACCCTGGCTTCCACTCTGGATGGACGCTTGCCTGAATAGACAAAAGAGCTATGGATCCCAGCTTGACACTGGTCTGGATGGACACCAGAGCCATGGATCCCACTCTGAATACACACTACTCGTGATGGACACAAGAGTCATGCATCCCTCTGTGGATAGAGCCTGGTTTGAATGGACAGCACAGCCACACATCCAGATGGACACCAGAGCCGTGGATCACAACTGTACACTGGTCTGGATGGACAGCAGAGCCATGGATCCCACTGTGGATGGACCCTGGTACAGATGGACAGCATAGCCATGGATGCAAACTGGACACTGGTCCAGATGGATAATGCTCTGGATGGATGCCAGAGCCATGGATCCCTCTCTGGATGCACGCTCTTCTCGATGGACACAAGAGTCATGCATGCGTCTGTAGATGGAGCCTGGTATGAATGGACAGCACAGCCACGTATCCAGATGGATACTTGTCCAGATGGACAGCACAGCTGTGGATCCCAAGTGGACACTGATCTGCATGGACACCAGAGCCATGGATTCCACTGTGGATGGACACTGGTATGGATAGGCATCAGAGCCTTGGATCCCAGCTGGACCCTGTTCTGGATGGACAGCAGAGTCTTGGATTGGACTCTGGATGGATTATGCTCCAGATGGACACCAGAGCCATGGATCCCACTTTGGATGGATCCTGGTCTGGAAAGACTCCAGAGCCATGGATCCGTCTCTGGATGGACACTGTTCTGGATGGACACCAGAGCCATGGATCCAAATTGGAGCCTGGTCTGGATGGATACAAGGGCCATGGATTCTACTCTTGATGGACACTGGTGGAGATAGGAACCAGAGGCATGGATCCGACTCTAGATGGACACTGGTCGAGATGGACACTGGTCCAGATGGTGACCAGAGCAATTCCTCCCACCTTGTATTGACTCTTGCCAGACACCGAGGCATGGATCGCACTCTGGATGGCCAGTGGGCTGGGAGGGCACCAGACCATGGCTCCCCAATAAATGGACACTGGTCTAGATGGATGCCAGAGCCATGGATTCCAGCTGGACACTGGTTGGGAACAACACCAGAGCAATGGATGCCACTGTGGATGGACACTGGTTTGGATGGACATAAGAGCCACGGATCCCAATCTGGATGGACGCTGCTGTGAATAGACACCAGAGCCATGGATCCCACAGTGGATTGACAGTGGTCAGGATGGACACCAGAGCAATGGATGCCACTGTGGATGGACACTGGTGTGGATGGACATAAGAGCCACGGATCCCAATCTGGATGGACGCTGCTGTGAATAGACACCAGAGCCATGGATCCCACAGTGGATTGACAGTGGTCAGGATGGACACCAGAGCAATGGATGCCACTGTGGATGGACACAGGTAGAGATGCACACCAGAGTAATGGTGTCCGCTCTGGATGGACACTGGTCAGGATAGACAGCAGAACCCTGGCTTCCACTCTGGATGGATGCTTGCCTGAATAGACAAAAGAGCTATGGATCCCAGCTTGACACTGGTCTGGATGGACACCAGAGCCATGGATCCCACTCTGAATACACACTACTCGTGATGGACACAAGAGCCATGCATCCCTCTGTGGATAGAGCCTGGTTTGAATGGACAGCACAGCCACGCATCCAGATGGACACCAGAGCCGTGGATCCAAATTGGAGCCTGGTCTGGATGGATACAAGGGCCATGGATTCCACTCTTGATGGACACTGGTGAAGATAGCAACCAGAGCCATGGATCCGACTCTAGATGGACACTGGTCCAGATGGTTACTAGAGTCATTCCTCCCACCTTGTATTGATAGTGGTGTGGCCAGACACCGAGCCTTGGATCCCACTTTGGATGGCCAGTGGTCTGGATGGGCACCAGACCACGGATCCCCTCGGAATGGACACTGGTCTAGGTAGACGCCAGAGCCATGGATTCCAGCTGGACACTGGTGTGGATGGACACCAGAGCCATGGATGCCACTGTGGATGGACACTGGTTTGGATGGACATAAGAGCCACGGATCCCAATCTGGATGGACGCTGCTGTGAATAGACCCCAAAGCCATGGATCCCACAGTGGATTTGCCAGTTGTCAGCATGGACACCAGAGCAATGGATGCCACTGTGGATGGACACAGGTAGAGATGCACACCAGAGTAATGGTGTCCGCTCTGGATGGACACTGATCTGGATAGACAGCAGAACCCTGGCTTCCACTCTGGATGGACGCTTGCCTGAATAGACAAAAGAGCTATGGATCCCAGCTTGACACTGGTCCGTATGGGCACCAGAGCAATGGATCCCACTCTGAATGGACCGTGGTACAGATGGACAGCATAGCCATGGATGTAAACTGGACACTGGTCCAGATGGATAATGGTCTGGATGGACGCCAGAGCCATGGATACCACTCTGGATGCACGCTGTTCTTGATGGACACAGGAGTCATGCATGGGCCTGTAGATGGAGCCTGGGATGAATGGACAGCACAGCCACGCATCCAAATGGACACCAGAGCCGTGGATCCCAACTGTACACTGGTCTGGATGGACACCAGAGCCATGGATCCCACTGTGGATGGACCCTGGTACAGATGGACAGCATAGCCATGGATGCAAACTGGACACTGGTCCAGATGGAAAATGGACTGGATGGACACCAGTGCCATGGATCCCACTCTGGATGCACCCTCTTCTCGATGGACACAAGAATCATGCATGCGTCTGTAGATGGAGCCTGGTATGAATGGACAGCACAGCCACGTATCCAGATGGATACTTGTCCAGATGGACAGCAGAGCTGTGGATCCCAAGTGGACACTGATCTGGATGGACACCAGAGCCATGGATCCCACTGTGGATGGACACTGGTATGGATAGACATCAGAGCCTTGGATCCCAGCTGGACCCTGTTCTGGATGGAGAGCAGAGTCTTGGATTAAACTCTGGATAGATACTTGCCCAGATAGACACCAGAGCCGTGGATCCCAACTAGATACTGGTCAGGATGGACACCAGTGCCATGGATCCCACTGTGGATGGACACTGGTATGGATAGACCTCAGAACCTTGGATCCCAGTTTTACTCTGTTCTGGATAGACTCCAGAGCCATGGATCCGTCTCAGGATGGACACAGTCCTGGATGGACACCAGAGCAATGAATCCAAATTGGAGCCTGCTCTGGATGGATACAAGGGCCATGGATTCCTCTCTTGATGGACACTGGTGGAGATAGCAACCAGAGGCATGGATCCGAATCTAGATGGACACTGGTCCTGAAGGACACTGGTCTATATGGTGACCAGAGCCATTCCTCCCACCTTGTATTGACTCTTGCCAGACACCGAGGCATGGATCCTACTCTGGATGGCCAGTGGTCTGGATGGGCACCAGACCATGGCTCCCCTATGAATGGACACTTGTCTAGATGGACATAAGAGCCATGGATTCCAGCTGGACACAGGTGTGGATGGACACCAGAACCATGGATCCCACAGTGGATTGACAGTGGTCAGGATGGACTCCAGAGCAATGGATGCCACTGTGGATGGACGCAGGTAGAGATGCACACTAGAGTAATGGTGTCCGCTCTGGATGGACACTGGTCAGGATAGACAGCAGAACCCTGGCTTCCACTCTGGATGGACGCTTGCCTGAATACACAAAAGAGCTATGGATCCCAGCTTGACACTGGTCTGGATGGACACCAGAGCCATGGATCCCACTCTGAATACACACTACTCGTGATGGACACAAGAGCCATGCATCCCTCTGTGGATGGAGCCTGGTTTGAATGGACGGCACAGCCACGCATCCAGATGGACAGCAGAGTCGTGGATCCCAACTGGACAGTGGTCTGGATGGACACCAGTGCCATCGATCCCACTGTGGATGGACACTGGTATGGATAGACATCAGAGCCTTGGATCCAGTTGGACCCTGTTCTGGATGGACAGCAGAGTCTTGGATTGGACTCTGGATCGATGCTGCTCTAGATGGACACCAGAGTCATGGATCCCACTGTGGGTGGATCCTAGTCTGGATGGACTCCAGAGCCATGGATCCGTCTCTGGATGGACACTGTTCTGGATGGACACCAGAGCCATAGATACAAATTGGAGCCTGGTCTGGATGGCTACAAGGGCCATGGATTCCTCTCTTGATGGACACAGGTGGCGATAGGAACCAGAGGCATGGATCCGACTCTAGATGGACACTGGTCTATATGGACACTGGTCCAGATGGTGACTAGAGCAATTCCTCCCACCTTGTATTGACTCTTGCCAGACACTGAGGCATGGATCCCACTCTGGATGGCCAGTGGGCTGGGAGGGCACCAGACCATGGCTCCCCAATAAATGGACACTGGTCTAGATGGATGCCAGAGCCATGGATTCCAGCTGGACACTGGTTGGGAACAACACCAGAGCAATGGATGCCACTGTGGATGGACACTGGTTTGGATGGACATAAGAGCCACGGATCCCAATCTGGATGGACGCTGCTGTGAATAGACCCCAGAGCCATGGATCCCACAGTGGATTGACAGTGGTCAGGATGGACACCAGAGCAATGGATGCCACTGTGGATGGACACAGGTAGAGATGCACACCAGAGTAATGGTGTCCGCTCTGGATGGACACTGGTCAGGATAGACAGCAGAACCCTGGCTTCCACTCTGGATGGATGCTTGCCTGAATAGACAAAAGAGCTATGGATCCCAGCTTGACACTGGTCTGGATGGACACCAGAGCCATGGATCCCACTCTGAATACACACTACTCGTGATGGACACAAGAGCCATGCATCCCTCTGTGGATAGAGCCTGGTTTGAATGGACAGCACAGCCACGCATCCAGATGGACACCAGAGCCGTGGATCCAAATTGGAGCCTGGTCTGGATGGATACAAGGGCCATGGATTCCACTCTTGATGGACACTGGTGAAGATAGCAACCAGAGCCATGGATCCGACTCTAGATGGACACTGGTCCAGATGGTTACTAGAGTCATTCCTCCCACCTTGTATTGATAGTGGTGTGGCCAGACACCGAGCCTTGGATCCCACTTTGGATGGCCAGTGGTCTGGATGGGCACCAGACCACGGATCCCCTCGGAATGGACACTGGTCTAGGTAGACGCCAGAGCCATGGATTCCAGCTGGACACTGGTGTGGATGGACACCAGAGCCATGGATGCCACTGTGGATGGACACTGGTTTGGATGGACATAAGAGCCACGGATCCCAATCTGGATGGACGCTGCTGTGAATAGACCCCAAAGCCATGGATCCCACAGTGGATTTGCCAGTTGTCAGCATGGACACCAGAGCAATGGATGCCACTGTGGATGGACACAGGTAGAGATGCACACCAGAGTAATGGTGTCCGCTCTGGATGGACACTGATCTGGATAGACAGCAGAACCCTGGCTTCCACTCTGGATGGACGCTTGCCTGAATAGACAAAAGAGCTATGGATCCCAGCTTGACACTGGTCCGTATGGGCACCAGAGCAATGGATCCCACTCTGAATGGACCGTGGTACAGATGGACAGCATAGCCATGGATGTAAACTGGACACTGGTCCAGATGGATAATGGTCTGGATGGACGCCAGAGCCATGGATACCACTCTGGATGCACGCTGTTCTTGATGGACACAGGAGTCATGCATGGGCCTGTAGATGGAGCCTGGGATGAATGGACAGCACAGCCACGCATCCAAATGGACACCAGAGCCGTGGATCCCAACTGTACACTGGTCTGGATGGACACCAGAGCCATGGATCCCACTGTGGATGGACCCTGGTACAGATGGACAGCATAGCCATGGATGCAAACTGGACACTGGTCCAGATGGAAAATGGACTGGATGGACACCAGTGCCATGGATCCCACTCTGGATGCACCCTCTTCTCGATGGACACAAGAATCATGCATGCGTCTGTAGATGGAGCCTGGTATGAATGGACAGCACAGCCACGTATCCAGATGGATACTTGTCCAGATGGACAGCAGAGCTGTGGATCCCAAGTGGACACTGATCTGGATGGACACCAGAGCCATGGATCCCACTGTGGATGGACACTGGTATGGATAGACATCAGAGCCTTGGATCCCAGCTGGACCCTGTTCTGGATGGAGAGCAGAGTCTTGGATTAAACTCTGGATAGATACTTGCCCAGATAGACACCAGAGCCGTGGATCCCAACTAGATACTGGTCTGGATGGACACCAGTGCCATGGATCCCACTGTGGATGGACACTGGTATGGATAGACCTCAGAACCTTGGATCCCAGTTTTACTCTGTTCTGGAAAGACTCCAGAGCCATGGATCCGTCTCAGGATGGACACTGTCCTGGATGGACACCAGAGCAATGAATCCAAATTGGAGCCTGCTCTGGATGGATACAAGGGCCATGCATTCCTCTCTTGATGGACACTGGTGGAGATAGCAACCAGAGGCATGGATCCGAATCTAGATGGACACTGGTCCTGAAGGACACTGGTCTATATGGTGACCAGAGCCATTCCTCCCACCTTGTATTGACTCTTGCCAGACACCGAGGCATGGATCCTACTCTGGATGGCCAGTGGTCTGGATGGGCACCAGACCATGGCTCCCCTATGAATGAACACTTGTCTAGATGGACATAAGAGCCATGGATTCCAGCTGGACACAGGTGTGGATGGACACCAGAACCATGGATCCCACAGTGGATTGACAGTGGTCAGGATGGACTCCAGAGCAATGGATGCCACTGTGGATGGACGCAGGTAGAGATGCACACTAGAGTAATGGTGTCCGCTCTGGATGGACACTGGTCAGGATAGACAGCAGAACCCTGGCTTCCACTCTGGATGGACGCTTGCCTGAATAGACAAAAGAGCTATGGATCCCAGCTTGACACTGGTCTGGATGGACACCAGAGCCATGGATCCCACTCTGAATACACACTACTCGTGATGGACACAAGAGCCATGCATCCCTCTGTGGATGGAGCCTGGTTTGAATGGACGGCACAGCCACGCATCCAGATGGACAGCAGAGTCGTGGATCCCAACTGGACAGTGGTCTGGATGGACACCAGTGCCATCGATCCCACTGTGGATTGACACTGCTATGGATAGACATCAGAGCCTTGGATCCCAGTTGGACCCTGTTCTGGATGGACAGCAGAGTCTTGGATTGGACTCTGGATCGATGCTGCTCTAGATGGACACCAGAGTCATGGATCCCACTGTGGGTGGATCCTAGTCTGGATGGACTCCAGAGCCATGGATCCGTCTCAGGATGGACACTGTTCTGGATGGACACCAGAGCCATAGATACAAATTGGAGCCTGGTCTGGATGGCTACAAGGGCCATGGATTCCTCTCTTGATGGACACTGGTGGCGATAGGAACCAGAGGCATGGATCCGACTCTAGATGGACACTGGTCTATATGGACACTGGTCCAGATGGTGACTAGAGCAATTCCTCCCACCTTGTATTGACTCTTGCCAGACACTGAGGCATGGATCCCACTCTGGATGGCCAGTGGTCTGGATGGGCACCAGACCATGGCTCCGCTATGAATGGACACTGGTCTAGATGGACGCCAGAGCCATGGATTCCAGCTGGACACTGGTTGGGAACAACACCAGAGCAATGGATGCCACTGTGGATGGACACTGGTTTGGATGGACATAAGAGCCACGGATCCCAATCTGGATGGACGCTGCTGTGAATAGACCCCAGAGCCATGGATCCCACAGTGGATTGACAGTGGTCAGGATGGACACCAGAGCAATGGATGCCACTGTGGATGGACACAGGTAGAGATGCACACCAGAGTAATGGTGTCCGCTCTGGATGGACACTGGTCAGGATAGACAGCAGAACCCTGGCTTCCACTCTGGATTGACGCTTGCCTGAATAGACAAAAGAGCTATGGATCCCAGCTTGACACTGGTCTGGATGGACACCAGAGCCATGGATCCCACTCTGAATATACACTACTCGTGATGGACACAAGAGCCATGCATCCCTCTGTGGATAGAGCCTGGTTTGAATGGACAGCACAGCCACACATCCAGATGGACACCAGAGCCGTGGATCACAACTGTACACTGGTCTGGATGGACAGCAGAGCCATGGATCCCACTGTGGATGGACCCTGGTACAGATGGACAGCATAGCCATGGATGCAAACTGGACACTGGTCCAGATGGATAATGCTCTGGATGGATGCCAGAGCCATGGATCCCTCTCTGGATGCACGCTCTTCTCGATGGACACAAGAGTCATGCATGCGTCTGTAGATGGAGCCTGGTATGAATGGACAGCACAGCCACGTATCCAGATGGATACTTGTCCAGATGGACAGCACAGCTGTGGATCCCAAGTGGACACTGATCTGCATGGACACCAGAGCCATGGATTCCACTGTGGATGGACACTGGTATGGATAGGCATCAGAGCCTTGGATCCCAGCTGGACCCTGTTCTGGATGGACAGCAGAGTCTTGGATTGGACTCTGGATGGATTATGCTCCAGATGGACACCAGAGCCATGGATCCCACTTTGGATGGATCCTGGTCTGGAAAGACTCCAGAGCCATGGATCCGTCTCTGGATGGACACTGTTCTGGATGGACACCAGAGCCATGGATCCAAATTGGAGCCTGGTCTGGATGGATACAAGGGCCATGGATTCTACTCTTGATGGACACTGGTGGAGATAGGAACCAGAGGCATGGATCCGACTCTAGATGGACACTGGTCGAGATGGACACTGGTCCAGATGGTGACCAGAGCAATTCCTCCCACCTTGTATTGACTCTTGCCAGACACCGAGGCATGGATCGCACTCTGGATGGCCAGTGGGCTGGGAGGGCACCAGACCATGGCTCCCCAATAAATGGACACTGGTCTAGATGGATGCCAGAGCCATGGATTCCAGCTGGACACTGGTTGGGAACAACACCAGAGCAATGGATGCCACTGTGGATGGACACTGGTTTGGATGGACATAAGAGCCACGGATCCCAATCTGGATGGACGCTGCTGTGAATAGACACCAGAGCCATGGATCCCACAGTGGATTGACAGTGGTCAGGATGGACACCAGAGCAATGGATGCCACTGTGGATGGACACTGGTGTGGATGGACATAAGAGCCACGGATCCCAATCTGGATGGACGCTGCTGTGAATAGACACCAGAGCCATGGATCCCACAGTGGATTGACAGTGGTCAGGATGGACACCAGAGCAATGGATGCCACTGTGGATGGACACAGGTAGAGATGCACACCAGAGTAATGGTGTCCGCTCTGGATGGACACTGGTCAGGATAGACAGCAGAACCCTGGCTTCCACTCTGGATGGATGCTTGCCTGAATAGACAAAAGAGCTATGGATCCCAGCTTGACACTGGTCTGGATGGACACCAGAGCCATGGATCCCACTCTGAATACACACTACTCGTGATGGACACAAGAGCCATGCATCCCTCTGTGGATAGAGCCTGGTTTGAATGGACAGCACAGCCACGCATCCAGATGGACACCAGAGCCGTGGATCCAAATTGGAGCCTGGTCTGGATGGATACAAGGGCCATGGATTCCACTCTTGATGGACACTGGTGAAGATAGCAACCAGAGCCATGGATCCGACTCTAGATGGACACTGGTCCAGATGGTTACTAGAGTCATTCCTCCCACCTTGTATTGATAGTGGTGTGGCCAGACACCGAGCCTTGGATCCCACTTTGGATGGCCAGTGGTCTGGATGGGCACCAGACCACGGATCCCCTCGGAATGGACACTGGTCTAGGTAGACGCCAGAGCCATGGATTCCAGCTGGACACTGGTGTGGATGGACACCAGAGCCATGGATGCCACTGTGGATGGACACTGGTTTGGATGGACATAAGAGCCACGGATCCCAATCTGGATGGACGCTGCTGTGAATAGACCCCAAAGCCATGGATCCCACAGTGGATTTGCCAGTTGTCAGCATGGACACCAGAGCAATGGATGCCACTGTGGATGGACACAGGTAGAGATGCACACCAGAGTAATGGTGTCCGCTCTGGATGGACACTGATCTGGATAGACAGCAGAACCCTGGCTTCCACTCTGGATGGACGCTTGCCTGAATAGACAAAAGAGCTATGGATCCCAGCTTGACACTGGTCCGTATGGGCACCAGAGCAATGGATCCCACTCTGAATGGACCGTGGTACAGATGGACAGCATAGCCATGGATGTAAACTGGACACTGGTCCAGATGGATAATGGTCTGGATGGACGCCAGAGCCATGGATACCACTCTGGATGCACGCTGTTCTTGATGGACACAGGAGTCATGCATGGGCCTGTAGATGGAGCCTGGGATGAATGGACAGCACAGCCACGCATCCAAATGGACACCAGAGCCGTGGATCCCAACTGTACACTGGTCTGGATGGACACCAGAGCCATGGATCCCACTGTGGATGGACCCTGGTACAGATGGACAGCATAGCCATGGATGCAAACTGGACACTGGTCCAGATGGAAAATGGACTGGATGGACACCAGTGCCATGGATCCCACTCTGGATGCACCCTCTTCTCGATGGACACAAGAATCATGCATGCGTCTGTAGATGGAGCCTGGTATGAATGGACAGCACAGCCACGTATCCAGATGGATACTTGTCCAGATGGACAGCAGAGCTGTGGATCCCAAGTGGACACTGATCTGGATGGACACCAGAGCCATGGATCCCACTGTGGATGGACACTGGTATGGATAGACATCAGAGCCTTGGATCCCAGCTGGACCCTGTTCTGGATGGAGAGCAGAGTCTTGGATTAAACTCTGGATAGATACTTGCCCAGATAGACACCAGAGCCGTGGATCCCAACTAGATACTGGTCAGGATGGACACCAGTGCCATGGATCCCACTGTGGATGGACACTGGTATGGATAGACCTCAGAACCTTGGATCCCAGTTTTACTCTGTTCTGGATAGACTCCAGAGCCATGGATCCGTCTCAGGATGGACACAGTCCTGGATGGACACCAGAGCAATGAATCCAAATTGGAGCCTGCTCTGGATGGATACAAGGGCCATGGATTCCTCTCTTGATGGACACTGGTGGAGATAGCAACCAGAGGCATGGATCCGAATCTAGATGGACACTGGTCCTGAAGGACACTGGTCTATATGGTGACCAGAGCCATTCCTCCCACCTTGTATTGACTCTTGCCAGACACCGAGGCATGGATCCTACTCTGGATGGCCAGTGGTCTGGATGGGCACCAGACCATGGCTCCCCTATGAATGGACACTTGTCTAGATGGACATAAGAGCCATGGATTCCAGCTGGACACAGGTGTGGATGGACACCAGAACCATGGATCCCACAGTGGATTGACAGTGGTCAGGATGGACTCCAGAGCAATGGATGCCACTGTGGATGGACGCAGGTAGAGATGCACACTAGAGTAATGGTGTCCGCTCTGGATGGACACTGGTCAGGATAGACAGCAGAACCCTGGCTTCCACTCTGGATGGACGCTTGCCTGAATACACAAAAGAGCTATGGATCCCAGCTTGACACTGGTCTGGATGGACACCAGAGCCATGGATCCCACTCTGAATACACACTACTCGTGATGGACACAAGAGCCATGCATCCCTCTGTGGATGGAGCCTGGTTTGAATGGACGGCACAGCCACGCATCCAGATGGACAGCAGAGTCGTGGATCCCAACTGGACAGTGGTCTGGATGGACACCAGTGCCATCGATCCCACTGTGGATTGACACTGCTATGGATAGACATCAGAGCCTTGGATCCCAGTTGGACCCTGTTCTGGATGGACAGCAGAGTCTTGGATTGGACTCTGGATCGATGCTGCTCTAGATGGACACCAGAGTCATGGATCCCACTGTGGGTGGATCCTAGTCTGGATGGACTCCAGAGCCATGGATCCGTCTCAGGATGGACACTGTTCTGGATGGACACCAGAGCCATAGATACAAATTGGAGCCTGGTCTGGATGGCTACAAGGGCCATGGATTCCTCTCTTGATGGACACTGGTGGCGATAGGAACCAGAGGCATGGATCCGACTCTAGATGGACACTGGTCTATATGGACACTGGTCCAGATGGTGACTAGAGCAATTCCTCCCACCTTGTATTGACTCTTGCCAGACACTGAGGCATGGATCCCACTCTGGATGGCCAGTGGTCTGGATGGGCACCAGACCATGGCTCCGCTATGAATGGACACTGGTCTAGATGGACGCCAGAGCCATGGATTCCAGCTGGACACTGGTTGGGAACAACACCAGAGCAATGGATGCCACTGTGGATGGACACTGGTTTGGATGGACATAAGAGCCACGGATCCCAATCTGGATGGACGCTGCTGTGAATAGACCCCAGAGCCATGGATCCCACAGTGGATTGACAGTGGTCAGGATGGACACCAGAGCAATGGATGCCACTGTGGATGGACACAGGTAGAGATGCACACCAGAGTAATGGTGTCCGCTCTGGATGGACACTGGTCAGGATAGACAGCAGAACCCTGGCTTCCACTCTGGATTGACGCTTGCCTGAATAGACAAAAGAGCTATGGATCCCAGCTTGACACTGGTCTGGATGGACACCAGAGCCATGGATCCCACTCTGAATATACACTACTCGTGATGGACACAAGAGCCATGCATCCCTCTGTGGATAGAGCCTGGTTTGAATGGACAGCACAGCCACACATCCAGATGGACACCAGAGCCGTGGATCACAACTGTACACTGGTCTGGATGGACAGCAGAGCCATGGATCCCACTGTGGATGGACCCTGGTACAGATGGACAGCATAGCCATGGATGCAAACTGGACACTGGTCCAGATGGATAATGCTCTGGATGGATGCCAGAGCCATGGATCCCTCTCTGGATGCACGCTCTTCTCGATGGACACAAGAGTCATGCATGCGTCTGTAGATGGAGCCTGGTATGAATGGACAGCACAGCCACGTATCCAGATGGATACTTGTCCAGATGGACAGCACAGCTGTGGATCCCAAGTGGACACTGATCTGCATGGACACCAGAGCCATGGATTCCACTGTGGATGGACACTGGTATGGATAGGCATCAGAGCCTTGGATCCCAGCTGGACCCTGTTCTGGATGGACAGCAGAGTCTTGGATTGGACTCTGGATGGATTATGCTCCAGATGGACACCAGAGCCATGGATCCCACTTTGGATGGATCCTGGTCTGGAAAGACTCCAGAGCCATGGATCCGTCTCTGGATGGACACTGTTCTGGATGGACACCAGAGCCATGGATCCAAATTGGAGCCTGGTCTGGATGGATACAAGGGCCATGGATTCTACTCTTGATGGACACTGGTGGAGATAGGAACCAGAGGCATGGATCCGACTCTAGATGGACACTGGTCGAGATGGACACTGGTCCAGATGGTGACCAGAGCAATTCCTCCCACCTTGTATTGACTCTTGCCAGACACCGAGGCATGGATCGCACTCTGGATGGCCAGTGGGCTGGGAGGGCACCAGACCATGGCTCCCCAATAAATGGACACTGGTCTAGATGGATGCCAGAGCCATGGATTCCAGCTGGACACTGGTTGGGAACAACACCAGAGCAATGGATGCCACTGTGGATGGACACTGGTTTGGATGGACATAAGAGCCACGGATCCCAATCTGGATGGACGCTGCTGTGAATAGACACCAGAGCCATGG
Organism: Chamaea fasciata; assembly: GCF_029207755.1. Lineage (NCBI taxonomy): Eukaryota > Metazoa > Chordata > Aves > Passeriformes > Sylviidae > Chamaea > Chamaea fasciata. The sequence continues at coordinate 415,377 of NW_027094153.1, read as the reverse complement.
ATCCCACAGTGGATTGACAGTGGTCAGGATGGACACCAGAGCAATGGATGCCACTGTGGATGGACACTGGTGTGGATGGACATAAGAGCCACGGATCCCAATCTGGATGGACGCTGCTGTGAATAGACCCCAGAGCCATGGATCCCACAGTGGATTGACAGTGGTCAGGATGGACACCAGAGCAATGGATGCCACTGTGGATGGACACAGGTAGAGATGCACACCAGAGTAATGGTGTCCGCTCTGGATGGACACTGGTCAGGATAGACAGCAGAACCCTGGCTTCCACTCTGGATGGATGCTTGCCTGAATAGACAAAAGAGCTATGGATCCCAGCTTGACACTGGTCTGGATGGACACCAGAGCCATGGATCCCACTCTGAATACACACTACTCGTGATGGACACAAGAGCCATGCATCCCTCTGTGGATAGAGCCTGGTTTGAATGGACAGCACAGCCACGCATCCAGATGGACACCAGAGCCGTGGATCCAAATTGGAGCCTGGTCTGGATGGATACAAGGGCCATGGATTCCACTCTTGATGGACACTGGTGAAGATAGCAACCAGAGCCATGGATCCGACTCTAGATGGACACTGGTCCAGATGGTTACTAGAGTCATTCCTCCCACCTTGTATTGATAGTGGTGTGGCCAGACACCGAGCCTTGGATCCCACTTTGGATGGCCAGTGGTCTGGATGGGCACCAGACCACGGATCCCCTCGGAATGGACACTGGTCTAGGTAGACGCCAGAGCCATGGATTCCAGCTGGACACTGGTGTGGATGGACACCAGAGCCATGGATGCCACTGTGGATGGACACTGGTTTGGATGGACATAAGAGCCACGGATCCCAATCTGGATGGACGCTGCTGTGAATAGACCCCAAAGCCATGGATCCCACAGTGGATTTGCCAGTTGTCAGCATGGACACCAGAGCAATGGATGCCACTGTGGATGGACACAGGTAGAGATGCACACCAGAGTAATGGTGTCCGCTCTGGATGGACACTGATCTGGATAGACAGCAGAACCCTGGCTTCCACTCTGGATGGACGCTTGCCTGAATAGACAAAAGAGCTATGGATCCCAGCTTGACACTGGTCCGTATGGGCACCAGAGCAATGGATCCCACTCTGAATGGACCGTGGTACAGATGGACAGCATAGCCATGGATGTAAACTGGACACTGGTCCAGATGGATAATGGTCTGGATGGACGCCAGAGCCATGGATACCACTCTGGATGCACGCTGTTCTTGATGGACACAGGAGTCATGCATGGGCCTGTAGATGGAGCCTGGGATGAATGGACAGCACAGCCACGCATCCAAATGGACACCAGAGCCGTGGATCCCAACTGTACACTGGTCTGGATGGACACCAGAGCCATGGATCCCACTGTGGATGGACCCTGGTACAGATGGACAGCATAGCCATGGATGCAAACTGGACACTGGTCCAGATGGAAAATGGACTGGATGGACACCAGTGCCATGGATCCCACTCTGGATGCACCCTCTTCTCGATGGACACAAGAATCATGCATGCGTCTGTAGATGGAGCCTGGTATGAATGGACAGCACAGCCACGTATCCAGATGGATACTTGTCCAGATGGACAGCAGAGCTGTGGATCCCAAGTGGACACTGATCTGGATGGACACCAGAGCCATGGATCCCACTGTGGATGGACACTGGTATGGATAGACATCAGAGCCTTGGATCCCAGCTGGACCCTGTTCTGGATGGAGAGCAGAGTCTTGGATTAAACTCTGGATAGATACTTGCCCAGATAGACACCAGAGCCGTGGATCCCAACTAGATACTGGTCAGGATGGACACCAGTGCCATGGATCCCACTGTGGATGGACACTGGTATGGATAGACCTCAGAACCTTGGATCCCAGTTTTACTCTGTTCTGGATAGACTCCAGAGCCATGGATCCGTCTCAGGATGGACACAGTCCTGGATGGACACCAGAGCAATGAATCCAAATTGGAGCCTGCTCTGGATGGATACAAGGGCCATGGATTCCTCTCTTGATGGACACTGGTGGAGATAGCAACCAGAGGCATGGATCCGAATCTAGATGGACACTGGTCCTGAAGGACACTGGTCTATATGGTGACCAGAGCCATTCCTCCCACCTTGTATTGACTCTTGCCAGACACCGAGGCATGGATCCTACTCTGGATGGCCAGTGGTCTGGATGGGCACCAGACCATGGCTCCCCTATGAATGGACACTTGTCTAGATGGACATAAGAGCCATGGATTCCAGCTGGACACAGGTGTGGATGGACACCAGAACCATGGATCCCACAGTGGATTGACAGTGGTCAGGATGGACTCCAGAGCAATGGATGCCACTGTGGATGGACGCAGGTAGAGATGCACACTAGAGTAATGGTGTCCGCTCTGGATGGACACTGGTCAGGATAGACAGCAGAACCCTGGCTTCCACTCTGGATGGACGCTTGCCTGAATACACAAAAGAGCTATGGATCCCAGCTTGACACTGGTCTGGATGGACACCAGAGCCATGGATCCCACTCTGAATACACACTACTCGTGATGGACACAAGAGCCATGCATCCCTCTGTGGATGGAGCCTGGTTTGAATGGACGGCACAGCCACGCATCCAGATGGACAGCAGAGTCGTGGATCCCAACTGGACAGTGGTCTGGATGGACACCAGTGCCATCGATCCCACTGTGGATGGACACTGGTATGGATAGACATCAGAGCCTTGGATCCAGTTGGACCCTGTTCTGGATGGACAGCAGAGTCTTGGATTGGACTCTGGATCGATGCTGCTCTAGATGGACACCAGAGTCATGGATCCCACTGTGGGTGGATCCTAGTCTGGATGGACTCCAGAGCCATGGATCCGTCTCTGGATGGACACTGTTCTGGATGGACACCAGAGCCATAGATACAAATTGGAGCCTGGTCTGGATGGCTACAAGGGCCATGGATTCCTCTCTTGATGGACACAGGTGGCGATAGGAACCAGAGGCATGGATCCGACTCTAGATGGACACTGGTCGAGATGGACACTGGTCCAGATGGTGACTAGAGCAATTCCTCCCACCTTGTATTGACTCTTGCCAGACACTGAGGCATGGATCCCACTCTGGATGGCCAGTGGGCTGGGAGGGCACCAGACCATGGCTCCCCAATAAATGGACACTGGTCTAGATGGATGCCAGAGCCATGGATTCCAGCTGGACACTGGTTGGGAACAACACCAGAGCAATGGATGCCACTGTGGATGGACACTGGTTTGGATGGACATAAGAGCCACGGATCCCAATCTGGATGGACGCTGCTGTGAATAGACCCCAGAGCCATGGATCCCACAGTGGATTGACAGTGGTCAGGATGGACACCAGAGCAATGGATGCCACTGTGGATGGACACAGGTAGAGATGCACACCAGAGTAATGGTGTCCGCTCTGGATGGACACTGGTCAGGATAGACAGCAGAACCCTGGCTTCCACTCTGGATGGATGCTTGCCTGAATAGACAAAAGAGCTATGGATCCCAGCTTGACACTGGTCTGGATGGACACCAGAGCCATGGATCCCACTCTGAATACACACTACTCGTGATGGACACAAGAGCCATGCATCCCTCTGTGGATAGAGCCTGGTTTGAATGGACAGCACAGCCACGCATCCAGATGGACACCAGAGCCGTGGATCCAAATTGGAGCCTGGTCTGGATGGATACAAGGGCCATGGATTCCACTCTTGATGGACACTGGTGAAGATAGCAACCAGAGCCATGGATCCGACTCTAGATGGACACTGGTCCAGATGGTTACTAGAGTCATTCCTCCCACCTTGTATTGATAGTGGTGTGGCCAGACACCGAGCCTTGGATCCCACTTTGGATGGCCAGTGGTCTGGATGGGCACCAGACCACGGATCCCCTCGGAATGGACACTGGTCTAGGTAGACGCCAGAGCCATGGATTCCAGCTGGACACTGGTGTGGATGGACACCAGAGCCATGGATGCCACTGTGGATGGACACTGGTTTGGATGGACATAAGAGCCACGGATCCCAATCTGGATGGACGCTGCTGTGAATAGACCCCAAAGCCATGGATCCCACAGTGGATTTGCCAGTTGTCAGCATGGACACCAGAGCAATGGATGCCACTGTGGATGGACACAGGTAGAGATGCACACCAGAGTAATGGTGTCCGCTCTGGATGGACACTGATCTGGATAGACAGCAGAACCCTGGCTTCCACTCTGGATGGACGCTTGCCTGAATAGACAAAAGAGCTATGGATCCCAGCTTGACACTGGTCCGTATGGGCACCAGAGCAATGGATCCCACTCTGAATGGACCGTGGTACAGATGGACAGCATAGCCATGGATGTAAACTGGACACTGGTCCAGATGGATAATGGTCTGGATGGACGCCAGAGCCATGGATACCACTCTGGATGCACGCTGTTCTTGATGGACACAGGAGTCATGCATGGGCCTGTAGATGGAGCCTGGGATGAATGGACAGCACAGCCACGCATCCAAATGGACACCAGAGCCGTGGATCCCAACTGTACACTGGTCTGGATGGACACCAGAGCCATGGATCCCACTGTGGATGGACCCTGGTACAGATGGACAGCATAGCCATGGATGCAAACTGGACACTGGTCCAGATGGAAAATGGACTGGATGGACACCAGTGCCATGGATCCCACTCTGGATGCACCCTCTTCTCGATGGACACAAGAATCATGCATGCGTCTGTAGATGGAGCCTGGGATGAATGGACAGCACAGCCACGTATCCAGATGGATACTTGTCCAGATGGACAGCAGAGCTGTGGATCCCAAGTGGACACTGATCTGGATGGACACCAGAGCCATGGATCCCACTGTGGATGGACACTGGTATGGATAGACATCAGAGCCTTGGATCCCAGCTGGACCCTGTTCTGGATGGAGAGCAGAGTCTTGGATTAAACTCTGGATAGATACTTGCCCAGATAGACACCAGAGCCGTGGATCCCAACTAGATACTGGTCAGGATGGACACCAGTGCCATGGATCCCACTGTGGATGGACACTGGTATGGATAGACCTCAGAACCTTGGATCCCAGTTTTACTCTGTTCTGGATAGACTCCAGAGCCATGGATCCGTCTCAGGATGGACACAGTCCTGGATGGACACCAGAGCAATGAATCCAAATTGGAGCCTGCTCTGGATGGATACAAGGGCCATGGATTCCTCTCTTGATGGACACTGGTGGAGATAGCAACCAGAGGCATGGATCCGAATCTAGATGGACACTGGTCCTGAAGGACACTGGTCTATATGGTGACCAGAGCCATTCCTCCCACCTTGCATTGACTCTTGCCAGACACCGAGGCATGGATCCTACTCTGGATGGCCAGTGGTCTGGATGGGCACCAGACCATGGCTCCCCTATGAATGGACACTTGTCTAGATGGACATAAGAGCCATGGATTCCAGCTGGACACAGGTGTGGATGGACACCAGAACCATGGATCCCACAGTGGATTGACAGTGGTCAGGATGGACTCCAGAGCAATGGATGCCACTGTGGATGGACGCAGGTAGAGATGCACACTAGAGTAATGGTGTCCGCTCTGGATGGACACTGGTCAGGATAGACAGCAGAACCCTGGCTTCCACTCTGGATGGACGCTTGCCTGAATAGACAAAAGAGCTATGGATCCCAGCTTGACACTGGTCTGGATGGACACCAGAGCCATGGATCCCACTCTGAATACACACTACTCGTGATGGACACAAGAGCCATGCATCCCTCTGTGGATGGAGCCTGGTTTGAATGGACGGCACAGCCACGCATCCAGATGGACAGCAGAGTCGTGGATCCCAACTGGACAGTGGTCTGGATGGACACCAGTGCCATCGATCCCACTGTGGATGGACACTGGTATGGATAGACATCAGAGCCTTGGATCCAGTTGGACCCTGTTCTGGATGGACAGCAGAGTCTTGGATTGGACTCTGGATCGATGCTGCTCTAGATGGACACCAGAGTCATGGATCCCACTGTGGGTGGATCCTAGTCTGGATGGACTCCAGAGCCATGGATCCGTCTCTGGATGGACACTGTTCTGGATGGACACCAGAGCCATAGATACAAATTGGAGCCTGGTCTGGATGGCTACAAGGGCCATGGATTCCTCTCTTGATGGACACAGGTGGCGATAGGAACCAGAGGCATGGATCCGACTCTAGATGGACACTGGTCGAGATGGACACTGGTCCAGATGGTGACTAGAGCAATTCCTCCCACCTTGTATTGACTCTTGCCAGACACTGAGGCATGGATCCCACTCTGGATGGCCAGTGGTCTGGATGGGCACCAGACCATGGCTCCGCTATGAATGGACACTGGTCTAGATGGACGCCAGAGCCATGGATTCCAGCTGGACACTGGTTGGGAACAACACCAGAGCAATGGATGCCACTGTGGATGGACACTGGTTTGGATGGACATAAGAGCCACGGATCCCAATCTGGATGGACGCTGCTGTGAATAGACCCCAGAGCCATGGATCCCACAGTGGATTGACAGTGGTCAGGATGGACACCAGAGCAATGGATGCCACTGTGGATGGACACAGGTAGAGATGCACACCAGAGTAATGGTGTCCGCTCTGGATGGACACTGGTCAGGATAGACAGCAGAACCCTGGCTTCCACTCTGGATTGACGCTTGCCTGAATAGACAAAAGAGCTATGGATCCCAGCTTGACACTGGTCTGGATGGACACCAGAGCCATGGATCCCACTCTGAATATACACTACTCGTGATGGACACAAGAGCCATGCATCCCTCTGTGGATAGAGCCTGGTTTGAATGGACAGCACAGCCACACATCCAGATGGACACCAGAGCCGTGGATCACAACTGTACACTGGTCTGGATGGACAGCAGAGCCATGGATCCCACTGTGGATGGACCCTGGTACAGATGGACAGCATAGCCATGGATGCAAACTGGACACTGGTCCAGATGGATAATGCTCTGGATGGATGCCAGAGCCATGGATCCCTCTCTGGATGCACGCTCTTCTCGATGGACACAAGAGTCATGCATGCGTCTGTAGATGGAGCCTGGTATGAATGGACAGCACAGCCACGTATCCAGATGGATACTTGTCCAGATGGACAGCACAGCTGTGGATCCCAAGTGGACACTGATCTGCATGGACACCAGAGCCATGGATTCCACTGTGGATGGACACTGGTATGGATAGGCATCAGAGCCTTGGATCCCAGCTGGACCCTGTTCTGGATGGACAGCAGAGTCTTGGATTGGACTCTGGATGGATTATGCTCCAGATGGACACCAGAGCCATGGATCCCACTTTGGATGGATCCTGGTCTGGAAAGACTCCAGAGCCATGGATCCGTCTCTGGATGGACACTGTTCTGGATGGACACCAGAGCCATGGATCCAAATTGGAGCCTGGTCTGGATGGATACAAGGGCCATGGATTCTACTCTTGATGGACACTGGTGGAGATAGGAACCAGAGGCATGGATCCGACTCTAGATGGACACTGGTCGAGATGGACACTGGTCCAGATGGTGACCAGAGCAATTCCTCCCACCTTGTATTGACTCTTGCCAGACACCGAGGCATGGATCGCACTCTGGATGGCCAGTGGGCTGGGAGGGCACCAGACCATGGCTCCCCAATAAATGGACACTGGTCTAGATGGATGCCAGAGCCATGGATTCCAGCTGGACACTGGTTGGGAACAACACCAGAGCAATGGATGCCACTGTGGATGGACACTGGTTTGGATGGACATAAGAGCCACGGATCCCAATCTGGATGGACGCTGCTGTGAATAGACACCAGAGCCATGGATCCCACAGTGGATTGACAGTGGTCAGGATGGACACCAGAGCAATGGATGCCACTGTGGATGGACACAGGTAGAGATGCACACCAGAGTAATGGTGTCCGCTCTGGATGGACACTGGTCAGGATAGACAGCAGAACCCTGGCTTCCACTCTGGATGGATGCTTGCCTGAATAGACAAAAGAGCTATGGATCCCAGCTTGACACTGGTCTGGATGGACACCAGAGCCATGGATCCCACTCTGAATACACACTACTCGTGATGGACACAAGAGCCATGCATCCCTCTGTGGATAGAGCCTGGTTTGAATGGACAGCACAGCCACGCATCCAGATGGACACCAGAGCCGTGGATCCAAATTGGAGCCTGGTCTGGATGGATACAAGGGCCATGGATTCCACTCTTGATGGACACTGGTGAAGATAGCAACCAGAGCCATGGATCCGACTCTAGATGGACACTGGTCCAGATGGTTACTAGAGTCATTCCTCCCACCTTGTATTGATAGTGGTGTGGCCAGACACCGAGCCTTGGATCCCACTTTGGATGGCCAGTGGTCTGGATGGGCACCAGACCACGGATCCCCTCGGAATGGACACTGGTCTAGGTAGACGCCAGAGCCATGGATTCCAGCTGGACACTGGTTTGGATGGACACCAGAGCCATGGATGCCACTGTGGATGGACACTGGTTTGGATGGACATAAGAGCCACGGATCCCAATCTGGATGGACGCTGCTGTGAATAGACCCCAAAGCCATGGATCCCACAGTGGATTTGCCAGTTGTCAGCATGGACACCAGAGCAATGGATGCCACTGTGGATGGACACAGGTAGAGATGCACACCAGAGTAATGGTGTCCGCTCTGGATGGACACTGATCTGGATAGACAGCAGAACCCTGGCTTCCAGTCTGCATGGACGCTTGCCTGAATAGACAAAAGAGCTATGGATCCCAGCTTGACACTGGTCCGTATGGGCACCAGAGCAATGGATCCCACTCTGAATGGACCGTGGTACAGATGGACAGCATAGCCATGGATGTAAACTGGACACTGGTCCAGATGGATAATGGTCTGGATGGACGCCAGAGCCATGGATACCACTCTGGATGCACGCTGTTCTTGATGGACACAGGAGTCATGCATGGGCCTGTAGATGGAGCCTGGGAGGAATGGACAGCACAGCCACGCATCCAAATGGACACCAGAGCCGTGGATCCCAACTGTACACTGGTCTGGATGGACACCAGAGCCATGGATCCCACTGTGGATGGACCCTGGTACAGATGGACAGCATAGCCATGGATGCAAACTGGACACTGGTCCAGATGGAAAATGGACTGGATGGACACCAGTGCCATGGATCCCACTCTGGATGCACCCTCTTCTCGATGGACACAAGAATCATGCATGCGTCTGTAGATGGAGCCTGGTATGAATGGACAGCACAGCCACGTATCCAGATGGATACTTGTCCAGATGGACAGCAGAGCTGTGGATCCCAAGTGGACACTGATCTGGATGGACACCAGAGCCATGGATCCCACTGTGGATGGACACTGGTATGGATAGACATCAGAGCCTTGGATCCCAGCTGGACCCTGTTCTGGATGGAGAGCAGAGTCTTGGATTAAACTCTGGATAGATACTTGCCCAGATAGACACCAGAGCCGTGGATCCCAACTAGATACTGGTCAGGATGGACACCAGTGCCATGGATCCCACTGTGGATGGACACTGGTATGGATAGACCTCAGAACCTTGGATCCCAGTTTTACTCTGTTCTGGATAGACTCCAGAGCCATGGATCCGTCTCAGGATGGACACTGTCCTGGATGGACACCAGAGCAATGAATCCAAATTGGAGCCTGCTCTGGATGGATACAAGGGCCATGGATTCCTCTCTTGATGGACACTGGTGGAGATAGCAACTAGAGGCATGGATCCGAATCTAGATGGACACTGGTCCTGAAGGACACTGGTCTATATGGTGACCAGAGCCATTCCTCCCACCTTGTATTGACTCTTGCCAGACACCGAGGCATGGATCCTACTCTGGATGGCCAGTGGTCTGGATGGGCACCAGACCATGGCTCCCCTATGAATGGACACTTGTCTAGATGGACATAAGAGCCATGGATTCCAGCTGGACACAGGTGTGGATGGACACCAGAACCATGGATCCCACAGTGGATTGACAGTGGTCAGGATGGACTCCAGAGCAATGGATGCCACTGTGGATGGACGCAGGTAGAGATGCACACTAGAGTAATGGTGTCCGCTCTGGATGGACACTGGTCAGGATAGACAGCAGAACCCTGGCTTCCACTCTGGATGGACGCTTGCCTGAATAGACAAAAGAGCTATGGATCCCAGCTTGACACTGGTCTGGATGGACACCAGAGCCATGGATCCCACTCTGAATACACACTACTCGTGATGGACACAAGAGCCATGCGTCCCTCTGTGGATGGAGCCTGGTTTGAATGGACGGCACAGCCACGCATCCAGATGGACAGCAGAGTCGTGGATCCCAACTGGACAGTGGTCTGGATGGACACCAGTGCCATCGATCCCACTGTGGATGGACACTGGTATGGATAGACATCAGAGCCTTGGATCCCAGTTGGACCCTGTTCTGGATGGACAGCAGAGTCTTGGATTGGACTCTGGATCGATGCTGCTCTAGATGGACACCAGAGTCATGGATCCCACTGTGGGTGGATCCTAGTCTGGATGGACTCCAGAGCCATGGATCCGTCTCTGGATGGACACTGTTCTGGATGGACACCAGAGCCATAGATACAAATTGGAGCCTGGTCTGGATGGCTACAAGGGCCATGGATTCCTCTCTTGATGGACACTGGTGGCGACAGGAACCAGAGGCATGGATCCGACTCTAGATGGACACTGGTCTATATGGACACTGGTCCAGATGGTGACCAGAGCAATTCCTCCCACCTTGTATTGACTCTTGCCAGACACCGAGGCATGGATCCCACTCTGGATGGCCAGTGGTCTGGATGGGCACCAGACCATGGCTCCGCTATGAATGGACACTGGTCTAGATGGATGCCAGAGCCATGGATTCCAGCTGGACACTGGTTGGGAACAACACCAGAGCAATGGATGCCACTGTGGATGGACACTGGTTTGGATGGACATAAGAGCCACGGATCCCAATCTGGATGGACGCTGCTGTGAATAGACACCAGAGCCATGGATCCCACAGTGGATTGACAGTGGTCAGGATGGACACCAGAGCAATGGATGCCACTGTGGATGGACACAGGTAGAGATGCACACCAGAGTAATGGTGTCCGCTCTGGATGGACACTGGTCAGGATAGACAGCAGAACCCTGGCTTCCACTCTGGATGGACGCTTGCCTGAATAGACAAAAGAGCTATGGATCCCAGCTTGACACTGGTCTGGATGGACACCAGCGCCATGGATACCACTCTGAATACACACTACTGGTGATGGACACAAGAGCCATGCATCCCTCTGTGGATGGAGCCTGGTTTGAATGGACAGCACAGCCACGCATCCAGATGGACACCAGAGCCGTGAATCCAAATTGGAGCCTGGTCTGGATGGATACAAGGGCCATGGATTCCACTCTTGATGGACACTGGTGAAGATAGCAACCAGAGCCATGGATCCGACTCTAGATGGACACTGGTCCAGATGGTTACTAGAGCCATTCCTCCCACCTTGTATTGATAGTGGTGTGGCCAGACACCGAGCCTTAGATCCCACTTTGGATGGCCAGTGGTCTGGATGGGCACCAGACCATGGATCCCCTCTGAATGGACACTGGTCTAGGTAGATGCCAGAGCCATGGATTCCAGCTGGACACTGGTGTGGACGGACACCAGAGCCATGGATGCCACTGTGGATGGACACTGGTTTGGATGGACATAAGAGCCACGGATCCCAATCTGGATGGACGCTGCTGTGAATAGACCCCAGAGCCATGGATCCCACAGTGGATTTCCAGTTGTCAGCATGGACACCAGAGCAATGGATGCCACTGTGGATGGACACAGGTAGAGATGCACACCAGAGTAATGGTGTCCGCTCTGGATGGACACTGATCTGGATAGACAGCAGAACCCTGGCTTCCAGTCTGGATGGACGCTTGCCTGAATAGACAAAAGTGCTATGGATCCCAACTTGACACTGGTCCGTATGGGCACCAGAGCAATGGATCCCACTCTGAATGGACCGTGGTACAGATGGACAGCATAGCCATGGATGTAAACTGGACACTGGTCCAGATGGATAATGGTCTGGATGGACGCCAGAGCCATGGATACCACTCTGGATGCACGCTGTTCTTGATGGACACAGGAGTCATGCATGGGTCTGTAGATGGAGCCTGGGATGAATGGACAGCACAGCCACGCATCCAGATGGACACCAGAGCCGTGGATCCCAACTGTACACTGGTCTGGATGGACACCAGAGCCATGGATCCCACTGTGGATGGACCCTGGTACAGATGGACAGCATAGCCATGGATGCAAACTGGACACTGGTCCAGATGGAAAATGGACTGGATGGACACCAGTGCCATGGATCCCACTCTGGATGCACCCTCTTCTCGATGGACACAAGAATCATGCATGCGTCTGTAGATGGAGCCTGGTATGAATGGACAGCACAGCCACGTATCCAGATGGATACTTGTCCAGATGGACAGCAGAGCTGTGGATCCCAAGTGGACACTGATCTGGATGGACACAAGAGCCATGGATCCCACTGTGGATGGACCCTGGTACAGATGGACAGCATAGCCATGGATGCAAACTGGACACTGCTCCAGATGGAAAATGGACTGGATGGACACCAGTGCCATGGATCCCACTCTGGATGCACCCTCTTCTCGATGGACACAGGAATCATGCATGCGTCTGTAGATGGAGCCTGGTATGAATGGACAGCACAGCCACGTATCCAGATGGATACTTGTCCAGATGGACAGCAGAGCTGTGGATCCCAAGTGGACACTGATCTGGATGGACACCAGAGCCATGGATCCCACTGTGGATGGACACTGGCATGGATAGACATCAGAGCCTTGGATCCCAGCTGGACCCTGTTCTGGATGGAGAGCAGAGTCTTGGATTAAACTCTGGATAGATACTTGTCCAGATAGACACCGGAGCCGTGGATCCCAACTAGATACTGGTCTGGATGGACACCAGTGCCATGGATCCCACTGTGGATGGACACTGGTATGGAGAGACCTCAGAACCTTGGATCCCAGTTTTACTCTGTTCTGGATAGACTCCAGAGCCATGGATTCGTCTCAGGATGGACACTGTCCTGGATGGACACCAGAGCAATGAATCCAAATTGGAGCCTGCTCTGGATGGATACAAGGGCCATGGATTCCTCTCTTGATGGACACTGGTGGAGATAGCAACCAGAGGCATGGATCCGAATCTAGATGGACACTGGTCCTGAAGGACACTGGTCTATATGGTGACCAGAGCCATTCCTCCCACCTTGTATTGACTCTTGCCAGACACCGAGGCATGGATCCTACTCTGGATGGCCAGTGGTCTGGATGGGCACCCGACCATGGCTCCCCTATGAATGGACACTTGTCTAGATGGACATAAGAGCCATGGATTCCAGCTGGACACAGGTGTGGATGGACACCAGAACCATGGATCCCACAGTGGATTGACAGTGGTCAGGATGGACTCCAGAGCAATGGATGCCACTGTGGATGGACACGGGTAGAGATGCACACTAGAGTAATGGTGTCGGCTCTGGATGGACACTGGTCAGGATAGACAGCAGAACCCTGGCTTCCACTCTGGATGGACGCTTGCCTGAATAGACAAAAGTGCTATGGATCCCAGCTTGACACTGGTCTGGATGGACACCAGCGCCATGGATACCACAAAGAATGTACACTACTCATGATGGACACAAGAGCCATGCATCCCTCTGTGGATGGAGCCTGGTTTGAATGGACGGCACAGCCACGCATCCAGATGGACAGCAGAGTCGTGGATCCCAACTGGACAGTGGTCTGGATGGACACCAGTGCCATCGATCCCACTGTGGATGGACACTGGTATGGATAGACATCAGAGCCTTGGATCCCTGTTGGACCCTGTTCTGGATGGACAGCAGAGTCTTGGATTGGACTCTGGATGGATTATGCTCCAGATGGACACCCGAGCCATGGATCCCACTGTGGGTGGATCCTAGTCTGGATAGACTCCAGAGCCATGGATCCGTCTCTGGATGGACACCAGAGCCATAGATACAAATTGGAGCCTGGTCTGGATGGATACAAGGGCCATGGATTCCACTCTTGATGGACACTGGTGGAGATAGGAACCAGAGGCATGGATCCGACTCTAGATGGACACTGGCCGAGATGGACACTGGTCCAGGTGATGACCAGAGCAATTCCTCCCACCTTGTATTGACTCTTGCCAGACACTGAGGCATGGATCCCACTCTGGATGGCCAGTGGTCTGGATGGGCACCAGACCATGGCTCCGCTATGAATGGACACTGGTCTAGATGGACCCCAGAGCCATGGATTCCAGCTGGACACTGGTGTGGATGGACACCAGAGCCATGGATGCCACTGTGGATGGATACTGGTTTGGATGGACATAAGAGCCACGGATCCCAATCTGGATGGACGCTGCTGTGAATAGACAACAGAGCCATGGATCCCACAGTGGATTGACAGTGGTCAGGATGGACACCAGAGCAATGGATGCCACTGTGGATGGACACAGGTAGAGATGCACACCAGAGTAATGGTGTCCGCTCTGGATGGACACTGGTCAGGATAGACAGCAGAACCCTGGCTTCCACTCTGGATGGACGCTTGCCTGAATAGACAAACGAGCTATGGATCCCAGCTTGACACTGGTCTGGATGGACACCAGCGCCATGGATACCACTCTGAATACACACTACTGGTGATGGACACAAGAGCCATGCATCCCTCTGTGGATGGAGCCTGGTTTGAATGGACAGCACAGCCACGCATCCAGATGGACACCAGAGCCGTGGATCCAAATTGGAGCCTGGTCTGGATGGATACAAGGGCCATGGATTCCACTCTTGATGGACACTGGTGAAGATAGCAACCAGAGCCATGGATCCGACTCTAGATGGACACTGGTCCAGATGGTTACTAGAGCCATTCCTCCCGCCTTGTATTGATAGTGGTGTGGCCAGACACCGAGCCTTAGATCCCACTTTGGATGGCCAGTGGTCTGGATGGGCACCAGACCATGGATCCCCTCTGAATGGACACTGGTCTAGGTAGACGCCAGAGCCATGGATTCCAGCTGGACACTGGTGTGGACGGACACCAGAGCCATGGATGCCACTGTGGATGGACACTGGTTTGGATGGACATAAGAGCCACGGATCCCAATCTGGATGGACGCTGCTGTGGATAGACACCAGAGCCATGGATCCCACAGTGGATTGCCAGTTGTCAGCATGGACACCAGAGCAATGGATGCCACTGTGGATGGACGCAGGTAGAGATGCACACCAGAGTAATGGTGTCCGCTCTGAATGGACACTGATCTGGATAGACAGCAGAACCCTGGCTTCCAGTCTGGATGGATGCTTTCCTGAATAGACAAAACAGCTATGGATCCCAGCTTGACACTGGTCCGTATGGGCACCAGAGCAATGGATCCCACTCTGAATGGACCGTGGTACAGATGGACAGCATAGCCATGGATGTAAACTGGACACTGGTCCAGATGGATAATGGTCTGGATGGACGCCAGAGCCATGGATACCACTCTGGATGCACGCTGTTCTTGATGGACACAGGAGTCATGCATGGGTCTCTAGATGGAGCCTGGGATGAATGGACAGCACAGCCACGCATCCAGATGGACACCAGAGCCGTGGATCCCAACTGTACACTGGTCTGGATGGACAGCAGAGCCATGGATCCCACTGTGGATGGACCCTGGTACAGATGAACAGCATAGCCATGGATGCAAACTGGACACTGGTCCAGATGGATAATGCTCGGATGGACGCCAGTGCCATGGATCCCACTCTGGATGCACCCTCTTCTCGATGGACACAAGAATCATGCATGCGTCTGTAGATGGAGCCTGGTATGAATGGACAGCACAGCCACGTATCCAGATGGATACTTGTCCAGATGGACAGCAGAGCTGTGGATCCCAAGTGGACACTGATCTGGATGGACACCAGAGCCATGGATCCCACTGTGGATGGACACTGGTATGGATAGACATCAGAGCCTTGGATCCCAGCTGGACCCTGTTCTGGATGGAGAGCAGAGTCTTGGATTAAACTCTGGATAGATACTTGTCCAGATAGACACCGGAGCCGTGGATCCCAACTAGATACTGGTCTGGATGGACACCAGTGCCATGGATCCCACTCTGGATGGACACTGGTATGGAGAGACCTCAGAACCTTGGATCCCAGTTTTACTCTGTTCTGGATAGACTCCAGAGCCATGGATCCGTCTCAGGATGGACACTGTTCTAAATGGACACCAGAGCAATGAATCCAAATTGGAGCCTGCTCTGGATGGATACAAGGGCCATGGATTCCTCTCTTGATGGACACTGGTGGAGATAGCAACCAGAGGCATGGATCCGAATCTAGATGGACACTGGTCCTGAAGGACACTGGTCTATATGGTGACCAGAGCCATTCCTCCCACTTTGTATTGACTCTTGCCAGACACCGAGGCATGGATCCTACTCTGGATGGCCAGTGGTCTGGATGGGCACCAGACCATGGCTCCCCGATGAATGGACACTGGTTTAGATGGACATAAGAGCCATGGATTCCAGCTGGACACTGGTGTGGATGGACACCAGAACCATGGATCCCACAGTGGATTGACAGTGGTCAGGATGGACTCCAGAGCAATGGATGCCACTGTGGATGGACACAGGTTGAGATGCACACTAGAGTAATGGTGTCGGCTCTGGATGGACACTGGTCTGGATAGACAGCAGAACCCTGGCTTCCACTCTGGATGGACGCTTGCCTGAATAGACAAAAGAGCTATGGATCACAGCTTGACACTGGTCTGGATGGACACCAGAGCCATGGATCCCACAAAGAATGTACACTACTCATGATGGACACAAAAGCCATGCATCCCTCTGTGGATGGAGCCTGGTTCGAATGGACGGCACAGCCACGCATCGAGATGGAGACCAGAGCTGTGGATCCCAACTGGACAGTGGTCTGGATGGACACCAGTGCCATCGATCCCACTGTGGATGGACACTGGTATGGATAGACATCAGAGCCTTGGATCCCAGATGGACCCTGTTCTGGATGGACAGCAGAGTCTTGGATTGGACTCTGGATGGATGCTGCTCTAGATGGACACCAGAGTCATGGATCCCACTGTGGGTGGATCCTAGTCTCGATGGACTCCAGAGCCATGGATCTGTCTCTGGATGGACACTGTTCTGGATGGACACCAGAGCCATAGATACAAATTGGAGCCTGGTCTGGATGGATACAAGGGCCATGGATTCCACTGTGGATGGACACTGGTGGAGATAGGAACCAGAGGCATGGATCCGACTCTAGATGGACACTGGTCTATATGGACACTGGTCCAGATGGTGACCAGAGCAATTCCTCCCACCTTGTATTGACTCTTGCCAGACACTGAGGCATGGATCCCACTCTGGATGGCCAGTGGTCTGGATGGGCCCCAGACCATGGCTTCGCTATGAATGGACACTGGTCTAGATGGACGCCAGAGCCATGGATTCCAGCTGGACACTGGTGTGGATGGACACCAGAGCCATGGATTCCACTGTGGATGGATACTGGTTTGGATGGACATAAGAGCCACGGATCCCAATCTGGATGGACGCTGCTGTGAAGAGACCCCAGAGCCATGGATCTCACAGTGGATTGCCAGTTGTCAGGATGGACACCAGAGCAATGGATGCCACTGTGGATGGACACAGGTAGAGATGCACACCAGAGTAATGGTGTCCGCTCTGGATGGACACTGGTCAGGATAGACAGCAGAACCCTGGCTTCCACTCTGGATGGACGCTTGCCTGAATAGACAAAAGAGCTATGGATCCCAGCTTGACACTGGTCTGGATGGACACCAGCGCCATGGATACCACTCTGAATACACACTACTCGTGATGGACACAAGAGCCATGCATCCCTCTGTGGATAGAGCCTGGTTTGAATGGACAGCACAGCCACACATCCAGATGGACACCAGAGCCGTGGATCCAAATTGGAGCCTGGTCTGGATGGATACAAGGGCCATGGATTCCACTCTTGATGGACACTGGTGAAGATAGCAACCAGAGCCATGGATCCGACTCTAGATTGACACTGGTCCAGATGGTCACTAGAACCATTCCTCCCACCATGTATTGATAGTGGTGTGGCCAGACACCGAGCCTTGGATCCCAGTCTGGATGGCCAGTGGTCTGGATGGGCACCAGACCATGGCTCCGCTATGAATGGACACTGGTCTAGATGGATGCCAGAGCCATGGATTCCAGCTGGACACTGGTTGGGAACAACACCAGAGCAATGGATGCCACTGTGGATGGACACTGGTTTGGATGGACATAAGAGCCACGGATCCCAATCTGGATGGACGCTGCTGTGAATAGACACCAGAGCCATGGATCCCACAGTGGATTGACAGTGGTCAGGATGGACACCAGAGCAATGGATGCCACTGTGGATGGACACAGGTAGAGATGCACACCAGAGTAATGGTGTCCGCTCTGGATGGACACTGGTCAGGATAGACAGCAGAACCCTGGCTTCCACTCTGGATGGACGCTTGCCTGAATAGACAAAAGAGCTATGGATCCCAGCTTGACACTGGTCTGGATGGACACCAGCGCCATGGATACCACTCTGAATACACACTACTCGTGATGGACACAAGAGCCATGCATCGCTCTGTGGATAGAGCCTGGTTTGAATGGACAGCACAGCCACACATCCAGATGGACACCAGAGCCGTGGATCCCAACTGTACACTGGTCTGGATGGACAGCAGAGCCATGGATCCCACTGTGGATGGACCCTGGTACAGATGGACAGCATAGCCATGGATGCAAACTGGACACTGGTCCAGATGGATAATGCTCTGGATGGATGCCAGAGCCGTGGATCCCTCTCTGGATGCACGCTCTTCTCGATGGACACAAGAGTCATGCATGCGTCTGTAGATGGAGCCTGGTATGAATGGACAGCACAGCCACGTATCCAGATGGATACTTGTCCAGATGGACAGCACAGCTGTGGATCCCAAGTGGACACTGGTCTGCATGGACACCAGAGCCATGGATCCCACTGTGGATGGACACTGGTATGGATAGGCATCAGAGCCTTGGATCCCAGCTGGACCCTGTTCTGGATGGACAGCAGAGTCTTGGATTGGACTCTGGATGGATTATGCTCCAGATGGACACCAGAGCCATGGATCCCACTGTGGGTGGATCCTAGTCTGGATGGACTCCAGAGCCATGGATCCGTCTCTGGATGGACACTGTTCTGGATGGACACCAGAGCCATGGATCCAAATTGGAGCCTGCTCTGGATGGATACAAGGGCCATGGATTCCACTCTTGATGGACACTGGTGGAGATAGGAACCAGAGGCATGGATCCGACTCTAGATGGACACTGGTCGAGATGGACACTGGTCCAGATGGTGACCAGAGCAATTCCTCCCACCTTGTATTGATTCTTGCCAGACACCGAGGCATGGATCCCACTCTGGATGGCCAGTGGTCTGGGAGGGCACCAGACCATGGCTCCCCAATAAATGGACACTGGTCTAGATGGACGCCAGAGCCATGGTTTCCAGCTGGACACTGGTGTGGTTGGACACCACAGCGATGGATGCCATTGTGGATGGACACTGGTTTGGATGGACATAAGAGCCACGGATCCCAATCTGGATGGACGCTGCTGTGAATAGACACCAGAGCCATTGATCCCACAGTGGATTGACAGTGGTCAGCATGGACACCAGAGCAATGGATGCCACTGTGGATGGACACAGGTAGAGATGCACAGCAGAGTAATGGTGTCCGCTCTGGATGGACACTGATCTGGATAGACAGCAGAACCCTGGCTTCCAGTCTGGATGGACGCTTGCCTGAATAGGCAAAAGTGCTATGGATCCCAACTTGACACTGGTCCGTATGGGCACCAGAGCAATGGATCCCACTCTGAATGGACCGTGGTACAGATGGACAGCATAGCCATGGATGTAAACTGGACACTGGTCCAGATGGATAATGGTCTGGATGGACGCCAGAGCCATGGATACCACTCTGGATGCACGCTGTTCTTGATGGACACAGGAGTCATGCATGGGTCTGTAGATGGAGCCTGGGATGAATGGACAGCACAGCCACGCATCCAGATGGACACCAGAGCCGTGGATCCCAACTGTACACTGGTCTGGATGGACAGCAGAGCCATGGATCCCACTGTGGATGGACCCTGGTACAGATGGACAGCATAGTCATGGATGCAAACTGGACACTGGTCCAGATGGATAATGCTCTGGATGGACGCCAGTGCCATGGATCCCACTCTGGATGCACCCTCTTCTCGATGGACACAAGAATCATGCATGCGTCTGTAGATGGAGCCTGGGATGAATGGACAGCACAGCCACGTATCCAGATGGATACTTGTCCAGATGGACAGCAGAGCTGTGGATCCCAAGTGGACACTGATCTGGATGGACACAAGAGCCATGGATCCCACTGTGGATGGACCCTGGTGCAGATGAACAGCATAGCCATGGATGCAAACTGGACACTGGTCCAGATGGTAAATGGACTGGATGGACACCAGTGCCATGGATCCCACTCTGGATGCACCCTCTTCTCGATGGACACAGGAATCATGCATGCGTCTGTAGATGGAGGCTGGTATGAATGGACAGCACAGCCACGTATCCAGATGGATACTTGTCCAGATGGACAGCAGAGCTGTGGATCCCAAGTGGACACTGATCTGGATGGACACCAGAGCCATGGATCCCACTGTGGATGGACACTGGTATGGATAGACATCAGAGCCTTGGATCCCAGCTGGACCCTGTTCTGGAAGGAGAGCAGAGTCTTGGATTAAACTCTGGATAGATACTTGTCCAGA
The DNA here is from genome assembly GCF_029207755.1 of Chamaea fasciata. Classification (NCBI taxonomy): domain Eukaryota; kingdom Metazoa; phylum Chordata; class Aves; order Passeriformes; family Sylviidae; genus Chamaea; species Chamaea fasciata. The sequence goes on along the minus strand of NW_027094153.1, from coordinate 394,285 downwards.
TAGACACCAGAGCCGTGGATCCCAACTAGATACTGGTCTGGATGGACACCAGTTCCATGGATCCCACTGTGGATGGACACTGGTATGGATAGACCTCAGAACCTTGGATCCCAGTTTTACTCTGTTCTGGATAGACTCCAGAGCCATGGATTCGTCTCAGGATGGACACAGTCCTGGATGGACACCAGAGCAATGAATCCAAATTGGAGCCTGCTCTGGATGGATACAAGGGCCATGGATTCCTCTCTTGATGGACACTGGTGGAGATAGCAACCAGAGGCATGGATCCGAATCTAGATTGACACTGGTCCTGAAGGACACTGGTCTATATGGTGACCAGAGCCATTCCTCCCACTTTGTATTGACTCTTGCCAGACACCGAGGCATGGATCCTACTCTGGATGGCCAGTGGTCTGGATGGGCACCAGACCATGGCTCCCCTATGAATGGACACTTGTCTAGATGGACATAAGAGCCATGGATTCCAGCTGGACACAGGTGTGGATGGACACCAGAACCATGGATCCCACAGTGGATTGACAGTGGTCAGGATGGACTCCAAAGCAATGGATGCCACTGTGGATGGACACAGGTAGAGATGCACACTAGAGTAATGGTGTCGGCTCTAGATGGACACTGGTCTGGATAGACAGCAGAACCCTGGCTTCCACTCTGGATGGACGCTTGCCTGAATAGACAAAAGTGCTATGGATCCCAGCTTGACACTGGTCTGGATGGACACCAGAGCCATGGATCCCACAAAGAATGTACACTACTCATGATGGACACAAGAGCCATGCATCCCTCTGTGGATGGAGCCTGGTTTGAATGGACGGCACAGCCACGCATCCAGATGGACAGCAGAGTCGTGGATCCCAACTGGACAGTGGTCTGGATGGACACCAGTGCCATCGATCCCACTGTGGATGGACACTGGTATGGATAGACATCAGAGCCTTGGATCCCTGTTGGACCCTGTTCTGGATGGACAGCAGAGTCTTGGATTGGACTCTGGATGGATTATGCTCCAGATGGACACCAGAGCCATGGATCCCACTGTGGGTGGATCCTAGTCTGGATGGACTCCAGAGCCATGGATCCGTCTCTGGATGGACACTGTTCTGGATGGACACCAGAGCCATAGATACAAATTGGAGCCTGGTCTGGATGGATACAAGGGCCATGGATTCCACTCTTGATGGACACTGGTGGAGATAGGAACCAGAGGCATGGATCCGACTCTAGATGGACACTGGTCGAGATGGACACTGGTCCAGGTGGTGACCAGAGCAATTCCTCCCACCTTGTATTGACTCTTGCCAGACACTGAGGCATGGATCCCACTCTGGATGGCCAGTGGTCTGGATGGGCACCAGACCATGGCTCCGCTATGAATGGACACGGGTCTAGATGGACCCCAGAGCAATGGATTCCAGCTGGACACTGGTTGGGAACAACACTAGAGCAATGGATGCCACTGTGGATGGACACTGGTTTGGATGGACATAAGAGCCACGGATCCCAATCTGGATGGACGCTGCTGTGAATAGACACCAGAGCCATGGATCCCACAGTGGATTGCCAGTGGTCAGGATGGACACCAGAGCAATGGATGCCACTGTGGATGGACACAGGTAGAGATGCACACCAGAGTAATGGTGTCCGCTCTGGATGGACACTGGTCTGGATAGACAGCAGAACCCTGGCTTCCAGTCTGGATGGATGCTTGCCTGAATAGACAAAACAGCTATGGATCCCAGCTTGACACTGGTCCGTATGGGCACCAGAGCAATGGATCCCACTCTGAATGGACCGTGGTACAGATGGACAGCATAGCCATGGGTGTAAACTGGACACTGGTCCAGATGGATAATGGTCTGGATGGACGCCAGAGCCATGGATACCACTCTGGATGCACGCTGTTCTTGATGGACACAGGAGTCATGCATGGGTCTGTAGATGGAGCCTGGGATGAATGGACAGCACAGCCACGCATCCAGATGGACACCAGAGCCGTGGATCCCAACTGTACACTGGTCTGGATGGACAGCAGAGCCATGGATCCCACTGTGGATGGACCCTGGTACAGATGGACAGCATAGCCATGGATGCAAACTGGACACTGGTCCAGATGGATAATGCTCTGGATGGATGCCAGAGCCGTGGATCCCTCTCTGGATGCACGCTCTTCTCGATGGACACAAGAGTCATGCATGCGTCTGTAGATGGAGCCTGGTATGAATGGACAGCACAGCCACGTATCCAGATGGATACTTGTCCAGATGGACAGCACAGCTGTGGATCCCAAGTGGACACTGGTCTGCATGGACACCAGAGCCATGGATCCCACTGTGGATGGACACTGGTATGGATAGGCATCAGAGCCTTGGATCCCAGCTGGACCCTGTTCTGGATGGACAGCAGAGTCTTGGATTGGACTCTGGATGGATTATGCTCCAGATGGACACCAGAGCCATGGATCCCACTTTGGATGGATCCTGGTCTGGAAAGACTCCAGAGCCATGGATCCGTCTCTGGATGGACACTGTTCTGGATGGACACCAGAGCCATGGATCCAAATTGGAGCCTGCTCTGGATGGATACAAGGGCCATGGATTCCACTCTTGATGGACACTGGTGGAGATAGGAACCAGAGGCATGGATCCGACTCTAGATGGACACTGGTCTATATGGACACTGGTCCAGATGGTGACCAGAGCAATTCCTCCCACCTTGTATTGACTCTTGCCAGACACTGAGGCATGGATCCCACTCTGGATGGCCAGTGGTCTGGATGGGCACCAGACCATGGCTCCGCTATGAATGGACACTGGTCTAGATGGATGCCAGAGCCATGGATTCCAGCTGGACACTGGTTGGGAACAACACCAGAGCAATGGATGCCACTGTGGATGGACACTGGTTTGGATGGACATAAGAGCCACGGATCCCAATCTGGATGGACGCTGCTGTGAATAGACACCAGAGCCATGGATCCCACAGTGGATTGACAGTGGTCAGGATGGACACCAGAGCAATGGATGCCACTGTGGATGGACACAGGTAGAGATGCACACCAGAGTAATGGTGTCCGCTCTGGATGGACACTGGTCAGGATAGACAGCAGAACCCTGGCTTCCACTCTGGATGGACGCTTGCCTGAATAGACAAAAGAGCTATGGATCCCAGCTTGACACTGGTCTGGATGGACACCAGCGCCATGGATACCACTCTGAATACACACTACTCGTGATGGACACAAGAGCCATGCATCGCTCTGTGGATAGAGCCTGGTTTGAATGGACAGCACAGCCACACATCCAGATGGACACCAGAGCCGTGGATCCCAACTGTACACTGGTCTGGATGGACAGCAGAGCCATGGATCCCACTGTGGATGGACCCTGGTACAGATGGACAGCATAGCCATGGATGCAAACTGGACACTGGTCCAGATGGATAATGCTCTGGATGGATGCCAGAGCCGTGGATCCCTCTCTGGATGCACGCTCTTCTCGATGGACACAAGAGTCATGCATGCGTCTGTAGATGGAGCCTGGTATGAATGGACAGCACAGCCACGTATCCAGATGGATACTTGTCCAGATGGACAGCACAGCTGTGGATCCCAAGTGGACACTGGTCTGCATGGACACCAGAGCCATGGATCCCACTGTGGATGGACACTGGTATGGATAGGCATCAGAGCCTTGGATCCCAGCTGGACCCTGTTCTGGATGGACAGCAGAGTCTTGGATTGGACTCTGGATGGATTATGCTCCAGATGGACACCAGAGCCATGGATCCCACTGTGGGTGGATCCTAGTCTGGATGGACTCCAGAGCCATGGATCCGTCTCTGGATGGACACTGTTCTGGATGGACACCAGAGCCATGGATCCAAATTGGAGCCTGCTCTGGATGGATACAAGGGCCATGGATTCCACTCTTGATGGACACTGGTGGAGATAGGAACCAGAGGCATGGATCCGACTCTAGATGGACACTGGTCGAGATGGACACTGGTCCAGATGGTGACCAGAGCAATTCCTCCCACCTTGTATTGATTCTTGCCAGACACCGAGGCATGGATCCCACTCTGGATGGCCAGTGGTCTGGGAGGGCACCAGACCATGGCTCCCCAATAAATGGACACTGGTCTAGATGGACGCCAGAGCCATGGTTTCCAGCTGGACACTGGTGTGGTTGGACACCACAGCGATGGATGCCATTGTGGATGGACACTGGTTTGGATGGACATAAGAGCCACGGATCCCAATCTGGATGGACGCTGCTGTGAATAGACACCAGAGCCATTGATCCCACAGTGGATTGACAGTGGTCAGCATGGACACCAGAGCAATGGATGCCACTGTGGATGGACACAGGTAGAGATGCACAGCAGAGTAATGGTGTCCGCTCTGGATGGACACTGATCTGGATAGACAGCAGAACCCTGGCTTCCAGTCTGGATGGACGCTTGCCTGAATAGGCAAAAGTGCTATGGATCCCAACTTGACACTGGTCCGTATGGGCACCAGAGCAATGGATCCCACTCTGAATGGACCGTGGTACAGATGGACAGCATAGCCATGGATGTAAACTGGACACTGGTCCAGATGGATAATGGTCTGGATGGACGCCAGAGCCATGGATACCACTCTGGATGCACGCTGTTCTTGATGGACACAGGAGTCATGCATGGGTCTGTAGATGGAGCCTGGGATGAATGGACAGCACAGCCACGCATCCAGATGGACACCAGAGCCGTGGATCCCAACTGTACACTGGTCTGGATGGACAGCAGAGCCATGGATCCCACTGTGGATGGACCCTGGTACAGATGGACAGCATAGTCATGGATGCAAACTGGACACTGGTCCAGATGGATAATGCTCTGGATGGACGCCAGTGCCATGGATCCCACTCTGGATGCACCCTCTTCTCGATGGACACAAGAATCATGCATGCGTCTGTAGATGGAGACTGGGATGAATGGACAGCACAGCCACGTATCCAGATGGATACTTGTCCAGATGGACAGCAGAGCTGTGGATCCCAAGTGGACACTGATCTGGATGGACACAAGAGCCATGGATCCCACTGTGGATGGACCCTGGTGCAGATGAACAGCATAGCCATGGATGCAAACTGGACACTGGTCCAGATGGTAAATGGACTGGATGGACACCAGTGCCATGGATCCCACTCTGGATGCACCCTCTTCTCGATGGACACAGGAATCATGCATGCGTCTGTAGATGGAGGCTGGTATGAATGGACAGCACAGCCACGTATCCAGATGGATACTTGTCCAGATGGACAGCAGAGCTGTGGATCCCAAGTGGACACTGATCTGGATGGACACCAGAGCCATGGATCCCACTGTGGATGGACACTGGTATGGATAGACATCAGAGCCTTGGATCCCAGCTGGACCCTGTTCTGGAAGGAGAGCAGAGTCTTGGATTAAACTCTGGATAGATACTTGTCCAGATAGACACCAGAGCCGTGGATCCCAACTAGATACTGGTCTGGATGGACACCAGTTCCATGGATCCCACTGTGGATGGACACTGGTATGGATAGACCTCAGAACCTTGGATCCCAGTTTTACTCTGTTCTGGATAGACTCCAGAGCCATGGATTCGTCTCAGGATGGACACAGTCCTGGATGGACACCAGAGCAATGAATCCAAATTGGAGCCTGCTCTGGATGGATACAAGGGCCATGGATTCCTCTCTTGATGGACACTGGTGGAGATAGCAACCAGAGGCATGGATCCGAATCTAGATTGACACTGGTCCTGAAGGACACTGGTCTATATGGTGACCAGAGCCATTCCTCCCACTTTGTATTGACTCTTGCCAGACACCGAGGCATGGATCCTACTCTGGATGGCCAGTGGTCTGGATGGGCACCAGACCATGGCTCCCCTATGAATGGACACTTGTCTAGATGGACATAAGAGCCATGGATTCCAGCTGGACACAGGTGTGGATGGACACCAGAACCATGGATCCCACAGTGGATTGACAGTGGTCAGGATGGACTCCAAAGCAATGGATGCCACTGTGGATGGACACAGGTAGAGATGCACACTAGAGTAATGGTGTCGGCTCTAGATGGACACTGGTCTGGATAGACAGCAGAACCCTGGCTTCCACTCTGGATGGACGCTTGCCTGAATAGACAAAAGTGCTATGGATCCCAGCTTGACACTGGTCTGGATGGACACCAGAGCCATGGATCCCACAAAGAATGTACACTACTCATGATGGACACAAGAGCCATGCATCCCTCTGTGGATGGAGCCTGGTTTGAATGGACGGCACAGCCACGCATCCAGATGGACAGCAGAGTCGTGGATCCCAACTGGACAGTGGTCTGGATGGACACCAGTGCCATCGATCCCACTGTGGATGGACACTGGTATGGATAGACATCAGAGCCTTGGATCCCTGTTGGACCCTGTTCTGGATGGACAGCAGAGTCTTGGATTGGACTCTGGATGGATTATGCTCCAGATGGACACCAGAGCCATGGATCCCACTGTGGGTGGATCCTAGTCTGGATGGACTCCAGAGCCATGGATCCGTCTCTGGATGGACACTGTTCTGGATGGACACCAGAGCCATAGATACAAATTGGAGCCTGGTCTGGATGGATACAAGGGCCATGGATTCCACTCTTGATGGACACTGGTGGAGATAGGAACCAGAGGCATGGATCCGACTCTAGATGGACACTGGTCGAGATGGACACTGGTCCAGGTGGTGACCAGAGCAATTCCTCCCACCTTGTATTGACTCTTGCCAGACACTGAGGCATGGATCCCACTCTGGATGGCCAGTGGTCTGGATGGGCACCAGACCATGGCTCCGCTATGAATGGACACGGGTCTAGATGGACCCCAGAGCAATGGATTCCAGCTGGACACTGGTTGGGAACAACACTAGAGCAATGGATGCCACTGTGGATGGACACTGGTTTGGATGGACATAAGAGCCACGGATCCCAATCTGGATGGACGCTGCTGTGAATAGACACCAGAGCCATGGATCCCACAGTGGATTGCCAGTGGTCAGGATGGACACCAGAGCAATGGATGCCACTGTGGATGGACACAGGTAGAGATGCACACCAGAGTAATGGTGTCCGCTCTGGATGGACACTGGTCTGGATAGACAGCAGAACCCTGGCTTCCAGTCTGGATGGATGCTTGCCTGAATAGACAAAACAGCTATGGATCCCAGCTTGACACTGGTCCGTATGGGCACCAGAGCAATGGATCCCACTCTGAATGGACCGTGGTACAGATGGACAGCATAGCCATGGGTGTAAACTGGACACTGGTCCAGATGGATAATGGTCTGGATGGACGCCAGAGCCATGGATACCACTCTGGATGCACGCTGTTCTTGATGGACACAGGAGTCATGCATGGGTCTGTAGATGGAGCCTGGGATGAATGGACAGCACAGCCACGCATCCAGATGGACACCAGAGCCGTGGATCCCAACTGTACACTGGTCTGGATGGACAGCAGAGCCATGGATCCCACTGTGGATGGACCCTGGTACAGATGGACAGCATAGCCATGGATGCAAACTGGACACTGGTCCAGATGGATAATGCTCTGGATGGATGCCAGAGCCGTGGATCCCTCTCTGGATGCACGCTCTTCTCGATGGACACAAGAGTCATGCATGCGTCTGTAGATGGAGCCTGGTATGAATGGACAGCACAGCCACGTATCCAGATGGATACTTGTCCAGATGGACAGCACAGCTGTGGATCCCAAGTGGACACTGGTCTGCATGGACACCAGAGCCATGGATCCCACTGTGGATGGACACTGGTATGGATAGGCATCAGAGCCTTGGATCCCAGCTGGACCCTGTTCTGGATGGACAGCAGAGTCTTGGATTGGACTCTGGATGGATTATGCTCCAGATGGACACCAGAGCCATGGATCCCACTTTGGATGGATCCTGGTCTGGAAAGACTCCAGAGCCATGGATCCGTCTCTGGATGGACACTGTTCTGGATGGACACCAGAGCCATGGATCCAAATTGGAGCCTGCTCTGGATGGATACAAGGGCCATGGATTCCACTCTTGATGGACACTGGTGGAGATAGGAACCAGAGGCATGGATCCGACTCTAGATGGACACTGGTCTATATGGACACTGGTCCAGATGGTGACCAGAGCAATTCCTCCCACCTTGTATTGACTCTTGCCAGACACTGAGGCATGGATCCCACTCTGGATGGCCAGTGGTCTGGATGGGCACCAGACCATGGCTCCGCTATGAATGGACACGGGTCTAGATGGACCCCAGAGCCATGGATTCCAGCTGGACACTGGTTGGGAACAACACTAGAGCAATGGATGCCACTGTGGATGGACACTGGTTTGGATGGACATAAGAGCCACGGATCCCAATCTGGATGGACGCTGCTGTGAATAGACACCAGAGCCATGGATCCCACAGTGGATTGACAGTGGTCAGGATGGACACCAGAGCAATGGATGCCACTGTGGATGGACACAGGTAGAGATGCACACCAGAGTAATGGTGTCCGCTCTGGATGGACACTGGTCTGGATAGACAGCAGAACCCTGGCTTCCACTCTGGATGGACGCTTGCCTGAATAGACAAAAGAGCTATGGATCCCAGCTTGACACTGGTCTGGATGGACACCAGCGCCATGGATACCACTCTGAATACACACTACTGGTGATGGACACAAGAGCCATGCATCCCTCTGTGGATGGAGCCTGGTTTGAATGGACAGCACAGCCACGCATCCAGATGGACACCAGAGCCGTGGATCCAAATTGGAGCCTGGTCTGGATGGATACAAGGGCCATGGATTCCACTCTTGATGGACACTGGTGAAGATAGCAACCAGAGCCATGGATCCGACTCTAGATGGACACTGGTCCAGATGGTTACTAGAGCCATTCCTCCCGCCTTGTATTGATAGTGGTGTGGCCAGACACCGAGCCTTGGATCCCACTTTGGATGGCCAGTGGTCTGGATGGGCACCAGACCATGGATCCCCTCTGAATGGACACTGGTCTAGGTAGACGCCAGAGCCATGGATTCCAGCTGGACACTGGTGTGGATGGACACCAGAGCCATGGATGCCACTGTGGATGGACACTGGTTTGGATGGACATAAGAGCCACAGATCCTAATCTGGATGGACGCTGCTGAGAATAGACACCAGAGCCATGGATCCCACAGTGGATTGCCAGTTGTCAGCATGGACACCAGAGCAATGGATGCCACTGTGGATGGACACAGGTAGAGATGCACACCAGAGTAATGGTGTCCGCTCTGGATGGACGCTGATCTGGATAGACAGCAGAACCCTGGCTTCCAGTCTGGATGGACGCTTGCCTGAATAGACAAAAGAGCTATGGATCCCAGCTTGACACTGGTCCGTATGGGCACCAGAGCAATGGATCCCACTCTGAATGGACCGTGGTACATATGGACAGCATAGCCATGGATGTAAACTGGACACTGGTCCAGATGGATAATGGTCTGGATGGACGCCAGAGCCATGGATCCCACTCTGGATGCACGCTGTTCTTGATGGACACAGGAGTCATGCATGGGTCTGTAGATGGAGCCTGGGATGAATGGACAGCACAGCCACGCATCCAGATGGACACCAGAGCCGTGGATCCCAACTGTACACTGGTCTGGATGGACACCAGAGCCATGGATCCCACTGTGGATGGACCCTGGTACAGATGGACAGCATAGCCATGGATGCAAACTGGACACTAGTCCAGATGGAAAATGGACTGGATGGACACCAGTGCCATGGATCCCACTCTGGATGCACCCTCTTCTCGATGGACACAGGAATCATGCATGCGTCTGTAGATGGAGCCTGGTATGAATGGACAGCACAGCCACGTATCCAGATGGATACTTGTCCAGATGGACAGCAGAGCTGTGGATCCCAAGTGGACACTGATCTGGATGGACACCAGAGCCATGGATCCCACTGTGGATGGACACTGGTATGGATAGACATCAGAGCTTTGGATCCCAGCTGGACCCTGTTCTGGATGGAGAGCAGAGTCTTGGATTAAACTCTGGATAGATACTTGTCCAGATAGACACCAGAGCCGTGGATCCCAACTAGATACTGGTCTGGATGGACACCAGTGCCATGGATCCCACTGTGGATGGACACTGGTATGGATAGACCTCAGAACCTTGGATCCCAGTTTTACTCTGTTCTGGATAGACTCCAGAGCCATGGATCCGTCTCAGGATGGACACTGTCCTGGATGGACACCAGAGCAATGAATCCAAATTGGAGCCTGCTCTGGATGGATACAAGGGCCATGGATTCCACTCATGATGGACACTGGTGGAGATAGCAACCAGAGGCATGGATCCGAATCTAGATGGACACTGGTCCTGAAGGACGCTGGTCTATATGGTGACCAGAGCAATTCCTCCCACCTTGTATTGACTCTTGCCAGACACTGAGGCATGGATCCCACTCTGGATGGCCAGTGGTCTGGATGGGCACCAGACCATGGCTCCGCTATGAATGGACACTGGTCTAGATGGATGCCAGAGCCATGGATTCCAGCTGGACACTGTTGGGGAACAACACCACAGCAATGGATGCCACTGTGGATGGACACTGGTTTGGATGGACATAAGAGCCACGGATCCCAATCTGGATGGACGCTGCTGTGAATAGACCCCAGAGCCATGGATCCCACAGTGGATTGACAGTGGTCAGGATGGACTCCAGAGCAATGGATGCCACTGTGGATGGACACAGGTAGAGATGCACACCAGAGTAATGGTGTCCGCTCTGGATGGACACTGGTCAGGATAGACAGCAGAACCCTGGTTTCCACTCTGGATGGACGCTTGCCTGAATAGACAAAAGAGCTATGGATCCCAGCTTGACACTGGTCTGGATGGGCACCAGACCATGGCTCCGCAATGAATGGACACTGGTCTAGATGGACCCCAGAGCCATGGATTCCAGCTGGACACTGGTTGGGAACAACACCAGAGCAATGGATGCCACTGTGGATGGACACTGGATTGGATGGACATAAGAGCCACGGATCCCGATCTGGATGGACGCTGCTGTGAATAGACAAAAGAGCTATGGATCCCAGCTTGACACTGGTCTGGATGGACACAAGAGCCATGCATCCCTCTGTGGATAGAGCCTGGTTTGAATGGACCGCACAGCCACACATCCAGATGGACACCAGAGCCGTAGACCACAACTGTACACTGGTCTGGATGGACAGCAGAGCCATGGATCCCACTGTGGATGGACCCTGGTACAGATGGACAGCATAGCCATGGATGCAAACTGGACACTGGTCCAGATGGATAATGTTCTGGATGGATGCCAGAGCCATGGATCCCTCTCTGGATGCACGCTCTTCTCGATGGACACAAGAGTCATGCATGCGTCTGTAGATGGAGCCTGGTATGAATGGACAGCACAGCCACGTATCCAGATGGATAGTAGTCCAGATGGACAGCACAGCAGTGGATCCCAAGTGGACACTGGTCTGCATGGACACCAGACCCATGGATCCCACTGTGGATGGACAATGGTATGCATAGGCATCAGAGCCTTGGATCCCAGCTGGACCCTGTTCTGGATGGACAGCTGAGTTTTGGATTGGACTCTGGATGGATTATGCTCCAGATGGACACCAGAGCCATGGATCCCACTTTGGATGGATCCTGGTCTGGAAAGACTCCAGAGCCATGGATCCGTCTCTGGATGGACACTGTTCTGGATGGACACCAGAGCCATGGATCCAAATTGGAGCCTGCTCTGGATGGATACAAGGGCCATGGATTCCACTCTTGATGGACACTGGTGGAGATAGGAACCAGAGGCATGGATCCGACTCTAGATGGACACTGGTCCAGATGGTGACCAGAGCAATTCCTCCCACCTTGTATTGACTCTTGCCAGACACCGAGGCATGGATCCCACTCTGGATGGCCAGTGGTCTGGGAGGGCACCAGACCATGGCTCCCCAATAAATGGACACTGGTCTAGATGGACGCCAGAGCCATGGTTTCCAGCTGGACACTGGTGTGGTTGGACACCACAGCGATGGATGCCATTGTGGATGGACACTGGTTTGGATGGACATAAGAGCCACGGATCCCAATCTGGATGGACGCTGCTGTGAATAGACACCAGAGCCATGGATCCCACAGTGGATTGACAGTGGTCAGGATGGACTCCAGAGCAATGGATGCCACTGTGGATGGACACAGGTAGAGATGCACACCAGAGTAATGGTGTCGGCTCTGGATGGACACTGGTCTGGATAGACAGCAGAACCCTGGCTTCCACTCTGGATGGACGCTTGCCTGAATAGACAAAAGTGCTATGGATCCCAGCTTGACACTGGTCTGGATGGACACCAGAGCCATGGATCCCACAAAGAATGTACACTACTCATGATGGACACAAGAGCCATGCATCCCTCTGTGGATGGAGCCTGGTTTGAATGGACGGCACAGCCACGCATCCAGATGGACAGCAGAGTCGTGGATCCCAACTGGACAGTGGTCTGGATGGACACCAGTGCCATCGATCCCACTGTGGATGGACACTGGTATGGATAGACATCAGAGCCTTGGATCCCTGTTGGACCCTGTTCTGGATGGACAGCAGAGTCTTGGATTGGACTCTGGATCGATGCTGCTCTAGATGGACACCAGAGTCATGGATCCCACTGTGGGTGGATCCTAGTCTGGATGGACTCCAGAGCCATGGATCCGTCTCTGGATGGACACTGTTCTGGATGGACACCAGAGCCATAGATACAAATTGGAGCCTGCTCTGGATGGATACAAGGGCCATGGATTCCTCTCTTGATGGACACTGGTGGAGATAGGAACCAGAGGCATGGATCCGACTCTAGATGGACACTGGTCGAGATGGACACTGGTCCAGATGGTGACCAGAGCAATTCCTCCCACCTTGTATTGACTCTTGCCAGACACTGAGGCATGGATCCCACTCTGGATGGCCAGTGGTCTGGATGGGCACCAGACCATGGCTCCGCTATGAATGGACACTGGTCTAGATGGATGCCAGAGCCATGGATTCCAGCTGGACACTGGTTGGGAACAACACCAGAGCAATGGATGCCACTGTGGATGGACACTGGTTTGGATGGACATAAGAGCCACGGATCCCAATCTGGATGGACGCTGCTGTGAATAGACACCAGGGCCATGGATCCCACAGTGGATTGACAGTGGTCAGGATGGACACCAGAGCAATGGATGCCACTGTGGATGGACACAGGTAGAGATGCACACCAGAGTAATGGTGTCCGCTCTGGATGGACACTGGTCTGGATAGACAGCAGAACCCTGGCTTCCACTCTGGATGGACGCTTGCCTGAATAGACAAAAGAGCTATGGATCCCAGCTTGACACTGGTCTGGATGGACACCAGCGCCATGGATACCACTCTGAATACACACTACTGGTGATGGACACAAGCGCCATGCATCCCTCTGTGGATGGAGCCTGGTTTGAATGGACAGCACAGCCACGCATCCAGATGGACACCAGAGCCGTGGATCCAAATTGGAGCCTGGTCTGGATGGATACAAGGGCCATGGATTCCACTCTTGATGGACACTGGTGAAGATAGCAACCAGAGCCATGGATCCGACTCTAGATGGACACTGGTCCAGATGGTTACTAGAGCCATTCCTCCCACCTTGTATTGATAGTGGTGTGGCCAGACACCGAGCCTTAGATCCCACTTTGGATGGCCAGTGTTCTGGATGGGCACCAGACCATAGATCCCCTCTGAATGGACACTGGTCTAGGTAGACGCCAGAGCCATGGATTCCAGCTGGACACTGGTGTGGATGGACACCAGAGCCATGGATGCCACTGTGGATGGACACTGGTTTGGATGGACATAAGAGCCACGGATCCCAATCTGGATGGACGCTGCTGTGAATAGACACCAGAGCCATGGATCCCACAGTGGATTGCCAGTTGTCAGCATGGACACCAGAGCAATGGATGCCACTGTGGATGGACACAGGTAGAGATGCACACCAGAGTAATGGTGTCCGCTCTGGATGGACGCTGATCTGGATAGACAGCAGAACCCTGGCTTCCACTCTGGATGGACGCTTGCCTGAATAGACAAAAGAGCTATGGGTCCCAGCTTGACACTGGTCCGTATGGGCACCAGAGCAATGGATCCCACTCTGAATGGACCGTGGTACAGATGGACAGCATAGCCATGGATGTAAACTGGACACTGGTCCAGATGGATAATGGTCTGGATGGACGCCAGAGCCATGGATCCCACTCTGGATGCACGCTGTTCTTGATGGACACAGGAGTCATGCATGGGTCTGTAGATGGAGCCTGGGATGAATGGACAGCACAGCCACGCATCCAGATGGACACCAGAGCCATGGATCCCAACTGTACACTGGTCTGGATGGACACCAGAGCCATGGATCCCACTGTGGATGGACCCTGGTACAGATGGACAGCATAGCCATGGATGCAAACTGGACACTGGTCCAGATGGAAAATGGACTGGATGGACACCAGTGCCATGGATCCCACTCTGGATGCACCCTCTTCTCGATGGACACAGGAATCATGCATGCGTCTGTAGATGGAGCCTGGGATGAATGGACAGCACAGCCACGTATCCAGATGGATACTTGTCCAGATGGACAGCAGAGCTGTGGATCCCAAGTGGACACTGATCTGGATGGACACCAGAGCCATGGATCCCACTGTGGAGGGACCCTGGTACAGATGAACAGCATAGCCATGGATGCAAACTGGACACTGGTCCAGATGGAAAATGGACTGGATGGACACCAGTGCCATGGATCCCACTCTGGATGCACCCTCTTCTCGATGGACACAGGAATCATGCATGCGTCTGTAGATGGAGCCTGGGATGAATGGACAGCACAGCCACGTATCCAGATGGATACTTGTCCAGATGGACAGCAGAGCTGTGGATCCCAAGTGGACACTGATCTGGATGGACACCAGAGCCATGGATCCCACTGTGGATGGACACTGGTATGGATAGACATCAGAGCCTTGGATCCCAGCTGGACCCTGTTCTGGATGGAGAGCAGAGTCTTGGATTAAACTCTGGATAGATACTTGTCCAGATAGACACCAGAGCCGTGGATCCCAACTAGATACTGGTCTGGATGGACACCAGTTCCATGGATCCCACTGTGGATGGACACTGGTATGGATAGACCTCAGAACCTTGGATCCCAGTTTTACTCTGTTCTGGATAGACTCCAGAGCCATGGATTCGTCTCAGGATGGACACTGTCCTGGATGGACACCAGAGCAATGAATCCAAATTGGAGCCTGCTCTGGATGGATACAAGGGCCATGGATTCCTCTCTTGATGGACACTGGTGGAGATAGCAACCAGAGGCATGGATCCGAATCTAGATGGACACTGGTCCTGAAGGACACTGGTCTATATGGTGACCAGAGCCATTCCTCCCACCTTGTATTGACTCTTGCCAGACACCGAGGCATGGATCCTACTCTGGATGGCCAGTGGTCTGGATGGGCACCAGACCATGGCTCCCCTATGAATGGACACTTGTCTAGATGGACATAAGAGCCATGGATTCCAGCTGGACACAGGTGTGGATGGACACCAGAACCATGGATCCCACAGTGGATTGACAGTGGTCAGGATGGACTCCAAAGCAATGGATGCCACTGTGGATGGACACAGGTAGAGATGCACACTAGAGTAATGGTGTCGGCTCTGGATGGACACTGGTCTGGATAGACACCAGAAACCTGGCTTCCACTCTGGATGGACGCTTGCCTGAATAGACAAAAGTGCTATGGATCCCAGCTTGACACTGGTCTGGATGGACACCAGAGCCATGGATCCCACAAAGAATGTACACTACTCATGATGGACACAAGAGCCATGCATCCCTCTGTGGATGGAGCCTGGTTTGAATGGACGGCACAGCCACGCATCCAGATGGACAGCAGAGTCGTGGATCCCAACTGGACAGTGGTCTGGATGGACACCAGTGCCATCGATCCCACTGTGGATGGACACTGGTATGGATAGACATCAGAGCCTTGGATCCCTGTTGGACCCTGTTCTGGATGGACAGCAGAGTCTTGGATGGGACTCTGGATCGATGCTGCTCTAGATGGACACCAGAGTCATGGATCCCACTGTGGGTGGATCCTAGTCTGGATGGACTCCAGAGCCATGGATCCGTCTCTGGATGGACACTGTTCTGGATGGACACCAGAGACATAGATACAAATTGGAGCCTGGTCTGGATGGATACAAGGGCCATGGATTCCTCTCTTGATGGACACTGGTGGCGATAGGAACCAGAGGCATGGATCCGACTCTAGATGGACACTGGTCTATATGGACACTGGTCCAGATGGTGACCAGAGCCATTCCTCCCACCTTGTATTGACTCTTGCCAGACACTAAGGCATGGATCCCACTCTGGATGGCCAGTGGTCTGGGAGGGCACCAGACCATGGCTCCGCTATGAATGGACACTGGTCTAGATGGATGCCAGAGCCATGGATTCCAGCTGGACACTGGTTGGGAACAACACTAGAGCAATGGATGCCACTGTGGATGGACACTGGTTTGGATGGACATAAGAGCCACGGATCCCAATCTGGATGGACGCTGCTGTGAATAGACACCAGAGCCATGGATCTCACAGTGGATTGACAGTGGTCAGGATGGACACCAGAGCAATGGATGCCACTGTGGATGGACACAGGTAGAGATGCACACCAGAGTAATGGTGTCCGCTCTGGATGGACACTGGTCAGGATAGACAGCAGAACCCTGGCTTCCACT
The DNA here is from genome assembly GCF_029207755.1 of Chamaea fasciata. Classification (NCBI taxonomy): domain Eukaryota; kingdom Metazoa; phylum Chordata; class Aves; order Passeriformes; family Sylviidae; genus Chamaea; species Chamaea fasciata. The sequence continues at coordinate 377,346 of NW_027094153.1, read as the reverse complement.
CTGGATGGATGCTTGCCTGAATAGACAAAAGAGCTATGGATCCCAGCTTGACACTGGTCTGGATGGACACCAGAGCCATGGATCCCACTCTGAATACACACTACTCGTGATGGACACAAGAGCCATGCATCCCTCTGTGGATAGAGCCTGGTTTGAATGGACAGCACAGCCACACATCCAGATGGACACCAGAGCCGTGGATCCAAATTGGAGCCTGGTCTGGATGGATGCAAGGGCCATGGATTCCACTCTTGATGGACACTGGTGAAGATAGCAACCAGAGCCATGGATCCGACTCTAGATGGACACTGGTCCAGATGGTTACTAGAGCCATTCCTCCCACCTTGTATTGATAGTGGTGTGGCCAGACACCGAGCCTTGGATCCCACTTTGGATGGCCAGTGGTCTGGATGGGCACCAGACCATGGATCCCCTCTGAATGGACACTGGTCTAGGTAGACGCCAGAGCCATGGATTCCAGCTGGACACTGGTGTGGATGGACACCAGAGCCATGGATGCCACTGTGGATGGACACTGGTTTGGATGGACATAAGAGCCACGGATCCCAATCTGGATGGACGCTGCTGTGAATAGACCCCAGAGCCATGGATCCCACAGTGGATTTGCCAGTTGTCAGCATGGACACCAGAGCAATGGATGCCACTGTGGATGGACACAGGTAGAGATGCACACCAGAGTAATGGTGTCCGCTCTGGATGGACACTGGTCAGGATAGACAGCAGAACCCTGGCTTCCAGTCTGGATGGACGCTTGCCTGAATAGACAAAAGAGCTATGGATCCCAGCTTGACACTGGTCCGTATGGGCACCAGAGCAATGGATCCCACTCTGAATGGACCGTGGTACAGATGGACAGCATAGCCATGGATGTAAACTGGACACTGGTCCAGATGGATAATGGTCTGGATGGACGCCAGAGCCATGGATACCACTCTGGATGCACGCTGTTCTTGATGGACACAGGAGTCATGCATGGGTCTGTAGATGGAGCCTGGGATGAATGGACAGCACAGCCACGCATCCAGATGGACACCAGAGCCGTGGATCCCAACTGTACACTGGTCTGGATGGACTCCAGAGCCATGGATCCCACTGTGGATGGACCCTGGTACAGATGGACAGCATAGCCATGGATGCAAACTGGACACTGGTCCAGATGGAAAATAGACTGGATGTACACCTGTGCCATGGATCCCACTCTGGATGCACCCTCTTCTCGATGGACACAAGAATCATGCATGCATCTGTAGATGGAGCCTGGTATGAATGGACAGCACAGCCACGTATCCAGATGGATACTTGTCCAGATGGACAGCAGAGCTGTGGATCCCAAGTGGACACTGATCTGGATGGACACCAGAGCCATGGATCCCACTGTGGATGGACCCTGGTACAGATGAACAGCATAGCCATGGATGCAAACTGGACACTGGTCCAGATGGAAAATGGACTGGATGGACACCAGTGCCATGGATCCCACTCTGGATGCACCCTCTTCTCGATGGACACAGGAATCATGCATGCGTCTGTAGATGGAGCCTGGGATGAATGGACAGCACAGCCACGTATCCAGATGGATACTTGTCCAGATGGACAGCAGAGCTGTGGATCCCAAGTGGACACTGATCTGGATGGACACCAGAGCCATGGATCCCACTGTGGAGGGACCCTGGTACAGATGAACAGCATAGCCATGGATGCAAACTGGACACTGGTCCAGATGGAAAATGGACTGGATGGACACCAGTGCCATGGATCCCACTCTGGATGCACCCTCTTCTCGATGGACACAGGAATCATGCATGCGTCTGTAGATGGAGCCTGGGATGAATGGACAGCACAGCCACGTATCCAGATGGATACTTGTCCAGATGGACAGCAGAGCTGTGGATCCCAAGTGGACACTGATCTGGATGGACACCAGAGCCATGGATCCCACTGTGGATGGACACTGGTATGGATAGACATCAGAGCCTTGGATCCCAGCTGGACCCTGTTCTGGATGGAGAGCAGAGTCTTGGATTAAACTCTGGATAGATACTTGTCCAGATAGACACCAGAGCCGTGGATCCCAACTAGATACTGGTCTGGATGGACACCAGTTCCATGGATCCCACTGTGGATGGACACTGGTATGGATAGACCTCAGAACCTTGGATCCCAGTTTTACTCTGTTCTGGATAGACTCCAGAGCCATGGATTCGTCTCAGGATGGACACTGTCCTGGATGGACACCAGAGCAATGAATCCAAATTGGAGCCTGCTCTGGATGGATACAAGGGCCATGGATTCCTCTCTTGATGGACACTGGTGGAGATAGCAACCAGAGGCATGGATCCGAATCTAGATGGACACTGGTCCTGAAGGACACTGGTCTATATGGTGACCAGAGCCATTCCTCCCACCTTGTATTGACTCTTGCCAGACACCGAGGCATGGATCCTACTCTGGATGGCCAGTGGTCTGGATGGGCACCAGACCATGGCTCCCCTATGAATGGACACTTGTCTAGATGGACATAAGAGCCATGGATTCCAGCTGGACACAGGTGTGGATGGACACCAGAACCATGGATCCCACAGTGGATTGACAGTGGTCAGGATGGACTCCAAAGCAATGGATGCCACTGTGGATGGACACAGGTAGAGATGCACACTAGAGTAATGGTGTCGGCTCTGGATGGACACTGGTCTGGATAGACACCAGAAACCTGGCTTCCACTCTGGATGGACGCTTGCCTGAATAGACAAAAGTGCTATGGATCCCAGCTTGACACTGGTCTGGATGGACACCAGAGCCATGGATCCCACAAAGAATGTACACTACTCATGATGGACACAAGAGCCATGCATCCCTCTGTGGATGGAGCCTGGTTTGAATGGACGGCACAGCCACGCATCCAGATGGACAGCAGAGTCGTGGATCCCAACTGGACAGTGGTCTGGATGGACACCAGTGCCATCGATCCCACTGTGGATGGACACTGGTATGGATAGACATCAGAGCCTTGGATCCCTGTTGGACCCTGTTCTGGATGGACAGCAGAGTCTTGGATGGGACTCTGGATCGATGCTGCTCTAGATGGACACCAGAGTCATGGATCCCACTGTGGGTGGATCCTAGTCTGGATGGACTCCAGAGCCATGGATCCGTCTCTGGATGGACACTGTTCTGGATGGACACCAGAGACATAGATACAAATTGGAGCCTGGTCTGGATGGATACAAGGGCCATGGATTCCTCTCTTGATGGACACTGGTGGCGATAGGAACCAGAGGCATGGATCCGACTCTAGATGGACACTGGTCTATATGGACACTGGTCCAGATGGTGACCAGAGCCATTCCTCCCACCTTGTATTGACTCTTGCCAGACACTAAGGCATGGATCCCACTCTGGATGGCCAGTGGTCTGGGAGGGCACCAGACCATGGCTCCGCTATGAATGGACACTGGTCTAGATGGATGCCAGAGCCATGGATTCCAGCTGGACACTGGTTGGGAACATCACTAGAGCAATGGATGCCACTGTGGATGGACACTGGTTTGGATGGACATAAGAGCCACGGATCCCAATCTGGATGGACGCTGCTGTGAATAGACCCCAGAGCCATGGATCCCACAGTGGATTTGCCAGTTGTCAGCATGGACACCAGAGCAATGGATGCCACTGTGGATGGACACAGGTAGAGATGCACACCAGAGTAATGGTGTCCGCTCTGGATGGACACTGGTCAGGATAGACAGCAGAACCCTGGCTTCCACTCTGGATGGACGCTTGCCTGAATAGACAAAAGAGCTATGGATCCCAGCTTGACACTGGTCCGTATGGGCACCAGAGCAATGGATCCCACTCTGAATGGACCGTGGTACAGATGGACAGCATAGCCATGGATGTAAACTGGACACTGGTCCAGATGGATAATGGTCTGGATGGACGCCAGAGCCATGGATCCCACTCTGGATGCACGCTGTTCTTGATGGACACAGGAGTCATGCATGGGTCTGTAGATGGAGCCTGGGATGAATGGACAGCACAGCCACGCATCCAGATGGACACCAGAGCCGTGGATCCCAACTGTACACTGGTCTGGATGGACACCAGAGCCATGGATCCCACTGTGGATGGACCCTGGTACAGATGGACAGCATAGCCATGGATGCAAACTGGACACTGGTCCAGATGGAAAATAGACTGGATGTACACCTGTGCCATGGATCCCACTCTGGATGCACCCTCTTCTCGATGGACACAAGAATCATGCATGCATCTGTAGATGGAGCCTGGTATGAATGGACAGCACAGCCACGTATCCAGATGGATACTTGTCCAGATGGACAGCAGAGCTGTGGATCCCAAGTGGACACTGATCTGGATGGACACCAGAGCCATGGATGCCACTGTGGATGGACCCTGGTACAGATGGACAGCATAGCCATGGATGCAAACTGGACACTGGTCCAGATGGAAAATGGACTGGATGGACACCAGTGCCATGGATCCCACTCTGGATGCACCCTCTTCTCGATGGACACAAGAATCATGCATGCGTCTGTAGATGGAGCCTGGGATGAATGGACAGCACAGCCACGTATCCAGATGGATACTTGTCCAGATGGACAGCAGAGCTGTGGATCCCAAGTGGACACTGATCTGGATGGACACCAGAGCCATGGATCCCACTGTGGAGGGACCCTGGTACAGATGAACAGCATAGCCATGGATGCAAACTGGACACTGGTCCAGATGGAAAATGGACTGGATGGACACCAGTGCCATGGATCCCACTCTGGATGCACCCTCTTCTCGATGGACACAGGAATCATGCATGCGTCTGTAGATGGAGCCTGGGATGAATGGACAGCACAGCCACGTATCCAGATGGATACTTGTCCAGATGGACAGCAGAGCTGTGGATCCCAAGTGGACACTGATCTGGATGGACACCAGAGCCATGGATCCCACTGTGGATGGACACTGGTATGGATAGACATCAGAGCCTTGGATCCCAGCTGGACCCTGTTCTGGATGGAGAGCAGAGTCTTGGATTAAACTCTGGATAGATACTTGTCCAGATAGACACCAGAGCCGTGGATCCCAACTAGATACTGGTCTGGATGGACACCAGTTCCATGGATCCCACTGTGGATGGACACTGGTATGGATAGACCTCAGAACCTTGGATCCCAGTTTTACTCTGTTCTGGATAGACTCCAGAGCCATGGATTCGTCTCAGGATGGACACTGTCCTGGATGGACACCAGAGCAATGAATCCAAATTGGAGCCTGCTCTGGATGGATACAAGGGCCATGGATTCCTCTCTTGATGGACACTGGTGGAGATAGCAACCAGAGGCATGGATCCGAATCTAGATGGACACTGGTCCTGAAGGACACTGGTCTATATGGTGACCAGAGCCATTCCTCCCACCTTGTATTGACTCTTGCCAGACACCGAGGCATGGATCCTACTCTGGATGGCCAGTGGTCTGGATGGGCACCAGACCATGGCTCCCCTATGAATGGACACTTGTCTAGATGGACATAAGAGCCATGGATTCCAGCTGGACACAGGTGTGGATGGACACCAGAACCATGGATCCCACAGTGGATTGACAGTGGTCAGGATGGACTCCAAAGCAATGGATGCCACTGTGGATGGACACAGGTAGAGATGCACACTAGAGTAATGGTGTCGGCTCTGGATGGACACTGGTCTGGATAGACACCAGAAACCTGGCTTCCACTCTGGATGGACGCTTGCCTGAATAGACAAAAGTGCTATGGATCCCAGCTTGACACTGGTCTGGATGGACACCAGAGCCATGGATCCCACAAAGAATGTACACTACTCATGATGGACACAAGAGCCATGCATCCCTCTGTGGATGGAGCCTGGTTTGAATGGACGGCACAGCCACGCATCCAGATGGACAGCAGAGTCGTGGATCCCAACTGGACAGTGGTCTGGATGGACACCAGTGCCATCGATCCCACTGTGGATGGACACTGGTATGGATAGACATCAGAGCCTTGGATCCCTGTTGGACCCTGTTCTGGATGGACAGCAGAGTCTTGGATGGGACTCTGGATCGATGCTGCTCTAGATGGACACCAGAGTCATGGATCCCACTGTGGGTGGATCCTAGTCTGGATGGACTCCAGAGCCATGGATCCGTCTCTGGATGGACACTGTTCTGGATGGACACCAGAGACATAGATACAAATTGGAGCCTGGTCTGGATGGATACAAGGGCCATGGATTCCTCTCTTGATGGACACTGGTGGCGATAGGAACCAGAGGCATGGATCCGACTCTAGATGGACACTGGTCTATATGGACACTGGTCCAGATGGTGACCAGAGCAATTCCTCCCACCTTGTATTGACTCTTGCCAGACACTAAGGCATGGATCCCACTCTGGATGGCCAGTGGTCTGGGAGGGGACCAGACCATGGCTCCGCTATGAATGGACACTGGTCTAGATGGATGCCAGAGCCATGGATTCCAGCTGGACACTGGTTGGGAACAACACTAGAGCAATGGATGCCACTGTGGATGGACACTGGTTTGGATGGACATAAGAGCCACGGATCCCAATCTGGATGGACGCTGCTGTGAAGAGACCCCAGAGCCATGGATCTCACAGTGGATTGACAGTTGTCAGCATGGACACCAGAGCAATGGATGCCACTGTGGATGGACACAGGTAGAGATGCACACCAGAGTAATGGTGTCCGCTCTGGATGGACACTGGTCAGGATAGACAGCAGAACCCTGGCTTCCACTCTGGATGGACGCTTGCCTGAATAGACAAAACAGCAATGGATCCCAGCTTGACACTGGTCTGGATGGACACCAGCGCCATGGATACCACTCTGAATACACACTACTCGTGATGGACACAAGAGCCATGCATCCCTCTGTGGATAGAGCCTGGTTTGAATGGACAGCACAGCCACACATCCAGATGGACACCAGAGCCGTGGATCCAAATTGGAGCCTGGTCTGGATGGATACAAGGGCCATGAATTCCACTCTTGATGGACACTGGTGAAGATAGCAACCAGAGCCATGGATCTGACTCTAGATGGACACTGGTCCAGATGGTTACTAGAGCCATTCCTCCCACCTTGTATTGATAGTGGTGTGGCCAGACACCGAGCCTTAGATCCCACTTTGGATGGCCAGTGGTCTGGATGGGCACCAGACCATGGATCCCCTCTGAATGGACACTGGTCTAGGTAGACGCCAGAGCCATGGATTCCAGCTGGACACTGGTGTGGACGGACACCAGAGCCATGAATGCCACTGTGGATGGACACTGGTTTGGATGGACATAAGAGCCACGGATCCCAATCTGGATGGACGCTGCTGTGGATAGACACCAGAGCCATGGATCCCACAGTGGATTGCCAGTTGTCAGCATGGACACCAGAGCAATGGATGCCACTGTGGATGGACACAGGTAGAGATGCACACCAGAGTAATGGTGTCCGCTCTGGATGGACACTGATCTGGATAGACAGCAGAACCCTGGCTTCCAGTCTGGATGGATGCTTGCCTGAATAGACAAAAGAGCTATGGATCCCAGCTTGACACTGGTCGGTATGGGCACCAGAGCAATGGATCCCACTCTGAATGGACCGTGGTACAGATGGACAGCATAGCCATGGGTGTAAACTGGACACTGGTCCAGATGGATAATGGTCTGGATGGACGCCAGAGCCATGGATACCACTCTGGATGAACGCTGTTCTTGATGGACACAGGAGTCATGCATGGGTCTGTAGATGGAGCCTGGGATGAATGGACGGCACAGCCACGCATCCAGATGGAGACCAGAGCCGTGGATCCCAACTGGACAGTGGTCTGGATGGACACCAGTGCCATCGATCCCACTGTGGATGGACACTGGTATGGATAGACATCAGAGCCTTGGATCCCAGTTGGACCCTGTTCTGGATGGACAGCAGAGTCTTGGATTGGACTCTGGATGGATGCTGCTCTAGATGGACACCAGAGTCATGGATCCCACTGTGGGTGGATCCTAGTCTGGATGGACTCCATAACCATGGATCCGTCTCTGGATGGACACTGTTCTGGATGGAGACGAGAGCCATAGATACAAATTGGAGCCTGCTCTGGATGGATACAAGGGCCATGGATTCCACTGTGGATGGACACTGGTGGAGATAGGAACCAGAGGCATGGATCCGACTCTAGATGGACACTGGTCTATATGGACACTGGTCCAGATGGTGACCAGAGCAATTCCTCCCACCTTGTATTGACTCTTGCCAGACACTGAGGCATGGATCCCACTCTGGATGGCCAGTGGTCTGGATGGGCCCCAGACCATGGCTCCGCTATGAATGGACACTGGTCTAGATGGACGCCAGAGCCATGGATTCCAGCTGGACACTGGTGTGGATGGACACCAGAGCCATGGATGCCACTGTGGATGGATACTGGTTTGGATGGACATAAGAGCCACGGATCCCAATCTGGATGGACGCTGCTGTGAAGAGACACCAGAGCCATGGATCCCACAGTGGATTGACAGTGGTCAGGATGGACACCAGAGCAATGGATGCCACTGTGGATGGACACAGGTAGAGATGCACACCAGAGTAATGGTGTCCGCTCTGGATGGACACTGGTCAGGATAGACAGCAGAACCCTGGCTTCCACTCTGGATGGACGCTTGCCTGAATAGACAAAACAGCAATGGATCCCAGCTTGACACTGGTCTGGATGGACACCAGCGCCATGGATACCACTCTGAATACACACTACTCGTGATGGACACAAGAGCCATGCATCCCTCTGTGGATAGAGCCTGGTTTGAATGGACAGCACAGCCACACATCCAGATGGACACCAGAGCCGTGGATCCAAATTGGAGCCTGGTCTGGATGGATACAAGGGCCATGGATTCCACTCTTGATGGACACTGGTGAAGATAGCAACCAGAGCCATGGATCCGACTCTAGATTGACACTGGTCCAGATGGTCACTAGAACCATTCCTCCCACCATGTATTGATAGTGGTGTGGCCAGACACCGAGCCTTGGATCCCAGTCTGGATGGCCAGTGGTCTGGATGGGCACCAGACCATGGCTCCGCTATGAATGGACACTGGTCTAGATGGATGCCAGAGCCATGGATTCCAGCTGGACACTGGTTGGGAACAACACCAGAGCAATGGATGCCACTGTGGATGGACACTGGTTTGGATGGACATAAGAGCCACGGATCCCAATCTGGATGGACGCTGCTGTGAATAGACACCAGAGCCATGGATCCCACAGTGGATTGACAGTGGTCAGGATGGACACCAGAGCAATGGATGCCACTGTGGATGGACACAGGTAGAGATGCACACCAGAGTAATGGTGTCCGCTCTGGATGGACACTGGTCAGGATAGACAGCAGAACCCTGGCTTCCACTCTGGATTGACGCTTGCCTGAATAGACAAAAGAGCTATGGATCCCAGCTTGACACTGGTCTGGATGGACACCAGAGCCATGGATCCCACTCTGAATACACACTACTCGTGATGGACACAAGAGCCATGCATCCCTCTGTGGATAGAGCCTGGTTTGAATGGACAGCACAGCCACACATCCAGATGGACACCAGAGCCGTGGATCACAACTGTACACTGGTCTGGATGGACAGCAGAGCCATGGATCCCACTGTGGATGGACCCTGGTACAGATGGACAGCATAGCCATGGATGCAAACTGGACACTGGTCCAGATGGTTAATGCTCTGGATGGAAGCCAGTGCCATGGATCCCTCTCTGGATGCACGCTCTTCTCGATGGACACAAGAGTCATGCATGCGTCTGTAGATGGAGCCTGGTATGAATGGACAGCACAGCCACGTATCCAGATGGATACTTGTCCAGATGGACTGCACAGCTGTGGATCCCAAGTGGACACTGGTCTGCATGGACACCAGAGCCATGGACCCCACTGTGGATGGACACTGGTATGCATAGGCATCAGAGCCTTGGATCCCAGCTGGACCCTGTTCTGGATGGACAGCTGAGTTTTGGATTGGACTCTGGATTGATTATGCTCCAGATGGACACCAGAGCCATGGATCCCACTTTGGATGGATCCTGGTCTGGAAAGACTCCAGAGCCATGGATCCGTCTCTGGATGGACACTGTTCTGGATGGACACCAGAGCCATGGATCCAAATTGGAGCCTGCTCTGGATGGATACAAGGGCCATGGATTCCACTCTTGATGGACACTGGTGGAGATAGGAACCAGAGGCATGGATCCGACTCTAGATGGACACTGGTCGAGATGGACACTGGTCCAGATGGTGACCAGAGCAATTCCTCCCACCTTGTATTGACTCTTGCCAGACACCGAGGCATGGATCCCACTCTGGATGGCCAGTGGTCTGGGAGGGCACCAGACCATGGCTCCCCAATAAATGGACACTGGTCTAGATGGACGCCAGAGCCATGGTTTCCAGCTGGACACTGGTGTGGTTGGACACCACAGCGATGGATGCCATTGTGGATGGACACTGGTTTGGATGGACATAAGAGCCACGGATCCCAATCTGGATGGACGCTGCTGTGAATAGACACCAGAGCCATGGATCCCACAGTGGATTGACAGTGGTCAGGATGGACACCAGAGCAATGGATGCCACTGTGGATGGACACAGGTAGAGATGCACACCAGAGTAATGGTGTCCGCTCTGGATGGACACTGGTCTGGATAGACAGCATAACCCTGGCTTACACTCTGGATGGACACTTGCCTGAATAGACAAAAGAGCTATGGATCCCAGCTTGACACTGGTCTGGATGGACACCAGCGCCATGGATACCACTCTGAATACACACTACTGGTGATGGACACAAGAGCCATGCATCCCTCTGTGGATGGAGCCTGGTTTGAATGGACAGCACAGCCACGCATCCAGATGGACACCAGAGCCGTGGATCCAAATTGGAGCCTGGTCTGGATGGATACAAGGGCCATGGATTCCACTCTTGATGGACACTGGTGGAGATAGCAACCAGAGGCATGGATCCGAATCTAGATGGACACTGGTCCTGAAGGACACTGGTCTATATGGTGACCAGAGCCATTCCTCCCACCTTGTATTGACTCTTGCCAGACACCGAGGCATGGATCCTACTCTGGATGGCCAGTGGTCTGGATGGGCACCAGACCATGGCTCCCCTATGAATGGACACTTGTCTAGATGGACATAAGAGCCATGGATTCCAGCTGGACACAGGTGTGGATGGACACCAGAACCATGGATCCCACAGTGGATTGACAGTGGTCAGGATGGACTCCAAAGCAATGGATGCCACTGTGGATGGACACAGGTAGAGATGCACACTAGAGTAATGGTGTCGGCTCTGGATGGACACTGGTCTGGATAGACACCAGAAACCTGGCTTCCACTCTGGATGGACGCTTGCCTGAATAGACAAAAGTGCTATGGATCCCAGCTTGACACTGGTCTGGATGGACACCAGAGCCATGGATCCCACAAAGAATGTACACTACTCATGATGGACACAAGAGCCATGCATCCCTCTGTGGATGGAGCCTGGTTTGAATGGACGGCACAGCCACGCATCCAGATGGACAGCAGAGTCGTGGATCCCAACTGGACAGTGGTCTGGATGGACACCAGTGCCATCGATCCCACTGTGGATGGACACTGGTATGGATAGACATCAGAGCCTTGGATCCCTGTTGGACCCTGTTCTGGATGGACAGCAGAGTCTTGGATGGGACTCTGGATCGATGCTGCTCTAGATGGACACCAGAGTCATGGATCCCACTGTGGGTGGATCCTAGTCTGGATGGACTCCAGAGCCATGGATCCGTCTCTGGATGGACACTGTTCTGGATGGACACCAGAGACATAGATACAAATTGGAGCCTGGTCTGGATGGATACAAGGGCCATGGATTCCTCTCTTGATGGACACTGGTGGCGATAGGAACCAGAGGCATGGATCCGACTCTAGATGGACACTGGTCTATATGGACACTGGTCCAGATGGTGACCAGAGCAATTCCTCCCACCTTGTATTGACTCTTGCCAGACACTAAGGCATGGATCCCACTCTGGATGGCCAGTGGTCTGGGAGGGCACCAGACCATGGCTCCGCTATGAATGGACACTGGTCTAGATGGATGCCAGAGCCATGGATTCCAGCTGGACACTGGTTGGGAACAACACTAGAGCAATGGATGCCACTGTGGATGGACACTGGTTTGGATGGACATAAGAGCCACGGATCCCAATCTGGATGGACGCTGCTGTGAAGAGACCCCAGAGCCATGGATCTCACAGTGGATTGACAGTGGTCAGGATGGACACCAGAGCAATGGATGCCACTGTGGATGGACACAGGTAGAGATGCACACCAGAGTAATGGTGTCCGCTCTGGATGGACACTGGTCAGGATAGACAGCAGAACCCTGGCTTCCACTCTGGATGGACGCTTGCCTGAATAGACAAAAGAGCTATGGATCCCAGCTTGACACTGGTCTGGATGGACACCAGAGCCATGGATACCACTCTGAATACACACTACTCGTGATGGACACAAGAGCCATGCATCCCTCTGTGGATAGAGCCTGGTTTGAATGGACAGCACAGCCACACATCCAGATGGACACCAGAGCCGTGGATCCAAATTGGAGCCTGGTCTGGATGGATACAAGGGCCATGAATTCCACTCTTGATGGACACTGGTGAAGATAGCAACCAGAGCCATGGATCCGACTCTAGATGGACACTGGTCCAGATGGTTACTAGAGCCATTCCTCCCACCTTGTATTGATAGTGGTGTGGCCAGACACCGAGCCTTAGATCCCACTTTGGATGGCCAGTGGTCTGGATGGGCACCAGACCATGGATCCCCTCTGAATGGACACTGGTCTAGGTAGACGCCAGAGCCATGGATTCCAGCTGGACACTGGTGTGGACGGACACCAGAGCCATGAATGCCACTGTGGATGGACACTGGTTTGGATGGACATAAGAGCCACGGATCCCAATCTGGATGGACGCTGCTGTGGATAGACACCAGAGCCATGGATCCCACAGTGGATTGCCAGTTGTCAGCATGGACACCAGAGCAATGGATGCCACTGTGGATGGACACAGGTAGAGATGCACACCAGAGTAATGGTGTCCGCTCTGGATGGACACTGATCTGGATAGACAGCAGAACCCTGGCTTCCAGTCTGGATGGATGCTTGCCTGAATAGACAAAACAGCTATGGATCCCAGCTTGACACTGGTCGGTATGGGCACCAGAGCAATGGATCCCACTCTGAATGGACCGTGGTACAGATGGACAGCATAGCCATGGGTGTAAACTGGACACTGGTCCAGATGGATAATGGTCTGGATGGACGCCAGAGCCATGGATACCACTCTGGATGAACGCTGTTCTTGATGGACACAGGAGTCATGCATGGGTCTGTAGATGGAGCCTGGGATGAATGGACGGCACAGCCACGCATCCAGATGGAGACCAGAGCCGTGGATCCCAACTGGACAGTGGTCTGGATGGACACCAGTGCCATCGATCCCACTGTGGATGGACACTGGTATGGATAGACATCAGAGCCTTGGATCCCAGTTGGACCCTGTTCTGGATGGACAGCAGAGTCTTGGATTGGACTCTGGATGGATGCTGCTCTAGATGGACACCAGAGTCATGGATCCCACTGTGGGTGGATCCTAGTCTGGATGGACTCCAGAGCCATGGATCCGTCTCTGGATGGACACTGTTCTGGATGGAGACGAGAGCCATAGATACAAATTGGAGCCTGCTCTGGATGGATACAAGGGCCATGGATTCCACTGTGGATGGACACTGGTGGCGATAGGAACCAGAGGCATGGATCCGACTCTAGATGGACACTGGTCTATATGGACACTGGTCCAGATGGTGACCAGAGCAATTCCTCCCACCTTGTATTGACTCTTGCCAGACACTGAGGCATGGACCCCACTCTGGATGGCCAGTGGTCTGGATGGGCCCCAGACCATGGCTCCGCTATGAATGGACACTGGTCTAGATGGACGCCAGAGCCATGGATTCCAGCTGGACACTGGTGTGGATGGACACCAGAGCCATGGATGCCACTGTGGATGGATACTGGTTTGCATGGACATAAGAGCCACGGATCCCAATCTGGATGGACGCTGCTGTGAAGAGACACCAGAGCCATGGATCCCACAGTGGATTGACAGTGGTCAGGATGGACACCAGAGCAATGGATGCCACTGTGGATGGACACAGGTAGAGATGCACACCAGAGTAATGGTGTCCGCTCTGGATGGACACTGGTCAGGATAGACAGCAGAACCCTGGCTTCCACTCTGGATGGACGCTTGCCTGAATAGACAAAACAGCAATGGATCCCAGCTTGACACTGGTCTGGATGGACACCAGCGCCATGGATACCACTCTGAATACACACTACTCGTGATGGACACAAGAGCCATGCATCCCTCTGTGGATAGAGCCTGGTTTGAATGGACAGCACAGCCACACATCCAGATGGACACCAGAGCCGTGGATCCAAATTGGAGCCTGGTCTGGATGGATACAAGGGCCATGGATTCCACTCTTGATGGACACTGGTGAAGATAGCAACCAGAGCCATGGATCCGACTCTAGATTGACACTGGTCCAGATGGTCACTAGAACCATTCCTCCCACCATGTATTGATAGTGGTGTGGCCAGACACCGAGCCTTGGATCCCAGTCTGGATGGCCAGTGGTCTGGATGGGCACCAGACCATGGCTCCGCTATGAATGGACACTGGTCTAGATGGATGCCAGAGCCATGGATTCCAGCTGGACACTGGTTGGGAACAACACCAGAGCAATGGATGCCACTGTGGATGGACACTGGTTTGGATGGACATAAGAGCCACGGATCCCAATCTGGATGGACGCTGCTGTGAATAGACACCAGAGCCATGGATCCCACAGTGGATTGACAGTGGTCAGGATGGACACCAGAGCAATGGATGCCACTGTGGATGGACACAGGTAGAGATGCACACCAGAGTAATGGTGTCCGCTCTGGATGGACACTGGTCAGGATAGACAGCAGAACCCTGGCTTCCACTCTGGATTGACGCTTGCCTGAATAGACAAAAGAGCTATGGATCCCAGCTTGACACTGGTCTGGATGGACACCAGAGCCATGGATCCCACTCTGAATACACACTACTCGTGATGGACACAAGAGCCATGCATCCCTCTGTGGATAGAGCCTGGTTTGAATGGACAGCACAGCCACACATCCAGATGGACACCAGAGCCGTGGATCCCAACTGTACACTGGTCTGGATGGACAGCAGAGCCATGGATCCCACTGTGGATGGACCCTGGTACAGATGGACAGCATAGCCATGGATGCAAACTGGACACTGGTCCAGATGGATAATGCTCTGGATGGAAGCCAGTGCCATGGATCCCTCTCTGGATGCACGCTCTTCTCGATGGACACAAGAGTCATGCATGCGTCTGTAGATGGAGCCTGGTATGAATGGACAGCACAGCCACGTATCCAGATGGATACTTATCCAGATGGACTGCACAGCTGTGGATCCCAAGTGGACACTGGTCTGCATGGACACCAGAGCCATGGACCCCACTGTGGATGGACACTGGTATGCATAGGCATCAGAGCCTTGGATCCCAGCTGGACCCTGTTCTGGATGGACAGCTGAGTTTTGGATTGGACTCTGGATTGATTATGCTCCAGATGGACACCAGAGCCATGGATCCCACTTTGGATGGATCCTGGTCTGGAAAGACTCCAGAGCCATGGATCCGTCTCTGGATGGACACTGTTCTGGATGGACACCAGAGCCATGGATCCAAATTGGAGCCTGCTCTGGATGGATACAAGGGCCATGGATTCCACTCTTGATGGACACTGGTGGAGATAGGAACCAGAGGCATGGATCCGACTCTAGATGGACACTGGTCGAGATGGACACTGGTCCAGATGGTGACCAGAGCAATTCCTCCCACCTTGTATTGACTCTTGCCAGACACCGAGGCATGGATCCCACTCTGGATGGCCAGTGGTCTGGGAGGGCACCAGACCATGGCTCCCCAATAAATGGACACTGGTCTAGATGGACGCCAGAACCATGGTTTCCAGCTGGACACTGGTGTGGTTGGACACCACAGCGATGGATGCCATTGTGGATGGACACTGGTTTGGATGGACATAAGAGCCACGGATCCCAATCTGGATGGACGCTGCTGTGAATAGACACCAGAGCCATGGATCCCACAGTGGATTGACAGTGGTCAGGATGGACACCAGAGCAATGGATGCCACTGTGGATGGACACAGGTAGAGATGCACACCAGAGTAATGGTGTCCGCTCTGGATGGACACTGGTCTGGATAGACAGCAGAACCCTGGCTTCCACTCTGGATGGACACTTGCCTGAATAGACAAAAGAGCTATGGATCCCAGCTTGACACTGGTCTGGATGGACACCAGCGCCATGGATACCACTCTGAATACACACTACTGGTGATGGACACAAGAGCCATGCATCCCTCTGTGGATGGAGCCTGGTTTGAATGGACAGCACAGCCACGCATCCAGATGGACACCAGAGCCGTGGATCCAAATTGGAGCCTGGTCTGGATGGATACAAGGGCCATGGATTCCACTCTTGATGGACACTGGTGAAGATAGCAACCAGAGCAATGGATCCGACTCTAGATGGACACTGGTCCAGATGGTTACTAGAGCCATTCCTCCCACCTTGTATTGATAGTGGTGTGGCCAGACACCGAGCCTTAGATCCCACTTTGGATGGCCAGTGGTCTGGATGGGCACCAGACCATGGATCCCCTCTGAATGGACACTGGTCTAGGTAGACGCCAGAGCCATGGATTCCAGCTGGACACTGGTGTGGACGGACACCAGAGCCATGGATGCCACTGTAATGGACACTGGTTTGGATGGACATAAGAGCCACGGATCCCAATCTGGATGGACGCTGCTGTGGATAGACACCAGAGCCATGGATCCCACAGTGGATTGCCAGTTGTCAGCATGGACACCAGAGCAATGGATGCCACTGTGGATGGACACAGGTAGAGATGCACACCAGAGTAATGGTGTCCGCTCTGGATGGACACTGGTCTGGATAGACAGCAGAACCCTGGCTTCCAGTCTGGATGGACGCTTGCCTGAATAGACAAAACAGCTATGGATCCCAGCTTGACACTGGTCCGTATGGGCACCAGAGCAATGGATCCCACTCTGAATGGACCGTGGTACAGATGGACAGCATAGCCATGGATGTAAACTGGACACTGGTCCAGATGGATAATGGTCTGGATGGACGCCAGAGCCATGGATCCCACTCTGGATGCACGCTGTTCTTGATGGACACAGGAGTCATGCATGGGTCTGTAGATGGAGCCTGGGATTAATGGACAGCACAGCCACGCATCCAGATGGACACCAGAGCCGTGGATCCCAACTGTACACTGGTCTGGATGGACACCAGAGCCATGGATCCCACTGTGGATGGACCCTGGTACAGATGGACAGCATAGCCATGGATGCAAACTGGACACTGATCCAGATGGATAATGCTCTGGATGGACGCCAGTGCCATGGATCCCACTCTGGATGCACCCTCTTCTCGATGGACACAAGAATCATGCATGCATCTGTAGATGGAGCCTGGTATGAATGGACAGCACAGCCACGTATCCAGATGGATACTTGTCCAGATGGACAGCAGAGCTGTGGATCCCAAGTGGACACTGATCTGGATGGACACCAGAGCCATGGATCCCACTGTGGATGGACCCTGGTACAGATGGACAGCATAGCCATGGATGCAAACTGGACACTGGTCCAGATGGAAAATGGACTGGATGGACACCAGTGCCATGGATCCCACTCTGGATGCACCCTCTTCTCGATGGACACAGGAATCATGCATGCGTCTGTAGATGGAGCCTGGTATGAATGGACAGCACAGCCATGTATCCAGATGGATACTTGTCCAGATGGACAGCAGAGCTGTGGATCCCAAGTGGACACTGATCTGGATGGACACCAGAGCCATGGATCCCACTGTGGATGGACACTGGTATGGATAGACATCAGAGCCTTG
This sequence comes from Chamaea fasciata, assembly GCF_029207755.1. Lineage (NCBI taxonomy): Eukaryota > Metazoa > Chordata > Aves > Passeriformes > Sylviidae > Chamaea > Chamaea fasciata. The sequence continues at coordinate 359,124 of NW_027094153.1, read as the reverse complement.
GATCCCAGCTGGACCCTGTTCTGGATGGAGAGCAGAGTCTTGGATTAAACTCTGGATAGATACTTGTCCAGATAGACACCAGAGCCGTGGATCCCAACTAGATACTGGTCTGGATGGACACCAGTGCCATGGATCCCACTGTGGATGGACACTGGTATGGATAGACCTCAGAACCTTGGATCCCAGTTTTACTCTGTTCTGGATAGACTCCAGAGCCATGGATCCGTCTCTGGATGGACACTGTTCTGGATGGACACCAGAGCCATAGATACAAATTGGAGCCTGGTCTGGATGGATACAAGGCCCATGGATTCCACTGTGGATGGACACTGGTGGCGATAGGAACCAGAGGCATGGATCCGACTCTAGATGGACACTGGTCCTGAAGGACACTGGTCTATATGGTGACCAGAGCCATTCCTCCCACCTTGTATTGACTCTTGCCAGACACCGAGGCATGGATCCTACTCTGGATGGCCAGTGGTCTGGATGGGCACCAGACCATGGCTCCCCTATGAATGGACACTTGTCTAGATGGACATAAGAGCCATGGATTCCAGCTGGACACAGGTGTGGATGGACACCAGAACCATGGATCCCACAGTGGATTGACAGTGGTCAGGATGGACTCCAGAGCAATGGATGCCACTGTGGATGGACACAGGTAGAGATGCACACCAGAGTAATGGTGTCCGCTCTGGATGGACACTGGTCTGGATAGACAGCAGAACCCTGGCTTCCACTCTGGATGGACGCTTGCCTGAATAGACAAAAGTGCTATGGATCCCAGCTTGACACTGGTCTGGATGGACACCAGAGCCATGGATCCCACAAAGAATGTACACTACTCATGATGGACACAAGAGCCATGCATCCCTCTGTGGATGGAGCCTGGTTTGAATGGACGGCACAGCCACGCATCCAGATGGACAGCAGAGTCGTGGATCCCAACTGGACAGTGGTCTGGATGGACACCAGTGCCATCGATCCCACTGTGGATGGACACTGGTATGGATAGACATCAGAGCCTTGGATCCCTGTTGGACCCTGTTCTGGATGGACAGCAGAGTCTTGGATTGGACTCTGGATCGATGCTGCTCTAGATGGACACCAGAGTCATGGATCCCACTGTGGGTGGATCCTAGTCTGGATGGACTCCAGAGCCATGGATCCGTCTCTGGATGGACACTGTTCTGGATGGACACCAGAGCCATAGATACAAATTGGAGCCTGCTCTGGATGGATACAAGGGCCATGGATTCCTCTCTTGATGGACACTGGTGGAGATAGGAACCAGAGGCATGGATCCGACTCTAGATGGACACTGGTCGAGATGGACACTGGTCCAGATGGTGACCAGAGCAATTCCTCCCACCTTGTATTGACTCTTGCCAGACACTGAGGCATGGATCCCACTCTGGATAGCCAGTGGTCTGGATGGGCACCAGACCATGGCTCCGCTATGAATGGACACTGGTCTAGATGGATGCCAGAGCCATGGATTCCAGCTGGACACTGGTTGGGAACAACACCAGAGCAATGGATGCCACTGTGGATGGACACTGGTTTGGATGGACATAAGAGCCACGGATCCCAATCTGGATGGACGCTGCTGTGAATAGACACCAGAGCCATGGATCCCACAGTGGATTGACAGTGGTCAGGATGGACTCCAGAGCAATGGATGCCACTGTGGATGGACACAGGTAGAGATGCACACCAGAGTAATGGTGTCCGCTCTGGATGGACACTGGTCAGGATAGACAGCAGAACCCTGGCTTCCACTCTGGATGGACGCTTGCCTGAATAGACAAAAGAGCTATGGATCCCAGCTTGACACTGGTCTGGATGGACACCAGCGCCATGGATACCACTCTGAATACACACTACTCGTGATGGACACAAGAGCCATGCATCCCTCTGTGGATAGAGCCTGGTTTGAATGGACAGCACAGCCACACATCCAGATGGACACCAGAGCCGTGGATCCAAATTGGAGCCTGGTCTGGATGGATACAAGGGCCATGGATTCCACTCTTGATGGACACTGGTGAAGATAGCAACCAGAGCCATGGATCTGACTCTAGATGGACACTGGTCCAGATGGTTACTAGAGCCATTCCTCCCACCTTGTATTGATAGTGGTGTGGCCAGACACCGAGCCTTGGATCCCAGTCTGGATGGCCAGTGGTCTGGATGGGCACCAGACCATGGCTCCGCAATGAATGGACACTGGTCTAGATGGACCCCAGAGCCATGGATTCCAGCTGGACACTGGTTGGGAACAACACCAGAGCAATGGATGCCACTGTGGATGGACACTGGTTTGGATGGACATAGGAGCCACGGATCCCGATCTGGATGGACGCTGCTGTGAATAGACAAAAGAGCTATGGATCCCAGCTTGACACTGGTCTGGATGGACACAAGAGCCATGCATCCCTCTGTGGATAGAGCCTGGTTTGAATGGACCGCACAGCCACACATCCAGATGGACACCAGAGCCGTAGACCACAACTGTACACTGGTCTGGATGGACAGCAGAGCCATGGATCCCACTGTGGATGGACCCTGGTACAGATGGACAGCATAGCCATGGATGCAAACTGGACACTGGTCCAGATGGATAATGCTCTGGATGGATGCCAGAGCCATGGATCCCTCTCTGGATGCACGCTCTTCTCGATGGACACAAGAGTCATGCATGCGTCTGTAGATGGAGCCTGGTATGAATGGACAGCACAGCCACGTATCCAGATGGATAGTAGTCCAGATGGACAGCACAGCTGTGGATCCCAAGTGGACACTGGTCTGCATGGACACCAGAGCCATGGATCCCACTGTGGATGGACAATGGTATGCATAGGCATCAGAGCCTTGGATCCCAGCTGGACCCTGTTCTGGATGGACAGCTGAGTTTTGGATTGGACTCTGGATGGATTATGCTCCAGATGGACACCAGAGCCATGGATCCCACTTTGGATGGATCCTGGTCTGGAAAGACTCCAGAGCCATGGATCCGTCTCTGGATGGACACTGTTCTGGATGGACACCAGAGCCATGGATCCAAATTGGAGCCTGCTCTGGATGGATACAAGGGCCATGGATTCCACTGTGGATGGACACTGGTGGAGATAGGAACCTGAGGCATGGATCCGACTCTAGATGGACACTGGTCGAGATGGACACTGGTCCAGATGGTGACCAGAGCAATTCCTCCCACCTTGTATTGACTCTTGCCAGACACCGAGGCATGGATCCCACTCTGGATGGCCAGTGGTCTGGGAGGGCACCAGACCATGGCTCCCCAATAAATGGACACTGGTCTAGATGGACGCCAGAGCCATGGTTTCCAGCTGGACACTGGTGTGGTTGGACACCACAGCGATGGATGCCATTGTGGATGGACACTGGTTTGGATGGACATAAGAGCCACGGATCCCAATCTGGATGGACGCTGCTGTGAATAGACACCAGAGCCATGGATCCCACAGTGGATTGACAGTGGTCAGGATGGACACCAGAGCAATGGATGCCACTGTGGATGGACACAGGTAGAGATGCACACCAGAGTAATGGTGTCCGCTCTGGATGGACACTGGTCTGGATAGACAGCAGAACCCTGGCTTCCACTCTGGATGGACGCTTGCCTGAATAGACAAAAGAGCTATGGATCCCAGCTTGACACTGGTCTGGATGGACACCAGCGCCATGGATACCACTCTGAATACACACTACTGGTGATGGACACAAGAGCCATGCATCCCTCTGTGGATGGAGCCTGGTTTGAATGGACAGCACAGCCACGCATCCAGATGGACACCAGAGCCGTGGATCCAAATTGGAGCCTGGTCTGGATGGATACAAGGGCCATGGATTCCACTCTTGATGGACACTGGTGAAGATAGCAACCAGAGCCATGGATCCGACTCTAGATGGACACTGGTCCAGATGGTTACTAGAGCCATTCCTCCCACCTTGTATTGATAGTGGTGTGGCCAGACACCGAGCCTTAGATCCCACTTTGGATGGCCAGTGGTCTGGATGGGCACCAGACCATAGATCCCCTCTGAATGGACACTGGTCTAGGTAGACGCCAGAGCCATGGATTCCAGCTGGACACTGGTGTGGATGGACACCAGAGCCATGGATGCCACTGTGGATGGACACTGGTTTGGATGGACATAAGAGCCACGGATCCCAATCTGGATGGACGCTGCTGTGAATAGACACCAGAGCCATGGATCCCACAGTGGATTGCCAGTTGTCAGCATGGACACCAGAGCAATGGATGCCACTGTGGATGGACACAGGTAGAGATGCACACCAGAGTAATGGTGTCCGCTCTGGATGGACACTGGTCAGGATAGACAGCAGAACCCTGGCTTCCAGTCTGGATGGACGCTTGCCTGAATAGACAAAACAGCTATGGATCCCAGCTTGACACTGGTCCGTATGGGCACCAGAGCAATGGATCCCACTCTGAATGGACCGTGGTACAGATGGACAGCATAGCCATGGATGTAAACTGGACACTGGTCCAGATGGATAATGGTCTGGATGGACGCCAGAGCCATGGATCCCACTCTGGATGCACGCTGTTCTTGATGGACACAGGAGTCATGCATGGGTCTGTAGATGGAGCCTGGGATGAATGGACAGCACAGCCACGCATCCAGATGGACACCAGAGCCGTGGATCCCAACTGTACACTGGTCTGGATGGACACCAGAGCCATGGATCCCACTGTGGATGGACCCTGGTACAGATGGACAGCATAGCCATGGATGCAAACTGGACACTGGTCCAGATGGAAAATGGACTGGATGGACACCAGTGCCATGGATCCCACTCTGGATGCACCCTCTTCTCGATGGACACAGGAATCATGCATGCGTCTGTAGATGGAGCCTGGTATGAATGGACAGCACAGCCACGTATCCAGATGGATACTTGTCCAGATGGACAGCAGAGCTGTGGATCCCAAGTGGACACTGATCTGGATGGACACCAGAGCCATGGATCCCACTGTGGATGGACACTGGTATGGATAGACATCAGAGCTTTGGATCCCAGCTGGACCCTGTTCTGGATGGAGAGCAGAGTCTTGGATTAAACTCTGGATAGATACTTGTCCAGATAGACACCAGAGCCGTGGATCCCAACTAGATACTGGTCTGGATGGACACCAGTGCCATGGATCCCACTGTGGATGGACACTGGTATGGATAGACCTCAGAACCTTGGATCCCAGTTTTACTCTTTTCTGGATAGACTCCAGAGCCATGGATCCGTCTCAGGATGGACACTGTCCTGGATGGACACCAGAGCAATGAATCCAAATTGGAGCCTGCTCTGGATGGATACAAGGGCCATGGATTCCACTCTTGATGGACACTGGTGGAGATAGCAACCAGAGGCATGGATCCGAATCTAGATGGACACTGGTCCTGAAGGACACTGGTCTATATGGTGACCAGAGCCATTCCTCCCACCTTGTATTGACTCTTGCCAGACACCGAGGCATGGATCCTACTCTGGATGGCCAGTGGTCTGGATGGGCACCAGACCATGGCTCCCCTATGAATGGACACTTGTCTAGATGGACATAAGAGCCATGGATTCCAGCTGGACACAGGTGTGGATGGACACCAGAACCATGGATCCCACAGTGGATTGACAGTGGTCAGGATGGACTCCAGAGCAATGGATGCCACTGTGGATGGACACAGGTAGAGATGCACACTAGAGTAATGGTGTCGGCTCTGGATGGACACTGGTCAGGATAGACAGCAGAACCCTGGCTTCCACTCTGGATGGACGCTTGCCTGAATAGACAAAAGAGCTATGGATCCCAGCTTGACACTGGTCTGGATGGACACCAGAGCCATGGATCCCACTCTGAATACACACTACTCGTGATGGACACAAGAGCCATGCATCCCTCTGTGGATGGAGCCTGGTTTGAATGGACGGCACAGCCACGCATCCAGATGGACAGCAGAGTCGTGGATCCCAACTGGACAGTGGTCTGGATGGACACCAGTGCCATCGATCCCACTGTGGATGGACACTGGTATGGATAGACATCAGAGCCTTGGATCCCTGTTGGACCCTGTTCTGGATGGACAGCAGAGTCTTGGATTGGACTCTGGATGGATGCTGCACTAGATGGACACCAGAGCCATGGATCCCACTGTGGGTGGATCCTAGTCTGGATGGACTCCAGAGCCATGGATCCGTCTCTGGATGGACACAGTTCTGGATGGACACCAGAGCCATAGATACAAATTGGAGCCTGCTCTGGATGGATACAAGGGCCATGGATTCCACTGTGGATGGACACTGGTGGAGATAGGAACCAGAGGCATGGATCGGACTCTAGATGGACACTGGTCGAGATGGACACTGGTCAAGATGGTGACCAGAGCAATTCCTCCCACCTTGTATTGACTCTTGCCAGACACTGAGGCATGGATCCCACTCTGGATGGCCAGTGGTCTGGATGGGCACCAGACCATGGCTCCGCTATGAATGGACACTGGTCTAGATGGATGCCAGAGCCATGGATTCCAGCTGGACACTGTTGGGGAACAACACCACAGCAATGGATGCCACTGTGGATGGACACTGGTTTGGATGGACATAAGAGCCACGGATCCCAATCTGGATGGACGCTGCTGTGAATAGACCCCAGAGCCATGGATCCCACAGTGGATTGACAGTGGTCAGGATGGACTCCAGAGCAATGGATGCCACTGTGGATGGACACAGGTAGAGATGCACACCAGAGTAATGGTGTCCGCTCTGGATGGACACTGGTCAGGATAGACAGCAGAACCCTGGTTTCCACTCTGGATGGACGCTTGCCTGAATAGACAAAAGAGCTATGGATCCCAGCTTGACACTGGTCTGGATGGGCACCAGACCATGGCTCCGCAATGAATGGACACTGGTCTAGATGGACCCCAGAGCCATGGATTCCAGCTGGACACTGGTTGGGAACAACACCAGAGCAATGGATGCCACTGTGGATGGACACTGGATTGGATGGACATAAGAGCCACGGATCCCGATCTGGATGGACGCTGCTGTGAATAGACAAAAGAGCTATGGATCCCAGCTTGACACTGGTCTGGATGGACACAAGAGCCATGCATCCCTCTGTGGATAGAGCCTGGTTTGAATGGACCGCACAGCCACACATCCAGATGGACACCAGAGCCGTAGACCACAACTGTACACTGGTCTGGATGGACAGCAGAGCCATGGATCCCACTGTGGATGGACCCTGGTACAGATGGACAGCATAGCCATGGATGCAAACTGGACACTGGTCCAGATGGATAATGTTCTGGATGGATGCCAGAGCCATGGATCCCTCTCTGGATGCACGCTCTTCTCGATGGACACAAGAGTCATGCATGCGTCTGTAGATGGAGCCTGGTATGAATGGACAGCACAGCCACGTATCCAGATGGATAGTAGTCCAGATGGACAGCACAGCAGTGGATCCCAAGTGGACACTGGTCTGCATGGACACCAGACCCATGGATCCCACTGTGGATGGACAATGGTATGCATAGGCATCAGAGCCTTGGATCCCAGCTGGACCCTGTTCTGGATGGACAGCTGAGTTTTGGATTGGACTCTGGATGGATTATGCTCCAGATGGACACCAGAGCCATGGATCCCACTTTGGATGGATCCTGGTCTGGAAAGACTCCAGAGCCATGGATCCGTCTCTGGATGGACACTGTTCTGGATGGACACCAGAGCCATGGATCCAAATTGGAGCCTGCTCTGGATGGATACAAGGGCCATGGATTCCACTCTTGATGGACACTGGTGGAGATAGGAACCAGAGGCATGGATCCGACTCTAGATGGACACTGGTCCAGATGGTGACCAGAGCAATTCCTCCCACCTTGTATTGACTCTTGCCAGACACCGAGGCATGGATCCCACTCTGGATGGCCAGTGGTCTGGGAGGGCACCAGACCATGGCTCCCCAATAAATGGACACTGGTCTAGATGGACGCCAGAGCCATGGTTTCCAGCTGGACACTGGTGTGGTTGGACACCACAGCGATGGATGCCATTGTGGATGGACACTGGTTTGGATGGACATAAGAGCCACGGATCCCAATCTGGATGGACGCTGCTGTGAATAGACACCAGAGCCATGGATCCCACAGTGGATTGACAGTGGTCAGGATGGACTCCAGAGCAATGGATGCCACTGTGGATGGACACAGGTAGAGATGCACACCAGAGTAATGGTGTCGGCTCTGGATGGACACTGGTCTGGATAGACAGCAGAACCCTGGCTTCCACTCTGGATGGACGCTTGCCTGAATAGACAAAAGTGCTATGGATCCCAGCTTGACACTGGTCTGGATGGACACCAGAGCCATGGATCCCACAAAGAATGTACACTACTCATGATGGACACAAGAGCCATGCATCCCTCTGTGGATGGAGCCTGGTTTGAATGGACGGCACAGCCACGCATCCAGATGGACAGCAGAGTCGTGGATCCCAACTGGACAGTGGTCTGGATGGACACCAGTGCCATCGATCCCACTGTGGATGGACACTGGTATGGATAGACATCAGAGCCTTGGATCCCTGTTGGACCCTGTTCTGGATGGACAGCAGAGTCTTGGATTGGACTCTGGATCGATGCTGCTCTAGATGGACACCAGAGTCATGGATCCCACTGTGGGTGGATCCTAGTCTGGATGGACTCCAGAGCCATGGATCCGTCTCTGGATGGACACTGTTCTGGATGGACACCAGAGCCATAGATACAAATTGGAGCCTGCTCTGGATGGATACAAGGGCCATGGATTCCTCTCTTGATGGACACTGGTGGAGATAGGAACCAGAGGCATGGATCCGACTCTAGATGGACACTGGTCGAGATGGACACTGGTCCAGATGGTGACCAGAGCAATTCCTCCCACCTTGTATTGACTCTTGCCAGACACTGAGGCATGGATCCCACTCTGGATGGCCAGTGGTCTGGATGGGCACCAGACCATGGCTCCGCTATGAATGGACACTGGTCTAGATGGATGCCAGAGCCATGGATTCCAGCTGGACACTGGTTGGGAACAACACCAGAGCAATGGATGCCACTGTGGATGGACACTGGTTTGGATGGACATAAGAGCCACGGATCCCAATCTGGATGGACGCTGCTGTGAATAGACACCAGGGCCATGGATCCCACAGTGGATTGACAGTGGTCAGGATGGACACCAGAGCAATGGATGCCACTGTGGATGGACACAGGTAGAGATGCACACCAGAGTAATGGTGTCCGCTCTGGATGGACACTGGTCTGGATAGACAGCAGAACCCTGGCTTCCACTCTGGATGGACGCTTGCCTGAATAGACAAAAGAGCTATGGATCCCAGCTTGACACTGGTCTGGATGGACACCAGCGCCATGGATACCACTCTGAATACACACTACTGGTGATGGACACAAGCGCCATGCATCCCTCTGTGGATGGAGCCTGGTTTGAATGGACAGCACAGCCACGCATCCAGATGGACACCAGAGCCGTGGATCCAAATTGGAGCCTGGTCTGGATGGATACAAGGGCCATGGATTCCACTCTTGATGGACACTGGTGAAGATAGCAACCAGAGCCATGGATCCGACTCTAGATGGACACTGGTCCAGATGGTTACTAGAGCCATTCCTCCCACCTTGTATTGATAGTGGTGTGGCCAGACACCGAGCCTTAGATCCCACTTTGGATGGCCAGTGTTCTGGATGGGCACCAGACCATAGATCCCCTCTGAATGGACACTGGTCTAGGTAGACGCCAGAGCCATGGATTCCAGCTGGACACTGGTGTGGATGGACACCAGAGCCATGGATGCCACTGTGGATGGACACTGGTTTGGATGGACATAAGAGCCACGGATCCCAATCTGGATGGACGCTGCTGTGAATAGACACCAGAGCCATGGATCCCACAGTGGATTGCCAGTTGTCAGCATGGACACCAGAGCAATGGATGCCACTGTGGATGGACACAGGTAGAGATGCACACCAGAGTAATGGTGTCCGCTCTGGATGGACGCTGATCTGGATAGACAGCAGAACCCTGGCTTCCACTCTGGATGGACGCTTGCCTGAATAGACAAAAGAGCTATGGGTCCCAGCTTGACACTGGTCCGTATGGGCACCAGAGCAATGGATCCCACTCTGAATGGACCGTGGTACAGATGGACAGCATAGCCATGGATGTAAACTGGACACTGGTCCAGATGGATAATGGTCTGGATGGACGCCAGAGCCATGGATCCCACTCTGGATGCACGCTGTTCTTGATGGACACAGGAGTCATGCATGGGTCTGTAGATGGAGCCTGGGATGAATGGACAGCACAGCCACGCATCCAGATGGACACCAGAGCCATGGATCCCAACTGTACACTGGTCTGGATGGACACCAGAGCCATGGATCCCACTGTGGATGGACCCTGGTACAGATGGACAGCATAGCCATGGATGCAAACTGGACACTGGTCCAGATGGAAAATGGACTGGATGGACACCAGTGCCATGGATCCCACTCTGGATGCACCCTCTTCTCGATGGACACAGGAATCATGCATGCGTCTGTAGATGGAGCCTGGGATGAATGGACAGCACAGCCACGTATCCAGATGGATACTTGTCCAGATGGACAGCAGAGCTGTGGATCCCAAGTGGACACTGATCTGGATGGACACCAGAGCCATGGATCCCACTGTGGAGGGACCCTGGTACAGATGAACAGCATAGCCATGGATGCAAACTGGACACTGGTCCAGATGGAAAATGGACTGGATGGACACCAGTGCCATGGATCCCACTCTGGATGCACCCTCTTCTCGATGGACACAGGAATCATGCATGCGTCTGTAGATGGAGCCTGGGATGAATGGACAGCACAGCCACGTATCCAGATGGATACTTGTCCAGATGGACAGCAGAGCTGTGGATCCCAAGTGGACACTGATCTGGATGGACACCAGAGCCATGGATCCCACTGTGGATGGACACTGGTATGGATAGACATCAGAGCCTTGGATCCCAGCTGGACCCTGTTCTGGATGGAGAGCAGAGTCTTGGATTAAACTCTGGATAGATACTTGTCCAGATAGACACCAGAGCCGTGGATCCCAACTAGATACTGGTCTGGATGGACACCAGTTCCATGGATCCCACTGTGGATGGACACTGGTATGGATAGACCTCAGAACCTTGGATCCCAGTTTTACTCTGTTCTGGATAGACTCCAGAGCCATGGATTCGTCTCAGGATGGACACTGTCCTGGATGGACACCAGAGCAATGAATCCAAATTGGAGCCTGCTCTGGATGGATACAAGGGCCATGGATTCCTCTCTTGATGGACACTGGTGGAGATAGCAACCAGAGGCATGGATCCGAATCTAGATGGACACTGGTCCTGAAGGACACTGGTCTATATGGTGACCAGAGCCATTCCTCCCACCTTGTATTGACTCTTGCCTGACACCGAGGCATGGATCCTACTCTGGATGGCCAGTGGTCTGGATGGGCACCAGACCATGGCTCCCCTATGAATGGACACTTGTCTAGATGGACATAAGAGCCATGGATTCCAGCTGGACACAGGTGTGGATGGACACCAGAACCATGGATCCCACAGTGGATTGACAGTGGTCAGGATGGACTCCAAAGCAATGGATGCCACTGTGGATGGACACAGGTAGAGATGCACACTAGAGTAATGGTGTCGGCTCTGGATGGACACTGGTCTGGATAGACACCAGAAACCTGGCTTCCACTCTGGATGGACGCTTGCCTGAATAGACAAAAGTGCTATGGATCCCAGCTTGACACTGGTCTGGATGGACACCAGAGCCATGGATCCCACAAAGAATGTACACTACTCATGATGGACACAAGAGCCATGCATCCCTCTGTGGATGGAGCCTGGTTTGAATGGACGGCACAGCCACGCATCCAGATGGACAGCAGAGTCGTGGATCCCAACTGGACAGTGGTCTGGATGGACACCAGTGCCATCGATCCCACTGTGGATGGACACTGGTATGGATAGACATCAGAGCCTTGGATCCCTGTTGGACCCTGTTCTGGATGGACAGCAGAGTCTTGGATGGGACTCTGGATCGATGCTGCTCTAGATGGACACCAGAGTCATGGATCCCACTGTGGGTGGATCCTAGTCTGGATGGACTCCAGAGCCATGGATCCGTCTCTGGATGGACACTGTTCTGGATGGACACCAGAGACATAGATACAAATTGGAGCCTGGTCTGGATGGATACAAGGGCCATGGATTCCTCTCTTGATGGACACTGGTGGCGATAGGAACCAGAGGCATGGATCCGACTCTAGATGGACACTGGTCTATATGGACACTGGTCCAGATGGTGACCAGAGCCATTCCTCCCACCTTGTATTGACTCTTGCCAGACACTAAGGCATGGATCCCACTCTGGATGGCCAGTGGTCTGGGAGGGCACCAGACCATGGCTCCGCTATGAATGGACACTGGTCTAGATGGATGCCAGAGCCATGGATTCCAGCTGGACACTGGTTGGGAACAACACTAGAGCAATGGATGCCACTGTGGATGGACACTGGTTTGGATGGACATAAGAGCCACGGATCCCAATCTGGATGGACGCTGCTGTGAATAGACACCAGAGCCATGGATCTCACAGTGGATTGACAGTGGTCAGGATGGACACCAGAGCAATGGATGCCACTGTGGATGGACACAGGTAGAGATGCACACCAGAGTAATGGTGTCCGCTCTGGATGGACACTGGTCAGGATAGACAGCAGAACCCTGGCTTCCACTCTGGATGGATGCTTGCCTGAATAGACAAAAGAGCTATGGATCCCAGCTTGACACTGGTCTGGATGGACACCAGAGCCATGGATCCCACTCTGAATACACACTACTCGTGATGGACACAAGAGCCATGCATCCCTCTGTGGATAGAGCCTGGTTTGAATGGACAGCACAGCCACACATCCAGATGGACACCAGAGCCGTGGATCCAAATTGGAGCCTGGTCTGGATGGATGCAAGGGCCATGGATTCCACTCTTGATGGACACTGGTGAAGATAGCAACCAGAGCCATGGATCCGACTCTAGATGGACACTGGTCCAGATGGTTACTAGAGCCATTCCTCCCACCTTGTATTGATAGTGGTGTGGCCAGACACCGAGCCTTGGATCCCACTTTGGATGGCCAGTGGTCTGGATGGGCACCAGACCATGGATCCCCTCTGAATGGACACTGGTCTAGGTAGACGCCAGAGCCATGGATTCCAGCTGGACACTGGTGTGGATGGACACCAGAGCCATGGATGCCACTGTGGATGGACACTGGTTTGGATGGACATAAGAGCCACGGATCCCAATCTGGATGGACGCTGCTGTGAATAGACCCCAGAGCCATGGATCCCACAGTGGATTTGCCAGTTGTCAGCATGGACACCAGAGCAATGGATGCCACTGTGGATGGACACAGGTAGAGATGCACACCAGAGTAATGGTGTCCGCTCTGGATGGACACTGGTCAGGATAGACAGCAGAACCCTGGCTTCCAGTCTGGATGGACGCTTGCCTGAATAGACAAAAGAGCTATGGATCCCAGCTTGACACTGGTCCGTATGGGCACCAGAGCAATGGATCCCACTCTGAATGGACCGTGGTACAGATGGACAGCATAGCCATGGATGTAAACTGGACACTGGTCCAGATGGATAATGGTCTGGATGGACGCCAGAGCCATGGATACCACTCTGGATGCACGCTGTTCTTGATGGACACAGGAGTCATGCATGGGTCTGTAGATGGAGCCTGGGATGAATGGACAGCACAGCCACGCATCCAGATGGACACCAGAGCCGTGGATCCCAACTGTACACTGGTCTGGATGGACTCCAGAGCCATGGATCCCACTGTGGATGGACCCTGGTACAGATGGACAGCATAGCCATGGATGCAAACTGGACACTGGTCCAGATGGAAAATAGACTGGATGTACACCTGTGCCATGGATCCCACTCTGGATGCACCCTCTTCTCGATGGACACAAGAATCATGCATGCATCTGTAGATGGAGCCTGGTATGAATGGACAGCACAGCCACGTATCCAGATGGATACTTGTCCAGATGGACAGCAGAGCTGTGGATCCCAAGTGGACACTGATCTGGATGGACACCAGAGCCATGGATCCCACTGTGGATGGACCCTGGTACAGATGAACAGCATAGCCATGGATGCAAACTGGACACTGGTCCAGATGGAAAATGGACTGGATGGACACCAGTGCCATGGATCCCACTCTGGATGCACCCTCTTCTCGATGGACACAGGAATCATGCATGCGTCTGTAGATGGAGCCTGGGATGAATGGACAGCACAGCCACGTATCCAGATGGATACTTGTCCAGATGGACAGCAGAGCTGTGGATCCCAAGTGGACACTGATCTGGATGGACACCAGAGCCATGGATCCCACTGTGGAGGGACCCTGGTACAGATGAACAGCATAGCCATGGATGCAAACTGGACACTGGTCCAGATGGAAAATGGACTGGATGGACACCAGTGCCATGGATCCCACTCTGGATGCACCCTCTTCTCGATGGACACAGGAATCATGCATGCGTCTGTAGATGGAGCCTGGGATGAATGGACAGCACAGCCACGTATCCAGATGGATACTTGTCCAGATGGACAGCAGAGCTGTGGATCCCAAGTGGACACTGATCTGGATGGACACCAGAGCCATGGATCCCACTGTGGATGGACACTGGTATGGATAGACATCAGAGCCTTGGATCCCAGCTGGACCCTGTTCTGGATGGAGAGCAGAGTCTTGGATTAAACTCTGGATAGATACTTGTCCAGATAGACACCAGAGCCGTGGATCCCAACTAGATACTGGTCTGGATGGACACCAGTTCCATGGATCCCACTGTGGATGGACACTGGTATGGATAGACCTCAGAACCTTGGATCCCAGTTTTACTCTGTTCTGGATAGACTCCAGAGCCATGGATTCGTCTCAGGATGGACACTGTCCTGGATGGACACCAGAGCAATGAATCCAAATTGGAGCCTGCTCTGGATGGATACAAGGGCCATGGATTCCTCTCTTGATGGACACTGGTGGAGATAGCAACCAGAGGCATGGATCCGAATCTAGATGGACACTGGTCCTGAAGGACACTGGTCTATATGGTGACCAGAGCCATTCCTCCCACCTTGTATTGACTCTTGCCAGACACCGAGGCATGGATCCTACTCTGGATGGCCAGTGGTCTGGATGGGCACCAGACCATGGCTCCCCTATGAATGGACACTTGTCTAGATGGACATAAGAGCCATGGATTCCAGCTGGACACAGGTGTGGATGGACACCAGAACCATGGATCCCACAGTGGATTGACAGTGGTCAGGATGGACTCCAAAGCAATGGATGCCACTGTGGATGGACACAGGTAGAGATGCACACTAGAGTAATGGTGTCGGCTCTGGATGGACACTGGTCTGGATAGACACCAGAAACCTGGCTTCCACTCTGGATGGACGCTTGCCTGAATAGACAAAAGTGCTATGGATCCCAGCTTGACACTGGTCTGGATGGACACCAGAGCCATGGATCCCACAAAGAATGTACACTACTCATGATGGACACAAGAGCCATGCATCCCTCTGTGGATGGAGCCTGGTTTGAATGGACGGCACAGCCACGCATCCAGATGGACAGCAGAGTCGTGGATCCCAACTGGACAGTGGTCTGGATGGACACCAGTGCCATCGATCCCACTGTGGATGGACACTGGTATGGATAGACATCAGAGCCTTGGATCCCTGTTGGACCCTGTTCTGGATGGACAGCAGAGTCTTGGATGGGACTCTGGATCGATGCTGCTCTAGATGGACACCAGAGTCATGGATCCCACTGTGGGTGGATCCTAGTCTGGATGGACTCCAGAGCCATGGATCCGTCTCTGGATGGACACTGTTCTGGATGGACACCAGAGACATAGATACAAATTGGAGCCTGGTCTGGATGGATACAAGGGCCATGGATTCCTCTCTTGATGGACACTGGTGGCGATAGGAACCAGAGGCATGGATCCGACTCTAGATGGACACTGGTCTATATGGACACTGGTCCAGATGGTGACCAGAGCCATTCCTCCCACCTTGTATTGACTCTTGCCAGACACTAAGGCATGGATCCCACTCTGGATGGCCAGTGGTCTGGGAGGGCACCAGACCATGGCTCCGCTATGAATGGACACTGGTCTAGATGGATGCCAGAGCCATGGATTCCAGCTGGACACTGGTTGGGAACATCACTAGAGCAATGGATGCCACTGTGGATGGACACTGGTTTGGATGGACATAAGAGCCACGGATCCCAATCTGGATGGACGCTGCTGTGAATAGACCCCAGAGCCATGGATCCCACAGTGGATTTGCCAGTTGTCAGCATGGACACCAGAGCAATGGATGCCACTGTGGATGGACACAGGTAGAGATGCACACCAGAGTAATGGTGTCCGCTCTGGATGGACACTGGTCAGGATAGACAGCAGAACCCTGGCTTCCACTCTGGATGGACGCTTGCCTGAATAGACAAAAGAGCTATGGATCCCAGCTTGACACTGGTCCGTATGGGCACCAGAGCAATGGATCCCACTCTGAATGGACCGTGGTACAGATGGACAGCATAGCCATGGATGTAAACTGGACACTGGTCCAGATGGATAATGGTCTGGATGGACGCCAGAGCCATGGATCCCACTCTGGATGCACGCTGTTCTTGATGGACACAGGAGTCATGCATGGGTCTGTAGATGGAGCCTGGGATGAATGGACAGCACAGCCACGCATCCAGATGGACACCAGAGCCGTGGATCCCAACTGTACACTGGTCTGGATGGACACCAGAGCCATGGATCCCACTGTGGATGGACCCTGGTACAGATGGACAGCATAGCCATGGATGCAAACTGGACACTGGTCCAGATGGAAAATAGACTGGATGTACACCTGTGCCATGGATCCCACTCTGGATGCACCCTCTTCTCGATGGACACAAGAATCATGCATGCATCTGTAGATGGAGCCTGGTATGAATGGACAGCACAGCCACGTATCCAGATGGATACTTGTCCAGATGGACAGCAGAGCTGTGGATCCCAAGTGGACACTGATCTGGATGGACACCAGAGCCATGGATGCCACTGTGGATGGACCCTGGTACAGATGGACAGCATAGCCATGGATGCAAACTGGACACTGGTCCAGATGGAAAATGGACTGGATGGACACCAGTGCCATGGATCCCACTCTGGATGCACCCTCTTCTCGATGGACACAAGAATCATGCATGCGTCTGTAGATGGAGCCTGGGATGAATGGACAGCACAGCCACGTATCCAGATGGATACTTGTCCAGATGGACAGCAGAGCTGTGGATCCCAAGTGGACACTGATCTGGATGGACACCAGAGCCATGGATCCCACTGTGGAGGGACCCTGGTACAGATGAACAGCATAGCCATGGATGCAAACTGGACACTGGTCCAGATGGAAAATGGACTGGATGGACACCAGTGCCATGGATCCCACTCTGGATGCACCCTCTTCTCGATGGACACAGGAATCATGCATGCGTCTGTAGATGGAGCCTGGGATGAATGGACAGCACAGCCACGTATCCAGATGGATACTTGTCCAGATGGACAGCAGAGCTGTGGATCCCAAGTGGACACTGATCTGGATGGACACCAGAGCCATGGATCCCACTGTGGATGGACACTGGTATGGATAGACATCAGAGCCTTGGATCCCAGCTGGACCCTGTTCTGGATGGAGAGCAGAGTCTTGGATTAAACTCTGGATAGATACTTGTCCAGATAGACACCAGAGCCGTGGATCCCAACTAGATACTGGTCTGGATGGACACCAGTTCCATGGATCCCACTGTGGATGGACACTGGTATGGATAGACCTCAGAACCTTGGATCCCAGTTTTACTCTGTTCTGGATAGACTCCAGAGCCATGGATTCGTCTCAGGATGGACACTGTCCTGGATGGACACCAGAGCAATGAATCCAAATTGGAGCCTGCTCTGGATGGATACAAGGGCCATGGATTCCTCTCTTGATGGACACTGGTGGAGATAGCAACCAGAGGCATGGATCCGAATCTAGATGGACACTGGTCCTGAAGGACACTGGTCTATATGGTGACCAGAGCCATTCCTCCCACCTTGTATTGACTCTTGCCAGACACCGAGGCATGGATCCTACTCTGGATGGCCAGTGGTCTGGATGGGCACCAGACCATGGCTCCCCTATGAATGGACACTTGTCTAGATGGACATAAGAGCCATGGATTCCAGCTGGACACAGGTGTGGATGGACACCAGAACCATGGATCCCACAGTGGATTGACAGTGGTCAGGATGGACTCCAAAGCAATGGATGCCACTGTGGATGGACACAGGTAGAGATGCACACTAGAGTAATGGTGTCGGCTCTGGATGGACACTGGTCTGGATAGACACCAGAAACCTGGCTTCCACTCTGGATGGACGCTTGCCTGAATAGACAAAAGTGCTATGGATCCCAGCTTGACACTGGTCTGGATGGACACCAGAGCCATGGATCCCACAAAGAATGTACACTACTCATGATGGACACAAGAGCCATGCATCCCTCTGTGGATGGAGCCTGGTTTGAATGGACGGCACAGCCACGCATCCAGATGGACAGCAGAGTCGTGGATCCCAACTGGACAGTGGTCTGGATGGACACCAGTGCCATCGATCCCACTGTGGATGGACACTGGTATGGATAGACATCAGAGCCTTGGATCCCTGTTGGACCCTGTTCTGGATGGACAGCAGAGTCTTGGATGGGACTCTGGATCGATGCTGCTCTAGATGGACACCAGAGTCATGGATCCCACTGTGGGTGGATCCTAGTCTGGATGGACTCCAGAGCCATGGATCCGTCTCTGGATGGACACTGTTCTGGATGGACACCAGAGACATAGATACAAATTGGAGCCTGGTCTGGATGGATACAAGGGCCATGGATTCCTCTCTTGATGGACACTGGTGGCGATAGGAACCAGAGGCATGGATCCGACTCTAGATGGACACTGGTCTATATGGACACTGGTCCAGATGGTGACCAGAGCAATTCCTCCCACCTTGTATTGACTCTTGCCAGACACTAAGGCATGGATCCCACTCTGGATGGCCAGTGGTCTGGGAGGGGACCAGACCATGGCTCCGCTATGAATGGACACTGGTCTAGATGGATGCCAGAGCCATGGATTCCAGCTGGACACTGGTTGGGAACAACACTAGAGCAATGGATGCCACTGTGGATGGACACTGGTTTGGATGGACATAAGAGCCACGGATCCCAATCTGGATGGACGCTGCTGTGAAGAGACCCCAGAGCCATGGATCTCACAGTGGATTGACAGTTGTCAGCATGGACACCAGAGCAATGGATGCCACTGTGGATGGACACAGGTAGAGATGCACACCAGAGTAATGGTGTCCGCTCTGGATGGACACTGGTCAGGATAGACAGCAGAACCCTGGCTTCCACTCTGGATGGACGCTTGCCTGAATAGACAAAACAGCAATGGATCCCAGCTTGACACTGGTCTGGATGGACACCAGCGCCATGGATACCACTCTGAATACACACTACTCGTGATGGACACAAGAGCCATGCATCCCTCTGTGGATAGAGCCTGGTTTGAATGGACAGCACAGCCACACATCCAGATGGACACCAGAGCCGTGGATCCAAATTGGAGCCTGGTCTGGATGGATACAAGGGCCATGAATTCCACTCTTGATGGACACTGGTGAAGATAGCAACCAGAGCCATGGATCTGACTCTAGATGGACACTGGTCCAGATGGTTACTAGAGCCATTCCTCCCACCTTGTATTGATAGTGGTGTGGCCAGACACCGAGCCTTAGATCCCACTTTGGATGGCCAGTGGTCTGGATGGGCACCAGACCATGGATCCCCTCTGAATGGACACTGGTCTAGGTAGACGCCAGAGCCATGGATTCCAGCTGGACACTGGTGTGGACGGACACCAGAGCCATGAATGCCACTGTGGATGGACACTGGTTTGGATGGACATAAGAGCCACGGATCCCAATCTGGATGGACGCTGCTGTGGATAGACACCAGAGCCATGGATCCCACAGTGGATTGCCAGTTGTCAGCATGGACACCAGAGCAATGGATGCCACTGTGGATGGACACAGGTAGAGATGCACACCAGAGTAATGGTGTCCGCTCTGGATGGACACTGATCTGGATAGACAGCAGAACCCTGGCTTCCAGTCTGGATGGATGCTTGCCTGAATAGACAAAAGAGCTATGGATCCCAGCTTGACACTGGTCGGTATGGGCACCAGAGCAATGGATCCCACTCTGAATGGACCGTGGTACAGATGGACAGCATAGCCATGGGTGTAAACTGGACACTGGTCCAGATGGATAATGGTCTGGATGGACGCCAGAGCCATGGATACCACTCTGGATGAACGCTGTTCTTGATGGACACAGGAGTCATGCATGGGTCTGTAGATGGAGCCTGGGATGAATGGACGGCACAGCCACGCATCCAGATGGAGACCAGAGCCGTGGATCCCAACTGGACAGTGGTCTGGATGGACACCAGTGCCATCGATCCCACTGTGGATGGACACTGGTATGGATAGACATCAGAGCCTTGGATCCCAGTTGGACCCTGTTCTGGATGGACAGCAGAGTCTTGGATTGGACTCTGGATGGATGCTGCTCTAGATGGACACCAGAGTCATGGATCCCACTGTGGGTGGATCCTAGTCTGGATGGACTCCATAACCATGGATCCGTCTCTGGATGGACACTGTTCTGGATGGAGACGAGAGCCATAGATACAAATTGGAGCCTGCTCTGGATGGATACAAGGGCCATGGATTCCACTGTGGATGGACACTGGTGGAGATAGGAACCAGAGGCATGGATCCGACTCTAGATGGACACT
Organism: Chamaea fasciata; assembly: GCF_029207755.1. Taxonomy (NCBI): domain Eukaryota; kingdom Metazoa; phylum Chordata; class Aves; order Passeriformes; family Sylviidae; genus Chamaea; species Chamaea fasciata. The sequence goes on along the minus strand of NW_027094153.1, from coordinate 337,985 downwards.
GGTCTATATGGACACTGGTCCAGATGGTGACCAGAGCAATTCCTCCCACCTTGTATTGACTCTTGCCAGACACTGAGGCATGGATCCCACTCTGGATGGCCAGTGGTCTGGATGGGCCCCAGACCATGGCTCCGCTATGAATGGACACTGGTCTAGATGGACGCCAGAGCCATGGATTCCAGCTGGACACTGGTGTGGATGGACACCAGAGCCATGGATGCCACTGTGGATGGATACTGGTTTGGATGGACATAAGAGCCACGGATCCCAATCTGGATGGACGCTGCTGTGAAGAGACACCAGAGCCATGGATCCCACAGTGGATTGACAGTGGTCAGGATGGACACCAGAGCAATGGATGCCACTGTGGATGGACACAGGTAGAGATGCACACCAGAGTAATGGTGTCCGCTCTGGATGGACACTGGTCAGGATAGACAGCAGAACCCTGGCTTCCACTCTGGATGGACGCTTGCCTGAATAGACAAAACAGCAATGGATCCCAGCTTGACACTGGTCTGGATGGACACCAGCGCCATGGATACCACTCTGAATACACACTACTCGTGATGGACACAAGAGCCATGCATCCCTCTGTGGATAGAGCCTGGTTTGAATGGACAGCACAGCCACACATCCAGATGGACACCAGAGCCGTGGATCCAAATTGGAGCCTGGTCTGGATGGATACAAGGGCCATGGATTCCACTCTTGATGGACACTGGTGAAGATAGCAACCAGAGCCATGGATCCGACTCTAGATTGACACTGGTCCAGATGGTCACTAGAACCATTCCTCCCACCATGTATTGATAGTGGTGTGGCCAGACACCGAGCCTTGGATCCCAGTCTGGATGGCCAGTGGTCTGGATGGGCACCAGACCATGGCTCCGCTATGAATGGACACTGGTCTAGATGGATGCCAGAGCCATGGATTCCAGCTGGACACTGGTTGGGAACAACACCAGAGCAATGGATGCCACTGTGGATGGACACTGGTTTGGATGGACATAAGAGCCACGGATCCCAATCTGGATGGACGCTGCTGTGAATAGACACCAGAGCCATGGATCCCACAGTGGATTGACAGTGGTCAGGATGGACACCAGAGCAATGGATGCCACTGTGGATGGACACAGGTAGAGATGCACACCAGAGTAATGGTGTCCGCTCTGGATGGACACTGGTCAGGATAGACAGCAGAACCCTGGCTTCCACTCTGGATTGACGCTTGCCTGAATAGACAAAAGAGCTATGGATCCCAGCTTGACACTGGTCTGGATGGACACCAGAGCCATGGATCCCACTCTGAATACACACTACTCGTGATGGACACAAGAGCCATGCATCCCTCTGTGGATAGAGCCTGGTTTGAATGGACAGCACAGCCACACATCCAGATGGACACCAGAGCCGTGGATCACAACTGTACACTGGTCTGGATGGACAGCAGAGCCATGGATCCCACTGTGGATGGACCCTGGTACAGATGGACAGCATAGCCATGGATGCAAACTGGACACTGGTCCAGATGGTTAATGCTCTGGATGGAAGCCAGTGCCATGGATCCCTCTCTGGATGCACGCTCTTCTCGATGGACACAAGAGTCATGCATGCGTCTGTAGATGGAGCCTGGTATGAATGGACAGCACAGCCACGTATCCAGATGGATACTTGTCCAGATGGACTGCACAGCTGTGGATCCCAAGTGGACACTGGTCTGCATGGACACCAGAGCCATGGACCCCACTGTGGATGGACACTGGTATGCATAGGCATCAGAGCCTTGGATCCCAGCTGGACCCTGTTCTGGATGGACAGCTGAGTTTTGGATTGGACTCTGGATTGATTATGCTCCAGATGGACACCAGAGCCATGGATCCCACTTTGGATGGATCCTGGTCTGGAAAGACTCCAGAGCCATGGATCCGTCTCTGGATGGACACTGTTCTGGATGGACACCAGAGCCATGGATCCAAATTGGAGCCTGCTCTGGATGGATACAAGGGCCATGGATTCCACTCTTGATGGACACTGGTGGAGATAGGAACCAGAGGCATGGATCCGACTCTAGATGGACACTGGTCGAGATGGACACTGGTCCAGATGGTGACCAGAGCAATTCCTCCCACCTTGTATTGACTCTTGCCAGACACCGAGGCATGGATCCCACTCTGGATGGCCAGTGGTCTGGGAGGGCACCAGACCATGGCTCCCCAATAAATGGACACTGGTCTAGATGGACGCCAGAGCCATGGTTTCCAGCTGGACACTGGTGTGGTTGGACACCACAGCGATGGATGCCATTGTGGATGGACACTGGTTTGGATGGACATAAGAGCCACGGATCCCAATCTGGATGGACGCTGCTGTGAATAGACACCAGAGCCATGGATCCCACAGTGGATTGACAGTGGTCAGGATGGACACCAGAGCAATGGATGCCACTGTGGATGGACACAGGTAGAGATGCACACCAGAGTAATGGTGTCCGCTCTGGATGGACACTGGTCTGGATAGACAGCATAACCCTGGCTTACACTCTGGATGGACACTTGCCTGAATAGACAAAAGAGCTATGGATCCCAGCTTGACACTGGTCTGGATGGACACCAGCGCCATGGATACCACTCTGAATACACACTACTGGTGATGGACACAAGAGCCATGCATCCCTCTGTGGATGGAGCCTGGTTTGAATGGACAGCACAGCCACGCATCCAGATGGACACCAGAGCCGTGGATCCAAATTGGAGCCTGGTCTGGATGGATACAAGGGCCATGGATTCCACTCTTGATGGACACTGGTGGAGATAGCAACCAGAGGCATGGATCCGAATCTAGATGGACACTGGTCCTGAAGGACACTGGTCTATATGGTGACCAGAGCCATTCCTCCCACCTTGTATTGACTCTTGCCAGACACCGAGGCATGGATCCTACTCTGGATGGCCAGTGGTCTGGATGGGCACCAGACCATGGCTCCCCTATGAATGGACACTTGTCTAGATGGACATAAGAGCCATGGATTCCAGCTGGACACAGGTGTGGATGGACACCAGAACCATGGATCCCACAGTGGATTGACAGTGGTCAGGATGGACTCCAAAGCAATGGATGCCACTGTGGATGGACACAGGTAGAGATGCACACTAGAGTAATGGTGTCGGCTCTGGATGGACACTGGTCTGGATAGACACCAGAAACCTGGCTTCCACTCTGGATGGACGCTTGCCTGAATAGACAAAAGTGCTATGGATCCCAGCTTGACACTGGTCTGGATGGACACCAGAGCCATGGATCCCACAAAGAATGTACACTACTCATGATGGACACAAGAGCCATGCATCCCTCTGTGGATGGAGCCTGGTTTGAATGGACGGCACAGCCACGCATCCAGATGGACAGCAGAGTCGTGGATCCCAACTGGACAGTGGTCTGGATGGACACCAGTGCCATCGATCCCACTGTGGATGGACACTGGTATGGATAGACATCAGAGCCTTGGATCCCTGTTGGACCCTGTTCTGGATGGACAGCAGAGTCTTGGATGGGACTCTGGATCGATGCTGCTCTAGATGGACACCAGAGTCATGGATCCCACTGTGGGTGGATCCTAGTCTGGATGGACTCCAGAGCCATGGATCCGTCTCTGGATGGACACTGTTCTGGATGGACACCAGAGACATAGATACAAATTGGAGCCTGGTCTGGATGGATACAAGGGCCATGGATTCCTCTCTTGATGGACACTGGTGGCGATAGGAACCAGAGGCATGGATCCGACTCTAGATGGACACTGGTCTATATGGACACTGGTCCAGATGGTGACCAGAGCAATTCCTCCCACCTTGTATTGACTCTTGCCAGACACTAAGGCATGGATCCCACTCTGGATGGCCAGTGGTCTGGGAGGGCACCAGACCATGGCTCCGCTATGAATGGACACTGGTCTAGATGGATGCCAGAGCCATGGATTCCAGCTGGACACTGGTTGGGAACAACACTAGAGCAATGGATGCCACTGTGGATGGACACTGGTTTGGATGGACATAAGAGCCACGGATCCCAATCTGGATGGACGCTGCTGTGAAGAGACCCCAGAGCCATGGATCTCACAGTGGATTGACAGTGGTCAGGATGGACACCAGAGCAATGGATGCCACTGTGGATGGACACAGGTAGAGATGCACACCAGAGTAATGGTGTCCGCTCTGGATGGACACTGGTCAGGATAGACAGCAGAACCCTGGCTTCCACTCTGGATGGACGCTTGCCTGAATAGACAAAACAGCAATGGATCCCAGCTTGACACTGGTGTGGATGGACACCAGCGCCATGGATACCACTCTGAATACACACTACTCGTGATGGACACAAGAGCCATGCATCCCTCTGTGGATAGAGCCTGGTTTGAATGGACAGCACAGCCACACATCCAGATGGACACCAGAGCCGTGGATCCAAATTGGAGCCTGGTCTGGATGGATACAAGGGCCATGAATTCCACTCTTGATGGACACTGGTGAAGATAGCAACCAGAGCCATGGATCCGACTCTAGATGGACACTGGTCCAGATGGTTACTAGAGCCATTCCTCCCACCTTGTATTGATAGTGGTGTGGCCAGACACCGAGCCTTAGATCCCACTTTGGATGGCCAGTGGTCTGGATGGGCACCAGACCATGGATCCCCTCTGAATGGACACTGGTCTAGGTAGACGCCAGAGCCATGGATTCCAGCTGGACACTGGTGTGGACGGACACCAGAGCCATGAATGCCACTGTGGATGGACACTGGTTTGGATGGACATAAGAGCCACGGATCCCAATCTGGATGGACGCTGCTGTGGATAGACACCAGAGCCATGGATCCCACAGTGGATTGCCAGTTGTCAGCATGGACACCAGAGCAATGGATGCCACTGTGGATGGACACAGGTAGAGATGCACACCAGAGTAATGGTGTCCGCTCTGGATGGACACTGATCTGGATAGACAGCAGAACCCTGGCTTCCAGTCTGGATGGATGCTTGCCTGAATAGACAAAAGAGCTATGGATCCCAGCTTGACACTGGTCGGTATGGGCACCAGAGCAATGGATCCCACTCTGAATGGACCGTGGTACAGATGGACAGCATAGCCATGGGTGTAAACTGGACACTGGTCCAGATGGATAATGGTCTGGATGGACGCCAGAGCCATGGATACCACTCTGGATGAACGCTGTTCTTGATGGACACAGGAGTCATGCATGGGTCTGTAGATGGAGCCTGGGATGAATGGACGGCACAGCCACGCATCCAGATGGAGACCAGAGCCGTGGATCCCAACTGGACAGTGGTCTGGATGGACACCAGTGCCATCGATCCCACTGTGGATGGACACTGGTATGGATAGACATCAGAGCCTTGGATCCCAGTTGGACCCTGTTCTGGATGGACAGCAGAGTCTTGGATTGGACTCTGGATGGATGCTGCTCTAGATGGACACCAGAGTCATGGATCCCACTGTGGGTGGATCCTAGTCTGGATGGACTCCAGAGCCATGGATCCGTCTCTGGATGGACACTGTTCTGGATGGAGACGAGAGCCATAGATACAAATTGGAGCCTGCTCTGGATGGATACAAGGGCCATGGATTCCACTGTGGATGGACACTGGTGGCGATAGGAACCAGAGGCATGGATCCGACTCTAGATGGACACTGGTCTATATGGACACTGGTCCAGATGGTGACCAGAGCAATTCCTCCCACCTTGTATTGACTCTTGCCAGACACTGAGGCATGGACCCCACTCTGGATGGCCAGTGGTCTGGATGGGCCCCAGACCATGGCTCCGCTATGAATGGACACTGGTCTAGATGGACGCCAGAGCCATGGATTCCAGCTGGACACTGGTGTGGATGGACACCAGAGCCATGGATGCCACTGTGGATGGATACTGGTTTGCATGGACATAAGAGCCACGGATCCCAATCTGGATGGACGCTGCTGTGAAGAGACACCAGAGCCATGGATCCCACAGTGGATTGACAGTGGTCAGGATGGACACCAGAGCAATGGATGCCACTGTGGATGGACACAGGTAGAGATGCACACCAGAGTAATGGTGTCCGCTCTGGATGGACACTGGTCAGGATAGACAGCAGAACCCTGGCTTCCACTCTGGATGGACGCTTGCCTGAATAGACAAAACAGCAATGGATCCCAGCTTGACACTGGTCTGGATGGACACCAGCGCCATGGATACCACTCTGAATACACACTACTCGTGATGGACACAAGAGCCATGCATCCCTCTGTGGATAGAGCCTGGTTTGAATGGACAGCACAGCCACACATCCAGATGGACACCAGAGCCGTGGATCCAAATTGGAGCCTGGTCTGGATGGATACAAGGGCCATGGATTCCACTCTTGATGGACACTGGTGAAGATAGCAACCAGAGCCATGGATCCGACTCTAGATTGACACTGGTCCAGATGGTCACTAGAACCATTCCTCCCACCATGTATTGATAGTGGTGTGGCCAGACACCGAGCCTTGGATCCCAGTCTGGATGGCCAGTGGTCTGGATGGGCACCAGACCATGGCTCCGCTATGAATGGACACTGGTCTAGATGGATGCCAGAGCCATGGATTCCAGCTGGACACTGGTTGGGAACAACACCAGAGCAATGGATGCCACTGTGGATGGACACTGGTTTGGATGGACATAAGAGCCACGGATCCCAATCTGGATGGACGCTGCTGTGAATAGACACCAGAGCCATGGATCCCACAGTGGATTGACAGTGGTCAGGATGGACACCAGAGCAATGGATGCCACTGTGGATGGACACAGGTAGAGATGCACACCAGAGTAATGGTGTCCGCTCTGGATGGACACTGGTCAGGATAGACAGCAGAACCCTGGCTTCCACTCTGGATTGACGCTTGCCTGAATAGACAAAAGAGCTATGGATCCCAGCTTGACACTGGTCTGGATGGACACCAGAGCCATGGATCCCACTCTGAATACACACTACTCGTGATGGACACAAGAGCCATGCATCCCTCTGTGGATAGAGCCTGGTTTGAATGGACAGCACAGCCACACATCCAGATGGACACCAGAGCCGTGGATCCCAACTGTACACTGGTCTGGATGGACAGCAGAGCCATGGATCCCACTGTGGATGGACCCTGGTACAGATGGACAGCATAGCCATGGATGCAAACTGGACACTGGTCCAGATGGATAATGCTCTGGATGGAAGCCAGTGCCATGGATCCCTCTCTGGATGCACGCTCTTCTCGATGGACACAAGAGTCATGCATGCGTCTGTAGATGGAGCCTGGTATGAATGGACAGCACAGCCACGTATCCAGATGGATACTTATCCAGATGGACTGCACAGCTGTGGATCCCAAGTGGACACTGGTCTGCATGGACACCAGAGCCATGGACCCCACTGTGGATGGACACTGGTATGCATAGGCATCAGAGCCTTGGATCCCAGCTGGACCCTGTTCTGGATGGACAGCTGAGTTTTGGATTGGACTCTGGATTGATTATGCTCCAGATGGACACCAGAGCCATGGATCCCACTTTGGATGGATCCTGGTCTGGAAAGACTCCAGAGCCATGGATCCGTCTCTGGATGGACACTGTTCTGGATGGACACCAGAGCCATGGATCCAAATTGGAGCCTGCTCTGGATGGATACAAGGGCCATGGATTCCACTCTTGATGGACACTGGTGGAGATAGGAACCAGAGGCATGGATCCGACTCTAGATGGACACTGGTCGAGATGGACACTGGTCCAGATGGTGACCAGAGCAATTCCTCCCACCTTGTATTGACTCTTGCCAGACACCGAGGCATGGATCCCACTCTGGATGGCCAGTGGTCTGGGAGGGCACCAGACCATGGCTCCCCAATAAATGGACACTGGTCTAGATGGACGCCAGAACCATGGTTTCCAGCTGGACACTGGTGTGGTTGGACACCACAGCGATGGATGCCATTGTGGATGGACACTGGTTTGGATGGACATAAGAGCCACGGATCCCAATCTGGATGGACGCTGCTGTGAATAGACACCAGAGCCATGGATCCCACAGTGGATTGACAGTGGTCAGGATGGACACCAGAGCAATGGATGCCACTGTGGATGGACACAGGTAGAGATGCACACCAGAGTAATGGTGTCCGCTCTGGATGGACACTGGTCTGGATAGACAGCAGAACCCTGGCTTCCACTCTGGATGGACACTTGCCTGAATAGACAAAAGAGCTATGGATCCCAGCTTGACACTGGTCTGGATGGACACCAGCGCCATGGATACCACTCTGAATACACACTACTGGTGATGGACACAAGAGCCATGCATCCCTCTGTGGATGGAGCCTGGTTTGAATGGACAGCACAGCCACGCATCCAGATGGACACCAGAGCCGTGGATCCAAATTGGAGCCTGGTCTGGATGGATACAAGGGCCATGGATTCCACTCTTGATGGACACTGGTGAAGATAGCAACCAGAGCAATGGATCCGACTCTAGATGGACACTGGTCCAGATGGTTACTAGAGCCATTCCTCCCACCTTGTATTGATAGTGGTGTGGCCAGACACCGAGCCTTAGATCCCACTTTGGATGGCCAGTGGTCTGGATGGGCACCAGACCATGGATCCCCTCTGAATGGACACTGGTCTAGGTAGACGCCAGAGCCATGGATTCCAGCTGGACACTGGTGTGGACGGACACCAGAGCCATGGATGCCACTGTAATGGACACTGGTTTGGATGGACATAAGAGCCACGGATCCCAATCTGGATGGACGCTGCTGTGGATAGACACCAGAGCCATGGATCCCACAGTGGATTGCCAGTTGTCAGCATGGACACCAGAGCAATGGATGCCACTGTGGATGGACACAGGTAGAGATGCACACCAGAGTAATGGTGTCCGCTCTGGATGGACACTGGTCTGGATAGACAGCAGAACCCTGGCTTCCAGTCTGGATGGACGCTTGCCTGAATAGACAAAACAGCTATGGATCCCAGCTTGACACTGGTCCGTATGGGCACCAGAGCAATGGATCCCACTCTGAATGGACCGTGGTACAGATGGACAGCATAGCCATGGATGTAAACTGGACACTGGTCCAGATGGATAATGGTCTGGATGGACGCCAGAGCCATGGATCCCACTCTGGATGCACGCTGTTCTTGATGGACACAGGAGTCATGCATGGGTCTGTAGATGGAGCCTGGGATTAATGGACAGCACAGCCACGCATCCAGATGGACACCAGAGCCGTGGATCCCAACTGTACACTGGTCTGGATGGACACCAGAGCCATGGATCCCACTGTGGATGGACCCTGGTACAGATGGACAGCATAGCCATGGATGCAAACTGGACACTGATCCAGATGGATAATGCTCTGGATGGACGCCAGTGCCATGGATCCCACTCTGGATGCACCCTCTTCTCGATGGACACAAGAATCATGCATGCATCTGTAGATGGAGCCTGGTATGAATGGACAGCACAGCCACGTATCCAGATGGATACTTGTCCAGATGGACAGCAGAGCTGTGGATCCCAAGTGGACACTGATCTGGATGGACACCAGAGCCATGGATCCCACTGTGGATGGACCCTGGTACAGATGGACAGCATAGCCATGGATGCAAACTGGACACTGGTCCAGATGGAAAATGGACTGGATGGACACCAGTGCCATGGATCCCACTCTGGATGCACCCTCTTCTCGATGGACACAGGAATCATGCATGCGTCTGTAGATGGAGCCTGGTATGAATGGACAGCACAGCCATGTATCCAGATGGATACTTGTCCAGATGGACAGCAGAGCTGTGGATCCCAAGTGGACACTGATCTGGATGGACACCAGAGCCATGGATCCCACTGTGGATGGACACTGGTATGGATAGACATCAGAGCCTTGGATCCCAGCTGGACCCTGTTCTGGATGGAGAGCAGAGTCTTGGATTAAACTCTGGATAGATACTTGTCCAGATAGACACCAGAGCCGTGGATCCCAACTAGATACTGGTCTGGATGGACACCAGTGCCATGGATCCCACTGTGGATGGACACTGGTATGGATAGACCTCAGAACCTTGGATCCCAGTTTTACTCTGTTCTGGATAGACTCCAGAGCCATGGATCCGTCTCTGGATGGACACTGTTCTGGATGGACACCAGAGCCATAGATACAAATTGGAGCCTGGTCTGGATGGATACAAGGCCCATGGATTCCACTGTGGATGGACACTGGTGGCGATAGGAACCAGAGGCATGGATCCGACTCTAGATGGACACTGGTCCTGAAGGACACTGGTCTATATGGTGACCAGAGCCATTCCTCCCACCTTGTATTGACTCTTGCCAGACACCGAGGCATGGATCCTACTCTGGATGGCCAGTGGTCTGGATGGGCACCAGACCATGGCTCCCCTATGAATGGACACTTGTCTAGATGGACATAAGAGCCATGGATTCCAGCTGGACACAGGTGTGGATGGACACCAGAACCATGGATCCCACAGTGGATTGACAGTGGTCAGGATGGACTCCAGAGCAATGGATGCCACTGTGGATGGACACAGGTAGAGATGCACACCAGAGTAATGGTGTCCGCTCTGGATGGACACTGGTCTGGATAGACAGCAGAACCCTGGCTTCCACTCTGGATGGACGCTTGCCTGAATAGACAAAAGTGCTATGGATCCCAGCTTGACACTGGTCTGGATGGACACCAGAGCCATGGATCCCACAAAGAATGTACACTACTCATGATGGACACAAGAGCCATGCATCCCTCTGTGGATGGAGCCTGGTTTGAATGGACGGCACAGCCACGCATCCAGATGGACAGCAGAGTCGTGGATCCCAACTGGACAGTGGTCTGGATGGACACCAGTGCCATCGATCCCACTGTGGATGGACACTGGTATGGATAGACATCAGAGCCTTGGATCCCTGTTGGACCCTGTTCTGGATGGACAGCAGAGTCTTGGATTGGACTCTGGATCGATGCTGCTCTAGATGGACACCAGAGTCATGGATCCCACTGTGGGTGGATCCTAGTCTGGATGGACTCCAGAGCCATGGATCCGTCTCTGGATGGACACTGTTCTGGATGGACACCAGAGCCATAGATACAAATTGGAGCCTGCTCTGGATGGATACAAGGGCCATGGATTCCTCTCTTGATGGACACTGGTGGAGATAGGAACCAGAGGCATGGATCCGACTCTAGATGGACACTGGTCGAGATGGACACTGGTCCAGATGGTGACCAGAGCAATTCCTCCCACCTTGTATTGACTCTTGCCAGACACTGAGGCATGGATCCCACTCTGGATAGCCAGTGGTCTGGATGGGCACCAGACCATGGCTCCGCTATGAATGGACACTGGTCTAGATGGATGCCAGAGCCATGGATTCCAGCTGGACACTGGTTGGGAACAACACCAGAGCAATGGATGCCACTGTGGATGGACACTGGTTTGGATGGACATAAGAGCCACGGATCCCAATCTGGATGGACGCTGCTGTGAATAGACACCAGAGCCATGGATCCCACAGTGGATTGACAGTGGTCAGGATGGACTCCAGAGCAATGGATGCCACTGTGGATGGACACAGGTAGAGATGCACACCAGAGTAATGGTGTCCGCTCTGGATGGACACTGGTCAGGATAGACAGCAGAACCCTGGCTTCCACTCTGGATGGACGCTTGCCTGAATAGACAAAAGAGCTATGGATCCCAGCTTGACACTGGTCTGGATGGACACCAGCGCCATGGATACCACTCTGAATACACACTACTCGTGATGGACACAAGAGCCATGCATCCCTCTGTGGATAGAGCCTGGTTTGAATGGACAGCACAGCCACACATCCAGATGGACACCAGAGCCGTGGATCCAAATTGGAGCCTGGTCTGGATGGATACAAGGGCCATGGATTCCACTCTTGATGGACACTGGTGAAGATAGCAACCAGAGCCATGGATCTGACTCTAGATGGACACTGGTCCAGATGGTTACTAGAGCCATTCCTCCCACCTTGTATTGATAGTGGTGTGGCCAGACACCGAGCCTTGGATCCCAGTCTGGATGGCCAGTGGTCTGGATGGGCACCAGACCATGGCTCCGCAATGAATGGACACTGGTCTAGATGGACCCCAGAGCCATGGATTCCAGCTGGACACTGGTTGGGAACAACACCAGAGCAATGGATGCCACTGTGGATGGACACTGGTTTGGATGGACATAGGAGCCACGGATCCCGATCTGGATGGACGCTGCTGTGAATAGACAAAAGAGCTATGGATCCCAGCTTGACACTGGTCTGGATGGACACAAGAGCCATGCATCCCTCTGTGGATAGAGCCTGGTTTGAATGGACCGCACAGCCACACATCCAGATGGACACCAGAGCCGTAGACCACAACTGTACACTGGTCTGGATGGACAGCAGAGCCATGGATCCCACTGTGGATGGACCCTGGTACAGATGGACAGCATAGCCATGGATGCAAACTGGACACTGGTCCAGATGGATAATGCTCTGGATGGATGCCAGAGCCATGGATCCCTCTCTGGATGCACGCTCTTCTCGATGGACACAAGAGTCATGCATGCGTCTGTAGATGGAGCCTGGTATGAATGGACAGCACAGCCACGTATCCAGATGGATAGTAGTCCAGATGGACAGCACAGCTGTGGATCCCAAGTGGACACTGGTCTGCATGGACACCAGAGCCATGGATCCCACTGTGGATGGACAATGGTATGCATAGGCATCAGAGCCTTGGATCCCAGCTGGACCCTGTTCTGGATGGACAGCTGAGTTTTGGATTGGACTCTGGATGGATTATGCTCCAGATGGACACCAGAGCCATGGATCCCACTTTGGATGGATCCTGGTCTGGAAAGACTCCAGAGCCATGGATCCGTCTCTGGATGGACACTGTTCTGGATGGACACCAGAGCCATGGATCCAAATTGGAGCCTGCTCTGGATGGATACAAGGGCCATGGATTCCACTGTGGATGGACACTGGTGGAGATAGGAACCTGAGGCATGGATCCGACTCTAGATGGACACTGGTCGAGATGGACACTGGTCCAGATGGTGACCAGAGCAATTCCTCCCACCTTGTATTGACTCTTGCCAGACACCGAGGCATGGATCCCACTCTGGATGGCCAGTGGTCTGGGAGGGCACCAGACCATGGCTCCCCAATAAATGGACACTGGTCTAGATGGACGCCAGAGCCATGGTTTCCAGCTGGACACTGGTGTGGTTGGACACCACAGCGATGGATGCCATTGTGGATGGACACTGGTTTGGATGGACATAAGAGCCACGGATCCCAATCTGGATGGACGCTGCTGTGAATAGACACCAGAGCCATGGATCCCACAGTGGATATACAGTGGTCAGGATGGACACCAGAGCAATGGATGCCACTGTGGATGGACACAGGTAGAGATGCACACCAGAGTAATGGTGTCCGCTCTGGATGGACACTGGTCTGGATAGACAGCAGAACCCTGGCTTCCACTCTGGATGGACGCTTGCCTGAATAGACAAAAGAGCTATGGATCCCAGCTTGACACTGGTCTGGATGGACACCAGCGCCATGGATACCACTCTGAATACACACTACTGGTGATGGACACAAGAGCCATGCATCCCTCTGTGGATGGAGCCTGGTTTGAATGGACAGCACAGCCACGCATCCAGATGGACACCAGAGCCGTGGATCCAAATTGGAGCCTGGTCTGGATGGATACAAGGGCCATGGATTCCACTCTTGATGGACACTGGTGAAGATAGCAACCAGAGCCATGGATCCGACTCTAGATGGACACTGGTCCAGATGGTTACTAGAGCCATTCCTCCCACCTTGTATTGATAGTGGTGTGGCCAGACACCGAGCCTTAGATCCCACTTTGGATGGCCAGTGGTCTGGATGGGCACCAGACCATAGATCCCCTCTGAATGGACACTGGTCTAGGTAGACGCCAGAGCCATGGATTCCAGCTGGACACTGGTGTGGATGGACACCAGAGCCATGGATGCCACTGTGGATGGACACTGGTTTGGATGGACATAAGAGCCACGGATCCCAATCTGGATGGACGCTGCTGTGAATAGACACCAGAGCCATGGATCCCACAGTGGATTGCCAGTTGTCAGCATGGACACCAGAGCAATGGATGCCACTGTGGATGGACACAGGTAGAGATGCACACCAGAGTAATGGTGTCCGCTCTGGATGGACACTGGTCAGGATAGACAGCAGAACCCTGGCTTCCAGTCTGGATGGACGCTTGCCTGAATAGACAAAACAGCTATGGATCCCAGCTTGACACTGGTCCGTATGGGCACCAGAGCAATGGATCCCACTCTGAATGGACCGTGGTACAGATGGACAGCATAGCCATGGATGTAAACTGGACACTGGTCCAGATGGATAATGGTCTGGATGGACGCCAGAGCCATGGATCCCACTCTGGATGCACGCTGTTCTTGATGGACACAGGAGTCATGCATGGGTCTGTAGATGGAGCCTGGGATGAATGGACAGCACAGCCACGCATCCAGATGGACACCAGAGCCGTGGATCCCAACTGTACACTGGTCTGGATGGACACCAGAGCCATGGATCCCACTGTGGATGGACCCTGGTACAGATGGACAGCATAGCCATGGATGCAAACTGGACACTGGTCCAGATGGAAAATGGACTGGATGGACACCAGTGCCATGGATCCCACTCTGGATGCACCCTCTTCTCGATGGACACAGGAATCATGCATGCGTCTGTAGATGGAGCCTGGTATGAATGGACAGCACAGCCACGTATCCAGATGGATACTTGTCCAGATGGACAGCAGAGCTGTGGATCCCAAGTGGACACTGATCTGGATGGACACCAGAGCCATGGATCCCACTGTGGATGGACACTGGTATGGATAGACATCAGAGCTTTGGATCCCAGCTGGACCCTGTTCTGGATGGAGAGCAGAGTCTTGGATTAAACTCTGGATAGATACTTGTCCAGATAGACACCAGAGCCGTGGATCCCAACTAGATACTGGTCTGGATGGACACCAGTGCCATGGATCCCACTGTGGATGGACACTGGTATGGATAGACCTCAGAACCTTGGATCCCAGTTTTACTCTTTTCTGGATAGACTCCAGAGCCATGGATCCGTCTCAGGATGGACACTGTCCTGGATGGACACCAGAGCAATGAATCCAAATTGGAGCCTGCTCTGGATGGATACAAGGGCCATGGATTCCACTCTTGATGGACACTGGTGGAGATAGCAACCAGAGGCATGGATCCGAATCTAGATGGACACTGGTCCTGAAGGACACTGGTCTATATGGTGACCAGAGCCATTCCTCCCACCTTGTATTGACTCTTGCCAGACACCGAGGCATGGATCCTACTCTGGATGGCCAGTGGTCTGGATGGGCACCAGACCATGGCTCCCCTATGAATGGACACTTGTCTAGATGGACATAAGAGCCATGGATTCCAGCTGGACACAGGTGTGGATGGACACCAGAACCATGGATCCCACAGTGGATTGACAGTGGTCAGGATGGACTCCAGAGCAATGGATGCCACTGTGGATGGACACAGGTAGAGATGCACACTAGAGTAATGGTGTCGGCTCTGGATGGACACTGGTCAGGATAGACAGCAGAACCCTGGCTTCCACTCTGGATGGACGCTTGCCTGAATAGACAAAAGAGCTATGGATCCCAGCTTGACACTGGTCTGGATGGACACCAGAGCCATGGATCCCACTCTGAATACACACTACTCGTGATGGACACAAGAGCCATGCATCCCTCTGTGGATGGAGCCTGGTTTGAATGGACGGCACAGCCACGCATCCAGATGGACAGCAGAGTCGTGGATCCCAACTGGACAGTGGTCTGGATGGACACCAGTGCCATCGATCCCACTGTGGATGGACACTGGTATGGATAGACATCAGAGCCTTGGATCCCTGTTGGACCCTGTTCTGGATGGACAGCAGAGTCTTGGATTGGACTCTGGATGGATGCTGCACTAGATGGACACCAGAGCCATGGATCCCACTGTGGGTGGATCCTAGTCTGGATGGACTCCAGAGCCATGGATCCGTCTCTGGATGGACACAGTTCTGGATGGACACCAGAGCCATAGATACAAATTGGAGCCTGCTCTGGATGGATACAAGGGCCATGGATTCCACTGTGGATGGACACTGGTGGAGATAGGAACCAGAGGCATGGATCCGACTCTAGATGGACACTGGTCGAGATGGACACTGGTCAAGATGGTGACCAGAGCAATTCCTCCCACCTTGTATTGACTCTTGCCAGACACTGAGGCATGGATCCCACTCTGGATGGCCAGTGGTCTGGATGGGCACCAGACCATGGCTCCGCTATGAATGGACACTGGTCTAGATGGATGCCAGAGCCATGGATTCCAGCTGGACACTGTTAGGGAACAACACCACAGCAATGGATGGCACTGTGGATGGACACTGGTTTGGATGGACATAAGAGCCACGGATCCCAATCTGGATGGACGCTGCTGTGAATAGACACCAGAGCCATGGATCCCACAGTGGATTGACAGTGGTCAGGATGGACTCCAGAGCAATGGATGCCACTGTGGATGGACACAGGTAGAGATGCACACCAGAGTAATGGTGTCCGCTCTGGATGGACACTGGTCAGGATAGACAGCAGAACCCTGGCTTCCACTCTGGATGGACGCTTGCCTGAATAGACAAAAGAGCTATGGATCCCAGCTTGACACTGGTCTGGATGGACACCAGAGCCATGGATCCCACTCTGAATACACACTACTCGTGATGGACACAAGAGCCATGCATCCCTCTGTGGATAGAGCCTGGTTTGAATGGACAGCACAGCCACACATCCAGATGGACACCAGAGCCGTGGATCACAACTGTACACTGGTCTGGATGGACACCAGAGCCATGGATCCCACTGTGGATGGACCCTGGTACAGATGGACAGCATAGCCATGGATGCAAACTGGACACTGGTCCAGATGGATAATGCTCTGGATGGATGCCAGAGCCATGGATCCCTCTCTGGATGCACGCTCTTCTCGATGGACACAAGAGTCATGCATGCGTCTGTAGATGGAGCCTGGTATGAATGGACAGCACAGCCACGTATCCAGATGGATACTTGTCCAGATGGACAGCACAGCTGTGGATCCCAAGTGGACACTGGTCTGCATGGACACCAGACCCATGCATCCCACTGTGGATGGACACTGGTATGGATAGGCATCAGAGCCTTGGATCCCAGTTGGACCCTGTTCTGGATGGACAGCAGAGTCTTGGATTGGACTTTGGATGGATTATGCTCCAGATGGACACCAGAGCCATGGATCCCACTTTGGATGGATCCTGGTCTGGAAAGACTCCAGAGCCATGGATCCGTCTCTGGATGGACACAGTTCTGGATGGACACCAGAGCCATGGATCCAAATTGGAGCCTGCTCTGGATGGATACAAGGGCCATGGATTCATCTCTTGATGGACACTGGTGGAGATAGGAACCAGAGGCATGGATCCGACTCTAGATGGACACTGGTCGAGATGGACACTGGTCCAGATGGTGACCAGAGCAATTCCTCCCACCTTGTATTGACTCTTGCCAGACCCCGAGGCATGGATCCCACTCTGGATGGCCAGTGGTCTGGGAGGGCACCAAACCATGGCTCCCCAATAAATGGACACTGGTCTAGATGGACGCCAGAGCCATGGATTCCAGCTGGACACTGGTGTGGTTGGACACCACAGCGATGGATGCCATTGTGGATGGACACTGGTTTGGATGGACATAAGAGCCACGGATCCCAATCTGGATGGACGCTGCTGTGAATAGACACCAGAGCCATGGATCCCACAGTGGATTGACAGTGGTCAGGATGGACACCAGAGCAATGGATGCCACTGTGGATGGACACAGGTAGAGATGCACACCAGAGTAATGGTGTCCGCTCTGGATGGACACTGGTCTGGATAGACAGCAGAACCCTGTCTTCCACTCTGGATGGATGCTTGCCTGAATAGACAAAAGAGCTATGGATCCCAGCTTGACACTGGTCTGGATGGACACCAGCGCCATGGATACCACTCTGAATACACACTACTGGTGATGGACACAAGAGCCATGCATCCCTCTGTGGATGGAGCCTGGTTTGAATGGACAGCACAGCCACGCATCCAGATGGACACCAGAGCCGTGGATCCAAATTGGAGCCTGGTCTGGATGGATACAAGGGCCATGGATTCCACTCTTGATGGACACGGGTGAAGATAGCAACCAGAGCCATGGATCCGACTCTAGATGGACACTGGTCCAGATGGTAACTAGAGCCATTCCTCCCGCCTTGTATTGATAGTGGTGTGGCCAGACACCGAGCCTTGGATCCCACTTTGGATGGCCAGTGGTCTGGATGGGCACCAGACCATGGATCCCCTCTGAATGGACACTGGTCTAGGTAGACGCCAGAGCCATGGATTCCAGCTGGACACTGGTGTGGATGGACAGCAGAGCCATGGATGCCACTGTGGATGGACACTGGTTTGGATGGACATAAGAGCCACAGATCCCAATCTGGATGGACGCTGCTGAGAATAGACACCAGAGCCATGGATCCCACAGTGGATTGCCAGTTGTCAGCATGGACACCAGAGCAATGGATGCCACTGTGGATGGACACAGGTAGAGATGCACACCAGAGTAATGGTGTCCGCTCTGGATGGACACTGGTCTGGATAGACAGCAGAACCCTGGCTTCCAGTCTGGATGGACGCTTGCCTGAATAGACAAAAGAGCTATGGATCCCAGCTTGACACTGGTCCGTATGGGCACCAGAGCAATGGATCCCACTCTGAATGGACCGTGGTACAGATGGACAGCATAGCCATGGATGTAAACTGGACACTGGTCCAGATGGATAATGGTCTGGATGGACGCCAGAGCCATGGATCCCACTCTGGATGCACGCTGTTCTTGATGGACACAGGAGTCATGCATGGGTCTGTAGATGGAGCCTGGGATGAATGGACAGCACAGCCACGCATCCAGATGGACACCAGAGCCGTGGATCCCAACTGTACACTGGTCTGGATGGACACCAGAGCCATGGATCCCACTGTGGATGGACCCTGGTACAGATGGACAGCATAGCCATGGATGCAAACTGGACACTGGTCCAGATGGAAAATGCTCTGGATGGACACCAGTGCCATGGATCCCACTCTGGATGCACCCTCTTCTCGATGGACAGAGGAATCATGCATGCGTCTGTAGATGGAGCCTGGTATGAATGGACAGCACAGCCACGTATCCAGATGGATACTTGTCCAGATGGACAGCAGAGCTGTGGATCCCAAGTGGACACTTATCTGGATGGACACCAGAGCCATGGATCCCACTGTGGATGGACACTGGTATGGATAGACATCAGAGCCTTGGATCCCAGCTGGACCCTGTTCTGGATGGAGAGCAGAGTCTTGGATTAAACTCTGGATAGATACTTGTCCAGATAGACACCAGAGCCGTGGATCCCAACTAGATACTGGTCTGGATGGACACCAGTGCCATGGATCCCACTGTGGATGGACACTGGTATGGATAGACCTCAGAACCTTGGATCCCAGTTTTACTCTGTTCTGGATAGACTCCAGAGCCATGGATCCGTCTCAGGATGGACACTGTCCTGGATGGACACCAGAGCAATGAATCCAAATTGGAGCCTGCTCTGGATGGATACAAGGGCCATGGATTCCAC
Organism: Chamaea fasciata; assembly: GCF_029207755.1. NCBI lineage: Eukaryota > Metazoa > Chordata > Aves > Passeriformes > Sylviidae > Chamaea > Chamaea fasciata. The sequence continues at coordinate 318,091 of NW_027094153.1, read as the reverse complement.
TCTTGATGGACACTGGTGGAGATAGCAACCAGAGGCATGGATCCGAATCTAGATGGACACTGGTCCTGAAGGACACTGGTCTATATGGTAACCAGAGCCATTCCTCCCACCTTGTATTGACTCTTGCCAGACACCGAGGCATGGATCCTACTTTGGATGGCCAGTGGTCTGGATGGCACCAGACCATGGCTCCCCTATGAATGGACACTTGTCTAGATGGACATAAGAGCCATGGATTCCAGCTGGACACAGGTGTGGATGGACACCAGAACCATGGATCCCACAGTGGATTGACAGTGGTCAGGATGGACTCCAGAGCAATGGATGCCACTGTTGATGGACACAGGTAGAGATGCACACCAGAGTAATGGTGTCCGCTCTGGATGGACACTGGTCAGGATAGACAGCAGAACCCTGGCTTCCACTCTGGATGGACGCTTGCCTGAATAGACAAAAGAGCTATGGATCCCAGCTTGACACTGGTCTGGATGGACACCAGAGCCATGGATCCCACTCTGAATACACACTACTCGTGATGGACACAAGAGCCATGCATCCCTCTGTGGATGGAGCCTGGTTTGAATGGACGGCACAGCCACGCATCCAGATGGACAGCAGAGTCGTGGATCCCAACTGGACAGTGGTCTGGATGGACACCAGTGCCATGGATCCCACTGTGGATGGACCCTGGTACAGATGGACAGCATAGCCATGGATGCAAACTGGACACTGGTCCAGATGGATAATGCTCTGGATGGATGCCAGAGCCATGGATCCCTCTCTGGATGCACGCTCTTCTCGATGGACACAAGAGTCATGCATGCATCTGTAGATGGAGCCTGGTAAGAATGGACAGCACAGCCACGTATCCAGATGGATACTTGTCCAGATGGACAGCACAGCTGTGGATCCCAAGTGGACACTGGTCTGCATGGACACCAGAGCCATGGATCCCACTTTGGATGGATCCTGGTCTGGAAAGACTCCAGAGCCATGGATCCGTCTCTGGATGGACACTGTTCTGGATGGACACCAGAGCCATGGATCCAAATTGGAGCCTGCTCTGGATGGATACAAGGGCCATGGATTCCACTCTTGATGGACACTGGTGGAGATAGGAACCAGAGGCATGGATCCGACTCTAGATGGACACTGGTCGAGATGGACACTGGTCCAGATGGTGACCAGAGCAATTCCTCCCACCTTGTATTGACTCTTGCCAGACACCGAGGCATGGATCCTACTCTGGATGGCCAGTGGTCTGGATGGGCACCAGACCATGGCTCCGCTATGAATGGACACTGGTCTAGATGGACGCCAGAGCCATGGTTTCCAGCTGGACACTGGTGTGGTTGGACACCACAGCGATGGATGCCATTGTGGATGGACACTGGTTTGGATGGACATAAGAGCCACGGATCCCAATCTGGATGGACGCTGCTGTGAATAGACACCAGAGCCATGGATCCCACAGTGGATTGACAGTGGTCAGGATGGACACCAGAGCAATGGATGCCACTGTGGATGGACACAGGTAGAGATGCACACCAGAGTAATGGTGTCCGCTCTGGATGGACACTGGTCAAGATAGACAGCAGAACCCTGGCTTCCACTCTGGATGGACGCTTGCCTGAATAGACAAAAGAGCTATGGATCCCAGCTTGACACTGGTCTGGATGGACACCAGCGCCATGGATACCACTCTGAATACACACTACTGGTGATGGACACAAGAGCCATGCATCCCTCTGTGGATGGAGCCTGGTTTGAATGGACAGCACAGCCACGCATCCAGATGGACACCAGAGCCGTGGATCCAAATTGGAGCCTGGTCTGGATGGATACAAGGGCCATGGATTCCACTCTGGATGGACACGGGTGAAGATAGCAACCAGAGCCATGGATCCGACTCTAGATGGACACTGGTCCAGATGGTTACTAGAGCCATTCCTCCCACCTTGTATTGATAGTGGTGTGGCCAGACACCGAGCCTTAGATCCCACTTTGGATGGCCAGTGGTCTGGATGGGCACCAGACCATGGATCCCCTCTGAATGGACACTGGTCTAGGTAGACGCCAGAGCCATGGATTCCAGCTGGACACTGGTGTGGATGGACACCAGAGCCATGGATGCCACTGTGGATGGACACTGGTTTGGATGGACATAAGAGCCACGGATCCCAATCTGGATGGACGCTGCTGTGAATAGACCCCAGAGCCATGGATCCCACAGTGGATTGCCAGTTGTCAGCATGGACACCAGAGCAATGGATGCCACTGTGGATGGACACAGGTAGAGATGCACACCAGAGTAATGGTGTCCGCTCTGGATGGACGCTGATCTGGATAGACAGCAGAACCCTGGCTTCCACTCTGGATGGACGCTTGCCTGAATAGACAAAAGAGCTATGGATCCCAGCTTGACACTGGTCCGTATGGGCACCAGAGCAATGGATCCCACTCTGAATGGACCGTGGTACAGATGGACAGCATAGCCATGGATGTAAACTGGACACTGGTCCAGATGGATAATGGTCTGGATGGACGCCAGAGCCATGGATCCCACTCTGGATGCACGCTGTTCTTGATGGACACAGGAGTCATGCATGGGTCTGTAGATGGAGCCTGGGATGAATGGACAGCACAGCCACGCATCCAGATGGACACCAGAGCCGTGGATCCCAACTGTACACTGGTCTGGATGGACACCAGAGCCATGGATCCTACTGTGGATGGACCCTGGTACAGATGGACAGCATAGCCATGGATGCAAACTGGACACTGGTCCAGATGGATAATGCTCTGGATGGACCCCAGTGCCATGGATCCCACTCTGGATGCACCCTCTTCTCGATGGACACAAGAATCATGCATGCGTCTGTAGATGGAGCCTGGTATGAATGGACAGCACAGCCACGTATCCAGATGGATACTTGTCCAGATGGACAGCAGAGCTGTGGATCCCAAGTGGACACTGATCTGGATGGACACCAGAGCCATGGATCCCACTGTGGATGGACACTGGTATGGATAGACATCAGAGCCTTGGATCCCAGCTGGACCCTGTTCTGGATGGAGAGCAGAGTCTTGGATTAAACTCTGGATAGATACTTGTCCAGATAGACACCAGAGCCGTGGATCCCAACTAGATACTGGTCTGGATGGACACCAGTGCCATGGATCCCACTGTGGATGGACACTGGTCTGGATAGACCTCAGAACCTTGGATCCCAGTTTTACTCTGTTCTGGATAGACTCCAGAGCCATGGATCCGTCTCAGGATGGACACTGTCCTGGATGGACACCAGAGCAATGAATCCAAATTGGAGCCTGCTCTGGATGGATACAAGGGCCATGGATTCCACTCTTGATGGACACTGGTGGAGATAGCAACCAGAGGCATGGATCCGACTCTAGATGGACACTGGTCGAGATGGACACTGGTCCAGATGGTGACCAGAGCAATTCCTCCCACCTTGTATTGACTCTTGCCAGACACCGAGGCATGGATCCTACTCTGGATGGCCAGTGGTCTGGATGGGCACCAGACCATGGCTCCCCTATGAATGGACACTTGTCTAGATGGACATAAGAGCCATGGATTCCAGCTGGACACAGGTGTGGATGGACACCAGAACCATGGATCCCACAGTGGATTGACAGTGGTCAGGATGGACACCAGAGCAATGGATGCCACTGTGGATGGACGCAGGTAGAGATGCACACCAGAGTAATGGTGTCCGCTCTGGATGGACACTGGTCAGGATAGACACTAGAAACCTGGCTTCCACTCTGGATGGACGCTTGCCTGAATAGACAAAAGAGCTATGGATCCCAGCTTGACACTGGTCTGGATGGACACCAGAGCCATGCATCCCACTCTGAATACACACTACTCGTGATGGACACAAGAGCCATGCATCCCTCTGTGGATAGAGCCTGGTTTGAATGGACAGCACAGCCACACATCCAGATGGACACCAGAGCCGTGGATCCCAACTGTACACTGGTCTGGATGGACAGCAGAGCCATGGATCCCACTGTGGATGGACCCTGGTACAGATGGACAGCATAGCCATGGATGCAAACTGGACACTGGTCCAGATGGATAATGCTCTGGATGGATGCCAGAGCCATGGATCCCTCTCTGGATGCACGCTCTTCTCGATGGACACAAGAGTCATGCATGCGTCTGTAGATGGAGCCTGGTATGAATGGACAGCACAGCCACGTATCCAGATGGATACTTGTCCAGATGGACAGCACAGCTGTGGATCCCAAGTGGACACTGGTCAGCATGGACACCAGACCCATGCATCCCACTGTGGATGGACACTGGTATGGATAGGCATCAGAGCCTTGGATCCCAGCTGGACCCTGTTCTGGATGGACAGCAGAGTCTTGGATTGGACTCTGGATGGATTATGCTCCAGATGGACACCAGAGCCATGGATCCCACTTTGGATGGATCCTGGTCTGGAAAGACTCCAGAGCCATGGATCCGTCTCTGGATGGACACTGTTCTGGATGGACACCAGAGCCATGGATCCAAATTGGAGCCTGGTCTGGATGGATACAAGGGCCATGGATTCCACTCTTGATGGACACTGGTGAAGATAGGAACCAGAGGCATGGATCCGACTCTAGATGGACACTGGTCGAGATGGACACTGGTCTAGATGGTGACCAGAGCAATTCCTCCCACCTTGTATTGATAGTGGTGTGGCCAGACACCGAGCCTTAGATCCCACTTTGGATGGCCAGTGGTCTGGATGGGCACCAGACCATGGATCCCCTCTGAATGGACACTGGTCTAAAAGGACGCCAGAGCCATGGATTCCAGCTGGACACTGGTTGGGAACAACACCAGAGCAATGGATGACACTGTGGATGGACACTGGTTTGGATGGACATAAGAGCCACGGATCCCAATCTGGATGGACGCTGCTGTGAATAGACACCAGAGCCATGGATCCCACAGTGGATTTGCCAGTTGTCAGCATGGACACCAGAGCAATGGATGCCACTGTGGATGGACACAGGTAGAGATGCACACCAGAGTAATGGTGTCCGCTCTGGATGGACACTGATCTGGATAGACAGCAGAACCCTGGCTTCCACTCTGGATGGACGCTTGCCTGAATAGACAAAAGAGCTATGGATCCCAGCTTGACACTGGTCCGTATGGGCACCAGAGCAATGGATCCCACTCTGAATGGACCGTGGTACAGATGGACAGCATAGCCATGGATGTAAACTGGACACTGGTCCAGATGGATAATGGTCTGGATGGACGCCAGAGCCATGGATACCACTCTGGATGCACGCTGTTCTTGATGGACACAGGAGTCATGCATGGGTCTGTAGATGGAGCCTGGGATGAATGGACAGCACAGCCACGCATCCAGATGGACACCAGAGCCGTGGATACCAACTGTACACTGGTCTGGATGGACACCAGAGCCATGGATCCCACTGTGGATGGACCCTGGTACAGATGGACAGCATAGCCATGGATGCAAACTGGACACTGGTCCAGATGGATAATGCTCTGGATGGACCCCAGTGCCATGGATCCCACTCTGGATGCACCCTCTTCTCGATGGACACAAGAATCATGCATGCGTCTGTAGATGGAGCCTGGTATGAATGGACAGCACAGCCACATATCAAGATGGATACTTGTCCAGATGGACAGCAGAGCTGTGGATCCCAAGTGGACACTTATCTGGATGGACACCAGAGCCATGGATCCCACTGTGGATGGACACTGGTATGGATAGACATCAGAGCCTTGGATCCCAGCTTGACCCTGTTCTGGATGGAGAGCAGAGTCTTGGATTAAACTCTGGATAGATACTTGTCCAGATAGACACCAGAGCCGTGGATCCCAACTAGATACTGGTCTGGATGGACACCAGTGCCATGGATCCCACGTTGGACGGACACTGGTATGGATAGACCTCAGAACCTTGGATCCCAGTTTTACTCTGTTCTGGATAGACTCCAGAGCCATGGATCCGTCTCAGGATGGACACTGTTCTGGATGGACACCAGAGCAATGAATCCAAATTGGAGCCTGCTCTGGATGGATACAAGGGCCATGGATTCCTCTCTTGATGGACACTGGTGGAGATAGCAACCAGAGGCATGGATCCGAATCTAGATGGACACTGGTCCTGAAGGACACTGGTCTATATGGTGACCAGAGCCATTCCTCCCACCTTGTATTGACTCTTGCCAGACACCGAGGCATGGATCCTACTCTGGATGGCCAGTGGTCTGGATGGGCACCAGACCATGGCTCCCCTATGAATGGACACTTGTCTAGATGGACATAAGAGCCATGGATTCCAGCTGGACACTGGTGTGGATGGACACCAGAACCATGGATCCCACAGTGGATTGACAGTGGTCAGGATGGACTCCAGAGCAATGGATGCCACTGTGGATGGACACAGGTAGAGATGCACACCAGAGTAATGGTGTCCGCTCTGGATGGACACTGGTCAGGATAGACACTAGAAACCTGGCTTCCACTCTGGATGGACGCTTGCCTGAATAGACAAAAGAGCTATGGATCCCAGCTTGACACTGGTCTGGATGGACACCAGAGCCATGGATCCCACCCTGAATGCGCACTACTCGTGATGGACACAAGAGCCATGCATCCCTCTGTGGATGGAGCCTGCTTTGAATGGACAGCACAGCCACGCATCCAGATGGACACCAGAGCCGTGGATCCCAACTGGACAGTGGTCTGGATGGACACCAGAGCCATGGATCCCACTGTGGATATACCCTGGTACAGATGGACAGCATAGCCATGGATGCAAACTGGACACTGGTCCAGATGGATAATGCTCTGGATGGATGCCAGAGCCATGGATCCCTCTCTGGATGCACGCTCTTCTCGATGGACACAAGAGTCATGCATGCGTCTGTAGATGGAGCCTGGTATGAATGGACAGCACAGCCACGTATCCAGATGGATACTTGTCCAGATGGACAGCACAGCTGTGGATCCCAAGTGGACACTGGTCAGCATGGACACCAGACCCATGCATCCCACTGTGGATGGACACTGGTATGGATAGGCATCAGAGCCTTGGATCCCAGCTGGACCCTGTTCTGGATAGACAGCAGAGTCTTGGATTGGACTCTGGATGGATTATGCTCCAGATGGACACCAGAGCCATGGATCCCACTTTGGATGGATCCTGGTCTGGAAAGACTCCAGAGCCATGGATCCGTCTCTGGATGGACACTGTTCTGGATGGACACCAGAGCCATGGATCCAAATTGGAGCCTGGTCTGGATGGATACAAGGGCCATGGATTCCACTCTTGATGGACACTGGTGAAGATAGGAACCAGAGGCATGGATCCGACTCTAGATGGACACTGGTCGAGATGGACACTGGTCTAGATGGTGACCAGAGCAATTCCTCCCACCTTGTATTGATAGTGGTGTGGCCAGACACCGAGCCTTAGATCCCACTTTGGATGGCCAGTGGTCTGGATGGGCACCAGACCATGGATCCCCTCTGAATGGACACTGGTCTAAAAGGACGCCAGAGCCATGGATTCCAGCTGGACACTGGTTGGGAACAACACCAGAGCAATGGATGACACTGTGGATGGACACTGGTTTGGATGGACATAAGAGCCACGGATCCCAATCTGGATGGACGCTGCTGTGAATAGACACCAGAGCCATGGATCCCACAGTGGATTTGCCAGTTGTCAGCATGGACACCAGAGCAATGGATGCCACTGTGGATGGACACAGGTAGAGATGCACACCAGAGTAATGGTGTCCGCTCTGGATGGACACTGATCTGGATAGACAGCAGAACCCTGGCTTCCACTCTGGATGGACGCTTGCCTGAATAGACAAAAGAGCTATGGATCCCAGCTTGACACTGGTCCGTATGGGCACCAGAGCAATGGATCCCACTCTGAATGGACCGTGGTACAGATGGACAGCATAGCCATGGATGTAAACTGGACACTGGTCCAGATGGATAATGGTCTGGATGGACGCCAGAGCCATGGATACCACTCTGGATGCACGCTGTTCTTGATGGACACAGGAGTCATGCATGGGTCTGTAGATGGAGCCTGGGATGAATGGACAGCACAGCCACGCATCCAGATGGACACCAGAGCCGTGGATACCAACTGTACACTGGTCTGGATGGACACCAGAGCCATGGATCCCACTGTGGATGGACCCTGGTACAGATGGACAGCATAGCCATGGATGCAAACTGGACACTGGTCCAGATGGATAATGCTCTGGATGGACCCCAGTGCCATGGATCCCACTCTGGATGCACCCTCTTCTCGATGGACACAAGAATCATGCATGCGTCTGTAGATGGAGCCTGGTATGAATGGACAGCACAGCCACATATCAAGATGGATACTTGTCCAGATGGACAGCAGAGCTGTGGATCCCAAGTGGACACTTATCTGGATGGACACCAGAGCCATGGATCCCACTGTGGATGGACACTGGTATGGATAGACATCAGAGCCTTGGATCCCAGCTTGACCCTGTTCTGGATGGAGAGCAGAGTCTTGGATTAAACTCTGGATAGATACTTGTCCAGATAGACACCAGAGCCGTGGATCCCAACTAGATACTGGTCTGGATGGACACCAGTGCCATGGATCCCACGTTGGACGGACACTGGTATGGATAGACCTCAGAACCTTGGATCCCAGTTTTACTCTGTTCTGGATAGACTCCAGAGCCATGGATCCGTCTCAGGATGGACACTGTTCTGGATGGACACCAGAGCAATGAATCCAAATTGGAGCCTGCTCTGGATGGATACAAGGGCCATGGATTCCTCTCTTGATGGACACTGGTGGAGATAGCAACCAGAGGCATGGATCCGAATCTAGATGGACACTGGTCCTGAAGGACACTGGTCTATATGGTGACCAGAGCCATTCCTCCCACCTTGTATTGACTCTTGCCAGACACCGAGGCATGGATCCTACTCTGGATGGCCAGTGGTCTGGATGGGCACCAGACCATGGCTCCCCTATGAATGGACACTTGTCTAGATGGACATAAGAGCCATGGATTCCAGCTGGACACTGGTGTGGATGGACACCAGAACCATGGATCCCACAGTGGATTGACAGTGGTCAGGATGGACTCCAGAGCAATGGATGCCACTGTGGATGGACACAGGTAGAGATGCACACCAGAGTAATGGTGTCCGCTCTGGATGGACACTGGTCAGGATAGACACTAGAAACCTGGCTTCCACTCTGGATGGACGCTTGCCTGAATAGACAAAAGAGCTATGGATCCCAGCTTGACACTGGTCTGGATGGACACCAGAGCCATGGATCCCACCCTGAATGCGCACTACTCGTGATGGACACAAGAGCCATGCATCCCTCTGTGGATGGAGCCTGCTTTGAATGGACAGCACAGCCACGCATCCAGATGGACACCAGAGCCGTGGATCCCAACTGGACAGTGGTCTGGATGGACACCAGAGCCATGGATCCCACTGTGGATATACCCTGGTACAGATGGACAGCATAGCCATGGATGCAAACTGGACACTGGTCCAGATGGATAATGCTCTGGATGGATGCCAGAGCCATGGATCCCTCTCTGGATGCACGCTCTTCTCGATGGACACAAGAGTCATGCATGCGTCTGTAGATGGAGCCTGGTATGAATGGACAGCACAGCCACGTATCCAGATGGATACTTGTCCAGATGGACAGCACAGCTGTGGATCCCAAGTGGACACTGGTCAGCATGGACACCAGACCCATGCATCCCACTGTGGATGGACACTGGTATGGATAGGCATCAGAGCCTTGGATCCCAGCTGGACCCTGTTCTGGATAGACAGCAGAGTCTTGGATTGGACTCTGGATGGATTATGCTCCAGATGGACACCAGAGCCATGGATCCCACTTTGGATGGATCCTGGTCTGGAAAGACTCCAGAGCCATGGATCCGTCTCTGGATGGACACTGTTCTGGATGGACACCAGAGCCATGGATCCAAATTGGAGCCTGGTCTGGATGGATACAAGGGCCATGGATTCCACTCTTGATGGACACTGGTGAAGATAGGAACCAGAGGCATGGATCCGACTCTAGATGGACACTGGTCGAGATGGACACTGGTCTAGATGGTGACCAGAGCAATTCCTCCCACCTTGTATTGATAGTGGTGTGGCCAGACACCGAGCCTTAGATCCCACTTTGGATGGCCAGTGGTCTGGATGGGCACCAGACCATGGATCCCCTCTGAATGGACACTGGTCTAAAAGGACGCCAGAGCCATGGATTCCAGCTGGACACTGGTTGGGAACAACACCAGAGCAATGGATGACACTGTGGATGGACACTGGTTTGGATGGACATAAGAGCCACGGATCCCAATCTGGATGGACGCTGCTGTGAATAGACACCAGAGCCATGGATCCCACAGTGGATTTGCCAGTTGTCAGCATGGACACCAGAGCAATGGATGCCACTGTGGATGGACACAGGTAGAGATGCACACCAGAGTAATGGTGTCCGCTCTGGATGGACACTGATCTGGATAGACAGCAGAACCCTGGCTTCCACTCTGGATGGACGCTTGCCTGAATAGACAAAAGAGCTATGGATCCCAGCTTGACACTGGTCCGTATGGGCACCAGAGCAATGGATCCCACTCTGAATGGACCGTGGTACAGATGGACAGCATAGCCATGGATGTAAACTGGACACTGGTCCAGATGGATAATGGTCTGGATGGACGCCAGAGCCATGGATACCACTCTGGATGCACGCTGTTCTTGATGGACACAGGAGTCATGCATGGGTCTGTAGATGGAGCCTGGGATGAATGGACAGCACAGCCACGCATCCAGATGGACACCAGAGCCGTGGATACCAACTGTACACTGGTCTGGATGGACACCAGAGCCATGGATCCCACTGTGGATGGACCCTGGTACAGATGGACAGCATAGCCATGGATGCAAACTGGACACTGGTCCAGATGGATAATGCTCTGGATGGACCCCAGTGCCATGGATCCCACTCTGGATGCACCCTCTTCTCGATGGACACAAGAATCATGCATGCGTCTGTAGATGGAGCCTGGTATGAATGGACAGCACAGCCACATATCAAGATGGATACTTGTCCAGATGGACAGCAGAGCTGTGGATCCCAAGTGGACACTTATCTGGATGGACACCAGAGCCATGGATCCCACTGTGGATGGGCACTGGTATGGATAGACATCAGAGCCTTGGATCCCAGCTTGACCCTGTTCTGGATGGAGAGCAGAGTCTTGGATTAAACTCTGGATAGATACTTGTCCAGATAGACACCAGAGCCGTGGATCCCAACTAGATACTGGTCTGGATGGACACCAGTGCCATGGATCCCACGTTGGACGGACACTGGTATGGATAGACCTCAGAACCTTGGATCCCAGTTTTACTCTGTTCTGGATAGACTCCAGAGCCATGGATCCGTCTCAGGATGGACACTGTTCTGGATGGACACCAGAGCAATGAATCCAAATTGGAGCCTGCTCTGGATGGATACAAGGGCCATGGATTCCTCTCTTGATGGACACTGGTGGAGATAGCAACCAGAGGCATGGATCCGAATCTAGATGGACACTGGTCCTGAAGGACACTGGTCTATATGGTGACCAGAGCCATTCCTCCCACCTTGTATTGACTCTTGCCAGACACCGAGGCATGGATCCTACTCTGGATGGCCAGTGGTCTGGATGGGCACCAGACCATGGCTCCCCTATGAATGGACACTTGTCTAGATGGACATAAGAGCCATGGATTCCAGCTGGACACTGGTGTGGATGGACACCAGAACCATGGATCCCACAGTGGATTGACAGTGGTCAGGATGGACTCCAGAGCAATGGATGCCACTGTGGATGGACACAGGTAGAGATGCACACTAGAGTAATGGTGTCCGCTCTGGATGGACACTGGTCAGGATAGACACTAGAAACCTGGCTTCCACTCTGGATGGACGCTTGCCTGAATAGACAAAAGAGCTATGGATCCCAGCTTGACACTGGTCTGGATGGACACCAGAGCCATGGATCCCACCCTGAATGCGCACTACTCGTGATGGACACAAGAGCCATGCATCCCTCTGTGGATGGAGCCTGCTTTGAATGGACAGCACAGCCACGCATCCAGATGGACACCAGAGCCGTGGATCCCAACTGGACAGTGGTCTGGATGGACACCAGAGCCATGGATCCCACTGTGGATATACCCTGGTACAGATGGACAGCATAGCCATGGATGCAAACTGGACACTGGTCCAGATGGATAATGCTCTGGATGGATGCCAGAGCCATGGATCCCTCTCTGGATGCACGCTCTTCTCGATGGACACAAGAGTCATGCATGCGTCTGTAGATGGAGCCTGGTATGAATGGACAGCACAGCCACGTATCCAGATGGATACTTGTCCAGATGGACAGCACAGCTGTGGATCCCAAGTGGACACTGGTCAGCATGGACACCAGACCCATGCATCCCACTGTGGATGGACACTGGTATGGATAGGCATCAGAGCCTTGGATCCCAGCTGGACCCTGTTCTGGATAGACAGCAGAGTCTTGGATTGGACTCTGGATGGATTATGCTCCAGATGGACACCAGAGCCATGGATCCCACTTTGGATGGATCCTGGTCTGGAAAGACTCCAGAGCCATGGATCCGTCTCTGGATGGACACTGTTCTGGATGGACACCAGAGCCATGGATCCAAATTGGAGCCTGGTCTGGATGGATACAAGGGCCATGGATTCCACTCTTGATGGACACTGGTGAAGATAGGAACCAGAGGCATGGATCCGACTCTAGATGGACACTGGTCGAGATGGACACTGGTCTAGATGGTGACCAGAGCAATTCCTCCCACCTTGTATTGATAGTGGTGTGGCCAGACACCGAGCCTTAGATCCCACTTTGGATGGCCAGTGGTCTGGATGGGCACCAGACCATGGATCCCCTCTGAATGGACACTGGTCTAAAAGGACGCCAGAGCCATGGATTCCAGCTGGACACTGGTTGGGAACAACACCAGAGCAATGGATGACACTGTGGATGGACACTGGTTTGGATGGACATAAGAGCCACGGATCCCAATCTGGATGGACGCTGCTGTGAATAGACACCAGAGCCATGGATCCCACAGTGGATTTGCCAGTTGTCAGCATGGACACCAGAGCAATGGATGCCACTGTGGATGGACACAGGTAGAGATGCACACCAGAGTAATGGTGTCCGCTCTGGATGGACACTGATCTGGATAGACAGCAGAACCCTGGCTTCCACTCTGGATGGACGCTTGCCTGAATAGACAAAAGAGCTATGGATCCCAGCTTGACACTGGTCCGTATGGGCACCAGAGCAATGGATCCCACTCTGAATGGACCGTGGTACAGATGGACAGCATAGCCATGGATGTAAACTGGACACTGGTCCAGATGGATAATGGTCTGGATGGACGCCAGAGCCATGGATACCACTCTGGATGCACGCTGTTCTTGATGGACACAGGAGTCATGCATGGGTCTGTAGATGGAGCCTGGGATGAATGGACAGCACAGCCACGCATCCAGATGGACACCAGAGCCGTGGATACCAACTGTACACTGGTCTGGATGGACACCAGAGCCATGGATCCCACTGTGGATGGACCCTGGTACAGATGGACAGCATAGCCATGGATGCAAACTGGACACTGGTCCAGATGGATAATGCTCTGGATGGACCCCAGTGCCATGGATCCCACTCTGGATGCACCCTCTTCTCGATGGACACAAGAATCATGCATGCGTCTGTAGATGGAGCCTGGTATGAATGGACAGCACAGCCACATATCAAGATGGATACTTGTCCAGATGGACAGCAGAGCTGTGGATCCCAAGTGGACACTTATCTGGATGGACACCAGAGCCATGGATCCCACTGTGGATGGACACTGGTATGGATAGACATCAGAGCCTTGGATCCCAGCTTGACCCTGTTCTGGATGGAGAGCAGAGTCTTGGATTAAACTCTGGATAGATACTTGTCCAGATAGACACCAGAGCCGTGGATCCCAACTAGATACTGGTCTGGATGGACACCAGTGCCATGGATCCCACGTTGGACGGACACTGGTATGGATAGACCTCAGAACCTTGGATCCCAGTTTTACTCTGTTCTGGATAGACGCCAGAGCCATGGATCCGTCTCAGGATGGACACTGTTCTGGATGGACACCAGAGCAATGAATCCAAATTGGAGCCTGCTCTGGATGGATACAAGGGCCATGGATTCCTCTCTTGATGGACACTGGTGGAGATAGCAACCAGAGGCATGGATCCGAATCTAGATGGACACTGGTCCTGAAGGACACTGGTCTATATGGTGACCAGAGCCATTCCTCCCACCTTGTATTGACTCTTGCCAGACACCGAGGCATGGATCCTACTCTGGATGGCCAGTGGTCTGGATGGGCACCAGACCATGGCTCCCCTATGAATGGACACTTGTCTAGATGGACATAAGAGCCATGGATTCCAGCTGGACACTGGTGTGGATGGACACCAGAACCATGGATCCCACAGTGGATTGACAGTGGTCAGGATGGACTCCAGAGCAATGGATGCCACTGTGGATGGACACAGGTAGAGATGCACACTAGAGTAATGGTGTCCGCTCTGGATGGACACTGGTCAGGATAGACACTAGAAACCTGGCTTCCACTCTGGATGGACGCTTGCCTGAATAGACAAAAGAGCTATGGATCCCAGCTTGACACTGGTCTGGATGGACACCAGAGCCATGGATCCCACCCTGAATGCGCACTACTCGTGATGGACACAAGAGCCATGCATCCCTCTGTGGATGGAGCCTGCTTTGAATGGACAGCACAGCCACGCATCCAGATGGACACCAGAGCCGTGGATCCCAACTGGACAGTGGTCTGGATGGACACCAGAGCCATGGATCCCACTGTGGATATACCCTGGTACAGATGGACAGCATAGCCATGGATGCAAACTGGACACTGGTCCAGATGGATAATGCTCTAGATGGATGCCAGAGCCATGGATCCCTCTCTGGATGCACGCTCTTCTCGATGGACACAAGAGTCATGCATGCGTCTGTAGATGGAGCCTGGTATGAATGGACAGCACAGCCACGTATCCAGATGGATACTTGTCCAGATGGACAGCAGAGCCGTGGATCCCAAGTGGACAATGGTCTGCATGGACACCGGTCTGCATGGAGACCAGAGCCATGCATCCCTCTGTGGATGGAGCCTGGTTTGAATGGACGGCCCAGCCACGCATCCAGATGGACACCAGAGTCGTGGATCCCAACTGGACAGTGGTCTGGATGGACACCAGTGCCATGGATCCAACTATAGATGGATACTGGTATGGATAGACATCAGAGCCTTGAATCCCAGCTGGACCCTGTTCTGGATGGACAGCAGAGTCTTGGATTGGACTCTGGATGGATGCTGCTCTAGATGGACACCAGAGCCATAGATCCCGCTGTGGGTAGATCCTAGTCTGGATGGACTCCAGAGGCATGGATCCGTCTCTGGATGGACACTGTTCTGGATGGACACCAGAGCCATAGATACCAATTGGAGCCTGGTCTGGATGGATACAAGGGCCATGGATTCCACTCTGGATGGATACTGCTCCAGATAGCAACCAGAGTCATGAATCCGAATCCAGATAGAGACTGGTGCAGATGGACACTGGTCCAGATGGTGACCAGGGCCATTACTCCCACCTTGTATTGATAGTGGTCTTGCCAGACACCGAGGCATGCATCTCACCCTGGATGGCCAGTGGTCTGGATGGGCACCAGACTATGGATCCCCTCTGAATGGACACTGGTCTAGATGGACGCCAGAGCCATGGATTCCAGCTGGACACTGCTGTGGATGGACACCAGAGCCATGGATGCCACTGTGGAAGGACACTGGTTTGGATGGACATAAGTGCCACGGATCCCAATCTGGATGGACGCTGCTGTGAATAGACACCAGAGCCATGGATCCCACAATGGACAGACAGTGGTCAGGATGGACTCCAGAACAATGGATGCCACTGTGGATGGACACAGGTAGAGATGCACACCAGAGTAATGGTGTCCGCTCTGGATGGACACTGGTCTGCATAGACACCATAACCCTGGCTTCCACTCTGAATGGACACTTTTCTGCATAGACAAAAGAGCTATGAATCCCAGCTTGACACTGGTCTGGATGGACACCAGCGCCATGGATACCACTCTGAATACACACTACTGGTGATGGACACAAGAGCCATGCATCCCTCTGTGGATGGAGCCTGGTTTGAATGGACAGCACAGCCACGCATCCAGATGGACACCAGAGCCGTGGATCCCAACTGGACAGTGGTCTGGATGGACAGCATAGCCATGGATCCCACTGTGGATGGACCCTGGTACAGATGGACAGCATAGCCATGGATGCAAACTGGACACTGGTCCAGATGGATAATGCTCTGGATGGATGCCAGAGCCATGGATCCTCCTCTGGATGCACGCTCTTCTCGATAGACACAAGAGTCATGCATGCGTCTATAGATAGAGCCTGGTATGAATGGACAGCACAGCCACGTATCCAGATGGATACTTGTCCAGATGGACAGCAGAGCCATGGATTCCAACTGGACACTGGTCTGGATGGACACCAGAGCAATGGATCCCACTGTGGATGGACACTAATATGGATAGACATCTGAGTCTTGGATCCCAGCTTAACTCTGTTCTGGATGGACAGCAGAGTCTTGGATTGGACTCTGGATGGATACTGCGCTAGATGAACACCAGAGCCATGGATCCCTCTGTGGGTGGATCCTGGTCAGGATGGACTCCAGAGCCATAGATCCGTCTCTGGATGGACACTGTTCTGGATGGATACCAGAGCCATAGATACAAATTGGAGCCTGGTCTGAAAGGATAGAAGAGCCATGGATTCCACTCTGGATGGACACTGATCCAGATAGCAACCAGAGTCATGAATCCGAATCCAGATGGAGACTGGTCCAGATGGACACTGGTCCAGATAGTGACCAGAGCCATTCCTCCCACCTTGTATTTAAATTGGTCTTGCCAGACACCGAGGCATGCATGCCACTCTGGATGGCCAGTGGTCTGGATGGGCACCAGACCATGGATCCCCAATCAATGGACACTGGTCTAGACGGATGCCAGAGGCATGGATTCCAGCTGGACACTGGTGTGGATGGACACCAGAGCCATGGATGGCACTGTGGATGGACACTGGTTTGGATGGACATAAGAGCCACGGATCCCAATCTGAATGGACGCTGCTGTGAATAGACACCGGAGGCATGGATCCCACAGTGGACTGACAGTGGTCAGGATGGACACCAGAGCAATGGATGCCACTGTGGATGGACACAGGTAGGTAGAGATGCACACCAGAGTAATGGTGTCCGGTCTGGATGGACACTGGTCTGGATAGACAGCAGAACCCTGGCTTCCACTCTGGATGGACTCTTGCCTGAATAGACAAAAGAGCTATGGATCCCAGGTTGACACTGGTCTGGATGTACAGCAGCGCCATGGATCCCACTCTGAATGCGCACTACTCGTGATGGACACAAGAGCCATGCATCCCTCTGTGGATGGAGCCTGGTTTGAATGGACAGCACAGCCACACATCCAGATGGACACCAGAGCCGTGGATCTCAAGTGGACACTGGTCTGGATG
Source organism: Chamaea fasciata (assembly GCF_029207755.1). Classification (NCBI taxonomy): domain Eukaryota; kingdom Metazoa; phylum Chordata; class Aves; order Passeriformes; family Sylviidae; genus Chamaea; species Chamaea fasciata. The sequence goes on along the minus strand of NW_027094153.1, from coordinate 300,285 downwards.
GACAGCAGAGCCATGGATCCCACTGTGAATGGACACTGGTACAGATGGACAGCATAGCCATGGATGCAAACTGGACACTGGTCCAGATGGATAATGCTCTGGATGGATGCCAGAGCCATGGATCCCTCTCTGGATGCATGCTCTTCTCGATGGACACAAGAGTCATGCATCCGTCTGTAGATGGAGCCTGGTATGAATGGACAGCACAGCCACGTATCCAGAAGGATACCTGTCCAGATGGACACCAGAGCCGTGGATCCAAACTGTACACTGGTCTGGATGGACACCAGCGCCATTGATCCCACTGTGGATGGACCCTGGTACAGATGGACAGCATAGCCATGGATGCAAACAGGAAACTTGTTCAGATGGATAATGGATGGATGGACGCCAGAGCCATGGATGCCACTCTGGATGCACGCTCTTCTTGATGGGCATAAGAGTCATGCATCCGTCAGTAGATAGAGCCTGGAAGGAATGGACAGAACAGCCACGTATCCAGATGGATACTTGTCCAGATGGACAGCAGAGTCGTGGATCCCACAGTGGACACTGATCTGGATGGGCACCAGAGCCATGGATCCCACTCTGAATGCACACTACTCGTGATGGACACAAGAGCCATGCATCCCTCTGTGGACGGAGCCTGGTTTGAATGGACAGCACACCAACGCATCCAGATGGACAGCAGAGCCGTGGATCTCAAGTGGACACTGGTCGGGATGGACACCAGAGCCATGGATCCCACTGAGGATGGACACTGGTATGGATAGACATCAGAGCCTTGGATCCCAGCTGGACCCTGTTCTGGATGGACAGCAGAGTCTTGGATTGGACTCTGGATGGACACAGTTCTGGATGGACGCCAGAGCCATAGATCCAAATTGGAACCTGTTCTGGATGGATGCAAGGGCCATGGATTCCACTCTGGATGGATACTGCTCCAGTTAGCAACCAGAGTCATGGATCCGAATCCAGATGGAGACTGGTCCAGACGGACACTGGAACGGATGGTGACCAGAGCCATTCCTCCCACCTTGTATTGATAGTGGTCTTGCCAGACACCGAGGCATGCATCCCACTCTGGATGGCCAGTGGTCTGGATGGGCCCCAGACCATGGATCCCCTATGAATGGACACTGGTCTAGATGGACGCCAGAGCCATGGATTCCAGCTGGACACTGGTGTGGACGGACACCAGAGCCATGAATGCCACTGTGGATGGACACTGGTTTGGATGGACATAAGAGCCACGGATCCCAATCTGGATGGACGCTGCTGTGAATAGACCCCAGAGCCATGGATCCCACAGTGGATTGACAGTGGTCAGGATGGACACCAGAGCAATGGATGCCACTGTGGATGGACGCAGGTAGAGATGCACACCAGAGTAATGGTGTCCGCTCTGGATGGACACTGGTCTGGATAGACAGCAGAACCCTGGCTTCCACTCTGGATGGACGCTTGCCTGAATAGACAAAAGAGCTATGGATCCCAGCTTGACACTGGTCTGGATGGACACCAGAGCCATGAATCCCACTCTGAATGCACACTACTCGTGATGGACACAAGAGCCATGCATCCCTCTGTGGATGGAGCCTGGTTTGAATGGACAGCACAGCCACGCATCCAGATGGACACCAGAGCCGTGGATCCCAACTGGACAGTGGTCTCGATGGACACCAGGGCCATGGATCCCACTGTGGATGGACACTGGTATGGATAGACATCAGAGCCTTGGATCCCAGCTTGACTGTGTTCTGGATGGACAGCAGAGTCTTGGATTGGACTCTAGATGGATACTGCTCCAGATGGACACCAGAGCCATGGATCCCACTTTGGATGGATCGCAGTCTAGATAGACTCCAGAGCCATGGATCCGTCTCTGGATGGATGCTGGTCTGGATGGACACCCGAGCCATGGATCCAAATTGGAGCCTGGTCTGGATGGATACAAGGGCCATGGATTCCACCCTTGATGGACACTTGTGGAGATAGCAACCAGAGGCATGGATTCGACTCGAGATGGACACTGGTGCTGAAGGACAGTGGTCTAGATGGTGACCAGAGCCATTCCTCCCACCTTGTATTGACTCTTGCCAGACCCCGAGGCATGGATCCCACTCTGGATGGCCAGTGGTCTGGATGGGCACCAGACCATGGCTCCCCTATGAATGGACACTGGTCTTGACGGACGCCAGAGCCATGGATTCCAGCTGGACACTGCTGTGGATGGACACCAGAGCAATGGATGCCACTGTGGATGGATACTGGTTTGGATGGACATAAGAGCCATGGATCCCAGTCTAGACGGACGCTGCTGTGAATAGACACCAGAGCCATGGATCCCACAGTGGATTGCCAGTGGTCAGGATGGACACCAGAGCAATGGATGCCACTGTGGATGGACGCAGGTAGAGATGCACACCAGAGTAATGGTGTCCGCTCTGGATGGACACTGGTCAGGATAGACAGCAGAACCCTGGCTTCCACTCTGCATGGACGCTTGCCTGAATAGACAAAAGAGCTATGGATCCCAGCTTGACACTGGTCTGGATGGACACCAGAGCCATGCATCCCACTCTGAATGCACACTACTCGTGATGGACACAAGAGCCATGCATCCCTCTGTGGATGGAGCCTGGTTTGAATGGACAGCACAGCCACGCATCCAGATGGACACCAGAGCCGTGGATCCCAACTGCACAGTGGTCTGGATGGACACCAGAGCCATGGATCCCACTGTGGATGGACCCTGGTACAGATAGACAGCATAGCCATGGATGCAAAGTGGACACTGCTCCAGATGGATAATGATCTGGATGGACGCCAAAGCCATGGATCCCACTCTGGATGCACGCTGTTCTTGATGGACACAGGAGTCATGCATGGGTCTGTAGATGGAGCCTGGTATGAATGGACAGCACAGCCACGTATCCAGATGGATACTTGCCCAGATGGACAGCAGAGCCGTGCATCTCAAGTGGACAGTGGTCTAGATGGAAACCAGAGCGATGGATCCCACTGTGGATGGACACTGGTATGGATAGACCTCAGAGCCCTGGATCCCAGCTTTACTCAGTTCTAAATAGACTCCAGAGCCATGGATCCGTCTCTGGATGGATGCTGGTCTGGATGGACACCAGAGTCATGGATCCAAATTGGAGCCTGGTCTGGATGGATACAAGGGCCATGGATTCCACTCTGGATGGACACTTGTGGAGATAGCAACCAGAGGCATGGATCCGACTCGAGATGGACACTGGTCCTGAAGGACAGTGGTCTAGATGGTGACCAGAGCCATTCCTCCCACCTTGTATTGACTCTTGCCAGACCCCGAGGCATGGATCCCACTCTGGATGGCCAGTGGTCTGGATGGGCACCAGACCATGGCTCCCCTATCAATGGACACTGGTCTAGATGGATGCCAGAGCCAATGACTCCAGCTGGACACTGGTGTGGATGGACACCAGAGGGATGGATGCCACTGTGGATGGATACGGGTTTGGATGGACATAAGAGCCACGGATCCCAATCTCGATGGACGCTGCTGTGAATAGACACCAGTGCCATGGATCCCACTGTGGATGGACACTGGTATGGATAGACATCAGAGCCTTGGATCCCAGCTTGACTGTGTTCTGGATGGAGAGCAGAGTCTTGGATTGGACTCTGGATGGATACTGCTCCAGATGGAACGCAGAGCCATGGATCCCACTGTTGGTGGATACTGGTCTGGATGGACTCCAGAGCCATGGATCCGTCTCTGGATGGACACAGTTCTGGATGGACGCCAGAGACATAGATCCAAATTGGAACCTGTTCTGGATGGATGCAAGGGCCATGGATTCCACTCTAGATGGATACTGCTCCAGTTAGCAACCAGAGTCATGGATCCGAATCCAGATGGAGACTGGTCCAGATGGACAGTGGTCCGGATGGTGACCAGAGCCATTCCTCCCACCTTGTATTGATAGTGGTCTTGCCAGACACCGAGGCATGGATCCCACTCTGGATGGCCAGTGGTCTGGATGGGCCCCAGACCATGGATCCCCTATGAATGGACACTGGTCTAGATGGACGCCAGAGCCATGGATTCCAGCTGGACACTGGTGTGGATGGACACCAGAGCCATGGATGCCACTGTGGATGGACACTGGTTTGGATGGACATAAGAGCCACGGATCCCAATCTGGATGGACGCTGCTGTGAACAGACCCCAGAGCCATGGATCCCACAGTGGATTGACAGTGGTCAGGATGGACACCAGAGCAATGGATGCCACTGTGGATGGACGCAGGTAGAGATGCACACCAGAGTAATGGTGTCCGCTCTGGATGGACACTGGTCTGGATAGACAGCAGAACCCTGGCTTCCACTCTGGATGGACACTTGCCTGAATAGACAAAAGAGCTATGGATCCCAGCTTGACACTGGTCTGGATGGACACCAGAGCCATGAATCCCACTCTGAATGCACACTACTCGTGATGGACACAAGAGCCATGCATCCCTCTGTGGATGGAGCCTGGTTTGAATGGACAGCACAGCCACGCATCCAGATGGACACCAGAGCCGTGGATCCCAACTGGACAGTGGTCTCGATGGACACCAGGGCCATGGATCCCACTGTGGATGGACACTGGTATGGATAGACATCAGAGCCTTGGATCCCAGCTTGACTGTGTTCTGGATGGACAGCAGAGTCTTGGATTGGACTCTAGATGGATACTGCTCCAGATGGACACCAGAGCCATGGATCCCACTTTGGATGGATCGCAGTCTAGAAAGATTCCAGAGCCATGGATCCGTCTCCGGATGGATGCTGGTCTGGATGGACACCCGAGCCATGGATCCAAATTGGAGCCTGGTCTGGATGGATACAAGGGCCATGGATTCCACCCTTGATGGACACTTGTGGAGATAGCAACCAGAGGCATGGATCCGACTCGAGATGGACACTGGTCCTGAAGGACAGTGGTCTAGATGGTGACCAGAGCCATTCCTCCCACCTTGTATTGACTCTTGCCAGACCCCGAGGCATGGATCCCACTCTGGATGGCCAGTGGTCTGGATGGGCACCAGACCATGGCTCCCCTATGAATGGACACTGGTCTTGACGGACGCCAGAGCCATGGATTCCAGCTGGACACTGCTGTGGATGGACACCAGAGCAATGGATGCAACTGTGGATGGATACTGGTTTGGATGGACATAAGAGCCACGGATCCCAGTCTAGACGGACGCTGCTGTGAATAGACACCAGAGCCATGGATCCCACAGTGGATTGACAGTGGTCAGGATGGACACCAGAGCAATGGATGCCACTGTGGATGGACGCAGGTAGAGATGCACACCAGAGTAATGGTGTCCGCTCTGGATGGACACTGGTCAGGATAGACACTAGAAACCTGGCTTCCACTCTGGATGGACGCTTGCCTGAATAGACAAAAGAGCTATGGATCCCAGCTTGACACTGGTCTGGATGGACACCAGAGCCATGCATCCCACTCTGAATGCACACTACTCGTGATGGACACAAGAGCCATGCATCCCTCTGTGGATGGAGCCTGGTTTGAATGGACAGCACAGCCACGCATCCAGATGGACACCAGAGCCGTGGATCCCAACTGCACAGTGGTCTGGATGGACACCAGAGCCATGGATCCCACTGTGGATGGACCCTGGTACAGATAGACAGCATAGCCATGGATGCAAAGTGGACACTGCTCCAGATGGATAATGATCTGGATGGACGCCAAAGCCATGGATCCCACTCTGGATGCACGCTGTTCTTGATGGACACAGGAGTCATGCATGCATCTGTAGATGGAGCCTGGTATGAATGGACAGCACAGCCACGTATCCAGATGGATACTTGCCCAGATGGACAGCAGAGCCGTGGATCTCAAGTGGACAGTGGTCTGGATGGAAACCAGAGCGATGGATCCCACTGTGGATGGACACTGGTATGGATAGACCTCAGAGCCCTGGATCCCAGCTTTACTCAGTTCTAAATAGACTCCAGAGCCATGGATCCGTCTCTGGATGGATGCTGGTCTGGATGGACACCAGAGTCATGGATCCAATTTGGAGCCTGGTCTGGATGGATACAAGGGCCATGGATTCCACCCTTGATGGACACTTGTGGAGATAGCAACCAGAGGCATGGATTCGACACGAGATGGACACTGGTCCTGAAGGACGGTGGTCTAGATGGTGACCAGAGCCATTCCTCCCACCTTGTATTGACTCGTGCCAGACCCCGAGGCATGGATCCCACTCTGGATGGCCAGTGGTCTGGATGGGCACCAGACCATGGCTCCCCTATGAATAGACAGTAGTCTTGACGGACGCCAGAGCCATGGATTCCAGCTGGACACTGGTGTGGATGGACACCAGAGCAATGGATGCCACTGTGGATGGACACTGGTTTGGATGGACATAAGAGCCACGGATCCCAATCTGGATGGACGCTGCTGTGAACAGACCCCAGAGCCATGGATCCCACAGTGGATTGACAGTGGTCAGGATGGACACCAGAGCAATGGATGCCACTGTGGATGGACGCAGGTAGAGATGCACACCAGAGTAATGGTGTCCGCTCTGGATGGACACTGGTCTGGATAGACAGCAGAACCCTGGCTTCCACTCTGGATGGACGCTTGCCTGAATAGACAAAAGAGCTATGGATCCCAGCTTGACACTGGTCTGGATGGACACCAGAGCCATGAATCCCACTCTGAATGCACACTACTCGTGATGGACACAAGAGCCATGCATCCCTCTGTGGATGGAGCCTGGTTTGAATGGACAGCACAGCCACGCATCCAGATGGACACCAGAGCCGTGGATCCCAACTGGACAGTGGTCTCGATGGACACCAGGGCCATGGATCCCACTGTGGATGGACACTGGTATGGATAGACATCAGAGCCTTGGATCCCAGCTTGACTGTGTTCTGGATGGACAGCAGAGTCTTGGATTGGACTCTAGATGGATACTGCTCCAGATGGACACCAGAGCCATGGATCCCACTTTGGATGGATCGCAGTCTAGAAAGACTCCAGAGCCATGGATCCGTCTCTGGATGGATGCTGGTCTGGATGGACACCCGAGCCATGGATCCAAATTGGAGCCTGGTCTGGATGGATACAAGGGCCATGGATTCCACCCTTGATGGACACTTGTGAAGATAGCAACCAGAGGCATGGATTCGACTCGAGATGGACACTGGTGCTGAAGGACAGTGGTCTAGATGGTGACCAGAGCCATTCCTCCCACCTTGTATTGACTCTTGCCAGACCCCGAGGCATGGATCCCACTCTGGATGGCCAGTGGTCTGGATGGGCACCAGACCATGGCTCCCCTATGAATGGACACTGGTCTTGACGGACGCCAGAGCCATGGATTCCAGCTGGACACTGCTGTGGATGGACACCAGAGCAATGGATGCCACTGTGGATGGATACTGGTTTGGATGGACATAAGAGCCACGGATCCCAGTCTAGACGGACGCTGCTGTGAATAGACACCAGAGCCATGGATCCCACAGTGGATTGACAGTGGTCAGGATGGACACCAGAGCAATGGATGCCACTGTGGATGGACGCAGGTAGAGATGCACACCAGAGTAATGGTGTCCGCTCTGGATGGACACTGGTCAGGATAGACACTAGAAACCTGGCTTCCACTCTGGGTGGACGCTTGCCTGAATAGACAAAAGAGCTATGGATCCCAGCTTGACACTGGTCTGGATGGACACCAGAGCCATGCATCCCACTCTGAATGCACACTACTCGTGATGGACACAAGAGCCATGCATCCCTCTGTGGATGGAGCCTGGTTTGAATGGACAGCACAGCCACGCATCCAGATGGACACCAGAGCCGTGGATCCCAACTGCACAGTGGTCTGGATGGACACCAGAGCCATGGATCCCACTGTGGATGGACCCTGGTACAGATAGACAGCATAGCCATGGATGCAAAGTGGACACTGCTCCAGATGGATAATGATCTGGATGGACGCCAAAGCCATGGATCCCACTCTGGATGCACGCTGTTCTTGATGGACACAGGAGTCATGCATGCATCTGTAGATGGAGCCTGGTATGAATGGACAGCACAGCCACGTATCCAGATGGATACTTGCCCAGATGGACAGCAGAGCCGTGGATCTCAAGTGGACAGTGGTCTGGATGGAAACCAGAGCGATGGATCCCACTGTGGATGGACACTGGTATGGATAGACCTCAGAGCCCTGGATCCCAGCTTTACTCAGTTCTAAATAGACTCCAGAGCCATGGATCCGTCTCTGGATGGATGCTGGTCTGGATGGACACCAGAGTCATGGATCCAATTTGGAGCCTGGTCTGGATGGATACAAGGGCCATGGATTCCACCCTTGATGGACACTTGTGGAGATAGCAACCAGAGGCATGGATTCGACACGAGATGGACACTGGTCCTGAAGGACGGTGGTCTAGATGGTGACCAGAGCCATTCCTCCCACCTTGTATTGACTCTTGCCAGACCCCGAGGCATGGATCCCACTCTGGATGGCCAGTGGTCTGGATGGGCACCAGACCATGGCTCCCCTATGAATAGACAGTAGTCTTGACGGACGCCAGAGCCATGGATTCCAGCTGGACACTGGTGTGGATGGACACCAGAGCCATGGATGCCACTGTGGATGGATACGGGTTTGGATGGACATAAGAGCCACGGATCCCAATCTAGATGGACGCTGCTGTGAATAGACACCAGAGCCATGGATCCCACAGTGGATTGACAGTGGTCAGGATGGACACCAGAGCAATGGATGCCACTGTGGATGGACGCAGGTAGAGATGCACACCAGAGTAATGGTGTCCGCTCTGGATGGACACTGCTCTGGATAGACAGCAGAACCCTGGCTTCCACTCTGGATGGACGCTTGCCTGAATAGACAAAAGAGCTATGGATCCCAGCTTGACACTGGTCTGGATGGACACCAGAGCCATGGATCCCACTCTGAATGCACACTACTCGTGATGGACACAAGAGCCATGCATCCCTCTGTGGATGGAGCCTGGTTTGAATGGACAGCACAGCCACGCATCCAGACGGACACCAGAGCCGTGGATCCCAACTGCACAGTGGTCTGGAGGGACACCAGAGCCATGGATCCCACTGTGGATGGACCCTGGTACAGATAGACAGCATAGCCATGGATGCAAAGTGGACACTGCTCCAGATGGATAATGATCTGGATGGACGCCAAAGCCATGGATCCCACTCTGGATGCACGCTGTTCTTGATGGACACAGGAGTCATGCATGGGTCTGTAGATGGAGCCTGGTATGAATGGACAGCACAGCCACGTATCCAGATGGATACTTGCCCAGATGGACAGCAGAGCCGTGGATCTCAAGTGGACAGTGGTCTGGATGGAAACAAGAGTGATGGATCCCACTGTGGATGGACACTGGTATGGATAGACCTCAGAGCCTTGGATCCCAGCTTTCCTCTGTTCTGGATAGACTCCAGAGCCATGGATCCGTCTCTGGATGGATGCTGGTCTGGATGGACACCAGAGCCATGGATCCAAATTGGAGCCTGGTCTGGATGGATACAAGGGCCATGGATTCCACTCTTGATGGACACTTGTGGAGATAGCAACCAGAGGCATGGATCCGACTCGAGATGGACACTGGTCCTGAAGGACAGTGGTCTAGATGGTGACCAGAGCCATTCCTCCCACCTTGTATTGACTCTTGCCAGACCCCGAGGCATGGATCCCACTCTGGATGGCCAGTGGTCTGGATGGGCACCAGACCATGGCTCCCCTATCAATGGAAACTGGTCTAGATGGATGCCAGAGCCAATGACTCCAGCTGGCACTGGTGTGGATGGACACCAGAGCAATGGATGCCACTGTGGATGGACACGGGTTTGGATGGACATAAGAGCCACGGATCCCAATCTAGATGGACGCTGCTGTGAATAGACACCAGGGCCATGGATCCCACTGTGGATGGACACTGGTACGGATAGACATCAGAGCCTTGGATCCCAGCTGGACCCTGTTCTGGATGCAGAGCAGAGTCTTGGATTGGACTCTGGATGGATACTGCTCCAGATGGAACGCAGAGCCATGGATCCCACTGTTGGTGGATACTGGTCTGGATGGACTCCAGAGCCATGGATCCGTCCCTGGATGGACACAGTTCTGGATGGACACCAGAGCCATGGATCCAAATTGGAGCCTGTTCTGGATGGATGCAAGGGCCATGGATTCCACTCTGGATGGATACTGCTCCAGTTAGCAACCAGAGTCATAGATCCGAATCCAGATGGAGACTGGTCCAGATGGAGACTGGTCCAGATGGTGACCAGAGCCATTCCTCCCACCTTGTATTGATAGTGGTCTTGCCAGACCCCGAGGCATGCATCCCACTCTGGATGGCCAGTGGTCTGGATGGGCCCCAGACCATGGATCCCCTATGAATGGACACTGGTCTAGATGGACGCCAGAGCCATGGATTCCAGCTGGACACTGGTGTGGATGGACACCAGAGCCATGGATGCCACTGTGGATGGACACTGGTTTGGATGGACATAAGAGCCACGGATCCCAATCTGGATGGACGCTGCTGTGAACAGACCCCAGAGCCATGGATCCCACAGTGGATTGACAGTGGTCAGGATGGACACCAGAGCAATGGATGCCACTGTGGATGGACGCAGGTAGAGATGCACACCAGAGTAATGGTGTCCGCTCTGGATGGACACTGGTCTGGATAGACAGCAGAACCCTGGCTTCCACTCTGGATGGACGCTTGCCTGAATAGACAAAAGAGCTATGGATCCCAGCTTGACACTGGTCTGGATGGACACCAGAGCCATGAATCCCACTCTGAATGCACACTACTCGTGATGGACACAAGAGCCATGCATCCCTCTGTGGATGGAGCCTGGTTTGAATGGACAGCACAGCCACGCATCCAGATGGACACCAGAGCCGTGGATCCCAACTGGACAGTGGTCTCGATGGACACCAGGGCCATGGATCCCACTGTGGATGGACACTGGTATGGATAGACATCAGAGCCTTGGATCCCAGCTTGACTGTGTTCTGGATGGACAGCAGAGTCTTGGATTGGACTCTAGATGGATACTGCTCCAGATGGACACCAGAGCCATGGATCCCACTTTGGATGGATCGCAGTCTAGAAAGATTCCAGAGCCATGGATCCGTCTCTGGATGGATGCTGGTCTGGATGGACACCCGAGCCATGGATCCAAATTGGAGCCTGGTCTGGATGGATACAAGGGCCATGGATTCCACCCTTGATGGACACTTGTGGAGATAGCAACCAGAGGCATGGATTCGACTCGAGATGGACACTGGTGCTGAAGGACAGTGGTCTAGATGGTGACCAGAGCCATTCCTCCCACCTTGTATTGACTCTTGCCAGACCCCGAGGCATGGATCCCACTCTGGATGGCCAGTGGTCTGGATGGGCACCAGACCATGGCTCCCCTATGAATGGACACTGGTCTTGACGGACGCCAGAGCCATGGATTCCAGCTGGACACTGCTGTGGATGGACACCAGAGCAATGGATGCCACTGTGGATGGATACTGGTTTGGATGGACATAAGAGCCACGGATCCCAGTCTAGACGGACGCTGCTGTGAATAGACACCAGAGCCATGGATCCCACAGTGGATTGACAGTGGTCAGGATGGACACCAGAGCAATGGATGCCACTGTGGATGGACGCAGGTAGAGATGCACACCAGAGTAATGGTGTCCGCTCTGGATGGACACTGGTCAGGATAGACACTAGAAACCTGGCTTCCACTCTGGATGGACGCTTGCCTGAATAGACAAAAGAGCTATGGATCCCAGCTTGACACTGGTCTGGATGGACACCAGAGCCATGCATCCCACTCTGAATGCACACTACTCGTGATGGACACAAGAGCCATGCATCCCTCTGTGGATGGAGCCTGGTTTGAATGGACAGCACAGCCACGCATCCAGATGGACACCAGAGCCGTGGATCCCAACTGCACAGTGGTCTGGATGGACACCAGAGCCATGGATCCCACTGTGGATGGACCCTGGTACAGATAGACAGCATAGCCATGGATGCAAAGTGGACACTGCTCCAGATGGATAATGATCTGGATGGACGCCAAAGCCATGGATCCCACTCTGGATGCACGTTGTTCTTGATGGACACAGGAGTCATGCATGGGTCTGTAGATGGAGCCTGGTATGAATGGACAGCACAGCCACGTATCCAGATGGATACTTGCCCAGATGGACAGCAGAGCCGTGGATCTCAAGTGGACAGTGGTCTGGATGGAAACCAGAGCGATGGATCCCACTGTGGATGGACACTGGTATGGATAGACCTCAGAGCCCTGGATCCCAGCTTTACTCAGTTCTAAATAGACTCCAGAGCCATGGATCCGTCTCTGGATGGATGCTGGTCTGGATGGACACCAGAGTCATGGATCCAATTTGGAGCCTGGTCTGGATGGATACAAGGGCCATGGATTCCACCCTTGATGGACACTTGTGGAGATAGCAACCAGAGGCATGGATTCGACACGAGATGGACACTGGTCCTGAAGGACGGTGGTCTAGATGGTGACCAGAGCCATTCCTCCCACCTTGTATTGACTCGTGCCAGACCCCAAGGCATGGATCCCACTCTGGATGGCCAGTGGTCTGGATGGGCACCAGACCATGGCTCCCCTATGAATAGACAGTAGTCTTGACGGACGCCAGAGCCATGGATTCCAGCTGGACACTGGTGTGGATGGACACTAGAGCAATGGATGCCACTGTGGATGGACACTGGTTTGGATGGACATAAGAGCCACGGATCCCAATCTGGATGGACGCTGCTGTGAACAGACCCCAGAGCCATGGATCCCACAGTGGATTGACAGTGGTCAGGATGGACACCAGAGCAATGGATGCCACTGTGGATGGACGCAGGTAGAGATGCACACCAGAGTAATGGTGTCCGCTCTGGATGGACACTGGTCTGGATAGACAGCAGAACCCTGGCTTCCACTCTGGATGGACGCTTGCCTGAATAGACAAAAGAGCTATGGATCCCAGCTTGACACTGGTCTGGATGGACACCAGAGCCATGAATCCCACTCTGAATGCACACTACTCGTGATGGACACAAGAGCCATGCATCCCTCTGTGGATGGAGCCTGGTTTGAATGGACAGCACAGCCACGCATCCAGATGGAGACCAGAGCCGTGGATCCCAACTGGACAGTGGTCTCGATGGACACCAGGGCCATGGATCCCACTGTGGATGGACACTGGTATGGATAGACATCAGAGCCTTGGATCCCAGCTTGACTGTGTTCTGGATGGACAGCAGAGTCTTGGATTGGACTCTAGATGGATACTGCTCCAGATGGACACCAGAGCCATGGATCCCACTTTGGATGGATCGCAGTCTAGAAAGACTCCAGAGCCATGGATCCGTCTCTGGGTGGATGCTGGTCTGGATGGACACCCGAGCCATGGATCCAAATTGGAGCCTGGTCTGGATGGATACAAGGGCCATGGATTCCACCCTTGATGGACACTTGTGAAGATAGCAACCAGAGGCATGGATTCGACTCGAGATGGACACTGGTGCTGAAGGACAGTGGTCTAGATGGTGACCAGAGCCATTCCTCCCACCTTGTATTGACTCTTGCCAGACCCCGAGGCATGGATCCCACTCTGGATGGCCAGTGGTCTGGATGGGCACCAGACCATGGCTCCCCTATGAATGGACACTGGTCTTGACGGACGCCAGAGCCATGGATTCCAGCTGGACACTGCTGTGGATGGACACCAGAGCAATGGATGCCACTGTGGATGGATACTGGTTTGGATGGACATAAGAGCCACGGATCCCAGTCTAGACGGACGCTGCTGTGAATAGACACCAGAGCCATGGATCCCACAGTGGATTGACAGTGGTCAGGATGGACACCAGAGCAATGGATGCCACTGTGGATGGACGCAGGTAGAGATGCACACCAGAGTAATGGTGTCCGCTCTGGATGGACACTGGTCAGGATAGACACTAGAAACCTGGCTTCCACTCTGGGTGGACGCTTGCCTGAATAGACAAAAGAGCTATGGATCCCAGCTTGACACTGGTCTGGATGGACACCAGAGCCATGCATCCCACTCTGAATGCACACTACTCGTGATGGACACAAGAGCCATGCATCCCTCTGTGGATGGAGCCTGGTTTGAATGGACAGCACAGCCACGCATCCAGATGGACACCAGAGCCGTGGATCCCAACTGCACAGTGGTCTGGATGGACACCAGAGCCATGGATCCCACTGTGGATGGACCCTGGTACAGATAGACAGCATAGCCATGGATGCAAAGTGGACACTGCTCCAGATGGATAATGATCTGGATGGACGCCAAAGCCATGGATCCCACTCTGGATGCACGCTGTTCTTGATGGACACAGGAGTCATGCATGCATCTGTAGATGGAGCCTGGTATGAATGGACAGCACAGCCACGTATCCAGATGGATACTTGCCCAGATGGACAGCAGAGCCGTGGATCTCAAGTGGACAGTGGTCTGGATGGAAACCAGAGCGATGGATCCCACTGTGGATGGACACTGGTATGGATAGACCTCAGAGCCCTGGATCCCAGCTTTACTCAGTTCTAAATAGACTCCAGAGCCATGGATCCGTCTCTGGATGGATGCTGGTCTGGATGGACACCAGAGTCATGGATCCAATTTGGAGCCTGGTCTGGATGGATACAAGGGCCATGGATTCCACCCTTGATGGACACTTGTGGAGATAGCAACCAGAGGCATGGATTCGACACGAGATGGACACTGGTCCTGAAGGACGGTGGTCTAGATGGTGACCAGAGCCATTCCTCCCACCTTGTATTGACTCTTGCCAGACCCCGAGGCATGGATCCCACTCTGGATGGCCAGTGGTCTGGATGGGCACCAGACCATGGCTCCCCTATGAATAGACAGTAGTCTTGACGGACGCCAGAGCCATGGATTCCAGCTGGACACTGGTGTGGATGGACACCAGAGCCATGGATGCCACTGTGGATGGATACGGGTTTGGATGGACATAAGAGCCACGGATCCCAATCTAGATGGACGCTGCTGTGAATAGGCACCAGAGCCATGGATCCCACAGTGGATTGACAGTGGTCAGGATGGACACCAGAGCAATGGATGCCACTGTGGATGGACGCAGGTAGAGATGCACACCAGAGTAATGGTGTCCGCTCTGGATGGACACTGGTCTGGATAGACAGCAGAACCCTGGCTTCCACTCTGGATGGACGCTTGCCTGAATAGACAAAAGAGCTATGGATCCCAGCTTGACACTGGTCTGGATGGACACCAGAGCCATGGATCCCACTCTGAATGCACACTACTCGTGATGGACACAAGAGCCATGCATCCCTCTGTGGATGGAGCCTGGTTTGAATGGACAGCACAGCCACGCATCCAGACGGACACCAGAGCCGTGGATCCCAACTGCACAGTGGTCTGGAGGGACACCAGAGCCATGGATCCCACTGTGGATGGACCCTGGTACAGATAGACAGCATAGCCATGGATGCAAAGTGGACACTGCTCCAGATGGATAATGATCTGGATGGACGCCAAAGCCATGGATCCCACTCTGGATGCACGCTGTTCTTGATGGACACAGGAGTCATGCATGGGTCTGTAGATGGAGCCTGGTATGAATGGACAGCACAGCCACGTATCCAGATGGATACTTGCCCAGATGGACAGCAGAGCCGTGGATCTCAAGTGGACAGTGGTCTGGATGGAAACAAGAGTGATGGATCCCACTGTGGATGGACACTGGTATGGATAGACCTCAGAGCCTTGGATCCCAGCTTTCCTCTGTTCTGGATAGACTCCAGAGCCATGGATCCGTCTCTGGATGGATGCTGGTCTGGATGGACACCAGAGCCATGGATCCAAATTGGAGCCTGGTCTGGATGGATACAAGGGCCATGGATTCCACTCTTGATGGACACTTGTGGAGATAGCAACCAGAGGCATGGATCCGACTCGAGATGGACACTGGTCCTGAAGGACAGTGGTCTAGATGGTGACCAGAGCCATTCCTCCCACCTTGTATTGACTCTTGCCAGACCCCGAGGCATGGATCCCACTCTGGATGGCCAGTGGTCTGGATGGGCACCAGACCATGGCTCCCCTATCAATGGAAACTGGTCTAGATGGATGCCAGAGCCAATGACTCCAGCTGGCACTGGTGTGGATGGACACCAGAGCAATGGATGCCACTGTGGATGGACACGGGTTTGGATGGACATAAGAGCCACGGATCCCAATCTAGATGGACGCTGCTGTGAATAGACACCAGGGCCATGGATCCCACTGTGGATGGACACTGGTACGGATAGACATCAGAGCCTTGGATCCCAGCTGGACCCTGTTCTGGATGCAGAGCAGAGTCTTGGATTGGACTCTGGATGGATACTGCTCCAGATGGAACGCAGAGCCATGGATCCCACTGTTGGTGGATACTGGTCTGGATGGACTCCAGAGCCATGGATCCGTCCCTGGATGGACACAGTTCTGGATGGACACCAGAGCCATGGATCCAAATTGGAGCCTGTTCTGGATGGATGCAAGGGCCATGGATTCCACTCTGGATGGATACTGCTC
Organism: Chamaea fasciata; assembly: GCF_029207755.1. NCBI lineage: Eukaryota > Metazoa > Chordata > Aves > Passeriformes > Sylviidae > Chamaea > Chamaea fasciata. The sequence continues at coordinate 283,555 of NW_027094153.1, read as the reverse complement.
CAGTTAGCAACCAGAGTCATAGATCCGAATCCAGATGGAGACTGGTCCAGATGGAGACTGGTCCAGATGGTGACCAGAGCCATTCCTCCCACCTTGTATTGATAGTGGTCTTGCCAGACCCCGAGGCATGCATCCCACTCTGGATGGCCAGTGGTCTGGATGGGCACCAGACCATGGATCCCCTATGAATGGACACTGGTCTAGATGGACGCCAGAGCCATGGATTTCAGCTGGACACTGGTGTGGATGGAAACCAGAGCCATGGATTCCACTGTGGATGGACACTGGTTTGGATGGACATAAGAGCCACGGATCCCAATCTGGATGGACGCTGCTGTGAATAGACCCCAGAGCCATGGATCCCACAGTGGATTGACAGTGGTCAGGATGGACACCAGAGCAATGGATGCCACTGTGGATGGACACAGGTAGGTATAGATGCACACCAGAGTAATGGTGTCCACTCTGGATGGACACTGGTCTGGATAGACAGCAGAACCCTGGCTTCCACTCTGGATGGACGCTTGCCTGAATAGACAAAAGAGCTATGGATCCCAGCTTGACACTGGTCTGGATGGACACCAGAGCCATGGATCCCACTCTGAATGCACACTACTCGTGATGGACACAAGAGCCATGCATCCCTCTGTGGATGGAGCCTGGTTTGAATGGACAGCACAGCCACGCATCCAGATGGAGACCAGAGCCGTGGATCCCAACTGGACAATGGTCTCGATGGACACCAGGGCCATGGATCCCACTGTGGATGGACACTGGTATGGATAGACATCAGAGCCTTGGATCCCAGCTTGACTGTGTTCTGGATGGACAGCAGAGTCTTGGATTGGACTCTAGATGGATACTGCTCCAGATGGACACCAGAGCCATGGATCCCACTTTGGATGGATCCCAGTCTGGATAGACTCCAGAGCCATGGATCCGTCTCTGGATGGATGATGGTTTGGATGGACACCTGAGCCATGGATCCAAATTGGAGCCTGGTCTGGATGGATGCAAGGGCCATGGATTCCACCCTTGATGGACACTTGTGGAGATAGCAACCAGAGGCATGGATTCGACTCGAGATGGACACTGGTCCTGAAGGACAGTGGTCTAGATGGTGACCAGAGCCATTCCTCCCACCTTGTATTGACTCTTGCCAGACCCCGAGGCATGGATCCCACTCTGGATGGCCAGTGGTCTGGATGGGCACCAGACCATGGCTCCCCTATGAATGGACAGTAGTCTTGACGGACGCCAGAGCCATGGATTCCAGCTGGACACTGGTGGGGATGGACACCAGAGCAATGGATGCCACTGTGGATGGATACTGGTTTGGATGGACATAAGAGCCACGGATCCCAATCTAGATGGACGCTGCTGTGAATAGACACCAGTGCCATGGATCCCACTGTGAATGGACACTGGTATGGATAGACATCAGAGCCTTAGATCCCAGCTTGACTGTGTTCTGGATGGAGAGCAGAGTCTTGGATTGGGCTCTGGATGGATACTGCTCCAGATGGAACGCAGAGCCATGGATCCCACTGTTGGTGGATACTGGTCTGGATGGACTCCAGAGCCATGGATCCGTCTCTGGATGGACACAGTTCTGGATGGACGCCAGAGCCATTGATCCAAATTGGAGCCTGTTCTGGATGGATGCAAGGGCCATGGATTCCACTCTGGATGGATACTGCTCCAGTTAGCAACCAGAGTCATGGATTCGAAACCAGATGGAGACTGGTCCAGATGGACAGTGGTCCGGATGGTGACCAGAGCCATTCCTCCCACCTTGTATTGATAGTGGTCTTGCCAGACCCCGAGGCATGGATCCCACTCTGGATGGCCAGTGGTCTGGATGGGCCCCAGACCATGGATCCCCTATGAATGGACACTGGTCTAGATGGACGCCAGAGCCATGGATTCCAGCTGGACACTGGTGTGGATGGACACCAGAGCAATGGATGCCACTGTGGATGGACGCAGGTAGAGATGCACACCAGAGTAATGGTGTCCGCTCTGGATGGACACTGGTCAGGATAGACAGCAGAACCCTGGCTTCCACTCTGCATGGACGCTTGCCTGAATAGACAAAAGAGCTATGGATCCCAGCTTGACACTGGTCTGGATGGACACCAGAGCCATGGATCCCACTCTGAATGCACACTACTCGTGATGGACACAAGAGCCATGCATCCCTCTGTGGATGGAGCCTGGTTTGAATGGACAGCACAGCCACGCATCCAGACGGACACCAGAGCCGTGGATCCCAACTGCACAGTAGTCTGGATGGACACCAGAGCCATGGATCCCACTGTGGATGGACCCTGGTACAGATGGACAGCATAGCCATGGATGCAAAGTGGACACTGCTCCAGATGGATAATGATCTGGATGGACGCCAAAGCCATGGATCCCACTCTGGATGCACGCTGTTCTTGATGGACACAGGAGTCATGCATGGGTCTGTAGATGGAGCCTGGCATGAATGGACAGCACAGCCACGTATCCAGATGGATACTTGTCCAGATGGACAGCAGAGCCGTGGATCTCAAGTGGACAGTGGTCTGGATGGAAACAAGAGTGATGGATCCCACTGTGGATGGACACTGGTATGGATAGACCTCAGAGCCTTGGATCCGAGCTTTACTCTGTTCTGGATAGACTCCAGAGCCATGGATCCGTCTCTGGATGGATGCTGGTCGGGATGGACACCAGAGCCATGGATCCAAATTAGAGCCTGGTCTGGATGGATACAAGGGCCATGGATTCCACTCTTGATGGACACTTGTGGAGATAGCAACCAGAGGCATGGATTCGACTCGAGATGGACACTGGTCCTGAAGGACAGTGGTCTAGATGGTGACCAAAGCCATTCCTCCCACCTTGTATTGACTCTTGCCAGACCCCGAGGCATGGATCCCACTCTGGATGGCCAGTGGTCTAGATGGGCACCAGACCACGGATCTCCTGTGAATGGACACTGGTCTTGATGGACGCCAGAGCCATGGATTTCAGCTGGACACTGGTGTGGATGGACACCAGAGCCATGGATGCCACTGTGGATGGACACTGGTTTGGATGGACATCAGAGCCTTGGATCCCAGCTTGACTGTGTTCTGGATGGAGAGCAGAGTCTTGGATTGGACTCTGGTTGGATACTGCTCCAGATGGACACCAGAGCCATGGATCTCACTGTGGGTGGATACTGCTCTTGATGGACTCCAGAGCCATGGATACGTCTCTGGATGGACACTGTTCTGGATGGACACCAGAGCCATGGATCCCACTGTGGGTGGATACTGGTCTGGATGGACTCCAGAGCCATGGATCCGTCTCTGGATGGATGCTGGTCTGGATGGACACCATTGCTATAGATCCAAATTGGAGCCTGTTCTGGATGGATGCAAGTGCCATGGATTCCACTCTGGATGGATACTGCTCCAGTTAGCAACCAGAGTCATGGATCCGAATCCAGATGGAGACTGGTCCAGATGGACAGTGGTCCGGATGGTGACTGGACCCATTCCTCCCACCTTGTATTGACTCTTGCCGGAACCTGAGGCATGGATCCCACTCTGGATGGCCAGTGGTCTGGATGGGCCCCAGACCATGGATCCCCTATGAATGGACACTGGTCTAGATGGACGCCAGAGCCATGGATTTCAGCTGGACACTAGTGTGGATGGACACCAGAGCCATGGATGCCACTGTGGATGGACACTGGTTTGGATGGACATAAGAGCCACGGATCCCAATCTGGATGGACGCTGCTGTGAATAGACACCAGAGCCATGGATCCCACAGTGGACTGACAGTGGTCAGGATGGACACCAGAGCCATGGATGCCACTGTGGATGGACACAGGTAGAGATGCACACCAGAGTAATGGTGTCCGCTCTGGATGGACACTGGTCAGGATAGACAGCAGAACCCTGGCTTCCACTCTGGATGGACGCTTGCCTGAATAGACAAAAGAGCTATGGATCCCAGCTTGACACTGGTCTGGATGGACACCAGAGCCATGCATCCCACTCTGAATGCACACTACTCGTGATGGACACAAGAGCCATGCATCCCTCTGTGGATGGAGCCTGGTTTGAATGGACAGCACAGCCACACATCCAGATGGACACCAGAGCCGTGGATCCAAACTGTACACTGGTCTGGATGGACATCAGTGCCATGGATCCCACTGTGGATGGACCCTGGTACAGATGGACAGCATAGCCATGGATGCAAAGTGGACACTGGTCCAGATGGATAATGATCTGGATGGATGCCAGAGCCATGGATCCCACTCTGGATGCACGCTGTGCTTAATAGATACAGGAGTTATGCATGGGTCTGTAGATGGAGCCTGGTATGAATGGACAGCACAGCCACGTATCCAGATGGATACTTGTCCAGATGGACAGCAGAGCCGTGGATCTCAAGTGGACACTGGTCTGGATGGACACCAGCGCCATGGATCCCACTGTGGATTGACACTGGTATGGATGGACATCAGAGCCTTGGATCCAAGATGGACCCTGTTCTGGATGGACAGAAGAGTCTTGGATTGGACTCTGGCTGGATACTGCTCCAGATGGACACCAGAGCCGTGGATCCCAACTGGATAGTGGTCTGGATGGAAACCAGAGCGATGGATCCCACTATGGATGGACACTGGTATGGATAGACCTTAGAACCTTGGATCCCAGCTTTACTCTGTTCTGGATAAACTCCAGAGCCATGGATCCGTCTCTGGATGGACAATGTTCTGGATGGACACCAGAGCCATGGATCCAAATTGGAGCCTGGTTTGGATGGATACAAGGGCCATGGATTCCACTCTTGATGGACACTTGTGGAGATAGCAACCAGAGCCATGGATTCGACTCGAGATGGACACTGGTCCTGAAGGACAGTGGTCTAGATGGTGACCAGAGCCATTCCTCCCACCTTGTATTGACTCTTGCCAGACACCGAGGCATGGATCCTACTCTGGATGGCCAGTGGTCTGGATGGGCACCAGACCATGGATCTCCTATGAATGGACACAGGTCTAGATGGACCCCAGAGCCATGGATTTCAGCTGGACACTGGTGTGGATGGACACCAGAGCCATGGATGCCACTCTGGACGAATACTGGTTTGGATGGACATAAGAGCCACGAAACCCAACCTGGATGGACGCTGCTGTGAATAGACCCCAGAGCCATGGAACCCACAGTGGATTGACAGTGGTCAGGATGGACACCAGAGCAATGGATGCCACTGTGGATGGACACAGGTAGGGATGCACACCAGAGTAATGGTGTCCGCTCTGGATGGACACTGGTCAGGATAGACACCAGAACCCTGGCTTCCACTCCGGATAGACGCTTGCCTGAATAGACAAAAGAGCTATGGATCCCAGCTTGACACTGGTCTGGATGGACACCAGCGCCATGGATCCCACTCTGAATGCACACTACTCGTGATGGACACAAGAGCCATGCATCCTTCTGTGGATGGAGCCTGGTTTGAATGGACAGCACAACCACGCATCAAGATGGACACCAGAGCCATGGATCCCAACTGTATACTGGTCTGGACGGACACCTGAGCCATGGATCCAAATTGGAGCCTGTTTTGGATGGATACAAGGGCCATGGATTCCACTCCTAATGGACACTGGTGGAGATAGCAACCAGAGCCATGGATCCAACTCTAGATGGACAATGGTCCAGATGGTGACCAGAGCCATTAGTCTCACCTTGTATTGATAGTGGTCTTGCCGGACACCGAGGCATGCATCCCACTCTGGATGGCCAGTGGTCTGGATGGGCACCAGACCATGGCTCTCCTGTGAATGGACACTGGTCTAGATGGACGCCAGAGCCATGGATTCCAGCTGGAAACTGGTGCGGATGGACACCAGAGCGATGGATGCCACTGTGGATGGACACTGGTTTGGATGGACATAAGAGCCACGGATCCCAATCTGGATGGACGCTGCTGTGAATAGACACCAGAGCCATGGATCCCACAGTGGATTGACAGTGGTCAGGATGGACTCCAGAGCAATGGATCCCACTGTGGATGGACACAGGTAGAGATGCACACCAGAGTAATGGTGTCCGCTCTGGATGGACTCTGGTCTGGATAGACACCACAACCCTGGCTTCCACTCTGGATAGACGCTTGCCTGAATAGACAAAAGACCTATGGATCCCAGCTTGACACTGGTCTGGATGGACACCAGAGCCATGGATCCCACTCTGAATGCACACTACTCGTGATGAACACAAGAGCCACTCATCCCTCTGTGGATGGAGCCTGGTTTGAATGGACAGCACAGCCACGCATCCAGATGGAAACTTTTCCCGATGGACACCAGAGCCGTGGATCCCAACGGGAGATGTTTGGATGGGTTTTTGGTTCCATGGTGATGGTGTCCATCCAGAAAAATGTCAAGTTGGGTTCCTAGCTCTTTTGTCTATCAAGCAAGTGTCCATCCATAGTGGAATCCATAGCTCTGGTGTCTATCCAGACCAGTGTCTTTCCAGAGTGAACACCAGTGCTCTGCTGTCCATGTGTACTAGTATCCATGTAGAGTGCAATCCATGGTTCTGGTGTCGATCTTGACCAGTGCCCAGCAGGAGTGGAATCCACGGTCCGGGTGTCGATCCAGACCAGGTTCCACTTTGAAACCATGGCTCTGGTCTCCATCCACATCCGTGCCAATCCAGAATTGGATCCGCAGGTCTGGTGTCGTTCGAGACTAGTATCCATCTAAGGTGGGATTCATGACTCTGCTGTACATCCAGAACAGTGTACAGTTTGGATCCATGGCCCTGGTGTCCATCCAGACCAGTGTCAAAACTGAATGGGATCCATGGCCCTGGTGTCCATCTAGACCAGTGTCGAGATGGAACCCATGGCTCTGGTGCCCCTCTAGGTTAGTGGCCATTTGTTCACGGTTCATGGTTTTGGGACTATCCATACCAGTGTCCATCCACAGGGGGATCCATGGCTCTGGTGTCCATCCAGAAACGTGTCCAGTTGGGATCCATGGCTCTCGTTTCCATCTGGACCTGTGTCCATCTGGATACGTGTCTGTGGTGCCCATTTAAATCAGGCTCCATCCACAGGGGGATGCATGGCACTTGTGTCCATCAAGAGTAGTATGCATCCATAGTAGGATCAATGGCACTGGTGTCTATCCGAACCAGTGACCATCCACACAGGGATCCATGGTACTGGTTGTCCTTTCAGATGAGTGTCAAGCTGGGATCAATAACTCTTTTGTCCATCCAGAGAAGTGTCCATCCACTGAGGGATCCGTGGTCTGATGTCCGTCCAGAACAGTGTCTAGTTATGACCATGGCCTTGGTGTCCATCCAGACCAGTGTCCATCCAGAGTGGGATCCATGGTTCTGGTGACTATCTCCACCAGTGTCCATCAAGAGTGGAATGCACGGCCCTGGGGCCTATCCAGACCAGGTTGCACTTTGAAACCATGGCTCTGCTATCCATCCACAACCGTGCCAATCCAGAATTGGATCCGCGGCTCTGGTGTCTTTCCAGACCAGTATCCATCCAAAGTGGGATCCATGCCTCTGGCAGCCATCCAGAACAGTGTCCATCCAGAGTCACATCCATGCCCTTTTTGTCCATCCAAAGCAGTGTCTGTCTGGACCAGTGTCCAGATGGGATCCATGGCGCTGATGTCTATCTAAAGCAGTGTCCATCCACAGTGGGATCCATGGCTCTGCTCTCCATCCAGACCCTTATCCATCTGGACCAGTTTCCAGTTTGCATCCATGGCAATGTGTCAATCTGGACCACTGTCCATCTGAAGTGGGATCCATGGCTCTGGTGTCCATCCAGACAATTGTCCAGCCACAGTTGTATCGAAGAATCTGGGGTCCATCCAGACCAGTGTCCAGTTTGGATCTATGGCCCTGGTGTCCATCCAGACCACTCTCCATCTACGGTGGGATCAATGGCGCAGGTGTCCATTCAGACCAGTATCCTTTCACAATAGGATTCATGGCTCTGGTGTCCATTCCGACCAGTGTCCATCTGAAATGCATGGCTCTGGTGTTCGTCTACACCTGTTTCCATTCATAGGCAAATGTCCATCCAGAGTGGACACCATTGCTCCTGTGTCCATCGAGACCAGTGCCCATCCACAGTGGGATCCATGGCTCTGGTGTCTATTCAAAACAGCGTCCATCCAGAGTGGACACCATGGCTCTGATATCCACCTCTGCCAGTGTCCATCCACAGTGGCATCTATGGCTCAGGTGTCCATCCAAACCAGTGTCCATCCACACTGGCATCCATGGCGCTGGATTCTTTCCAGACCAGTGTCCAGCAAAGACACTTGGTCTTTTGTCGACCCAGACAAGTGTCCATACACAGTGGGATCCATGGTTCTGGTGTCTATCTCGACCAGTGTCAATCAAGAGTGGAATCCATGGCCCTGGTGTCGATCTAGACCAGTGTCGAGATGGAATCCATGGTTCTGGCATCCATCCACAACTGTGTCCATCCAGAGTCACTTCCATGCCTCTTGTGTCCATCCAGAGCAGTGTTCATCTGGACCAGTGTCCAGCTTGGATGCACAGCTCTATTGTCTACTGTGACCAGTGGCCATCCACAGTGGGATCCATGGTGCTGGTATCCATCCAGACCAGTGTCCAGCTTGGAGCCACAGCTCCATTGTCTATTGTGACCAGTGGCCATTCACACTGAGATCCATGGTGCTGGTTTCTATACAGACCAGTGTCAAGCTTAGATCCACAGCTCTAATGTCTATCATGAGCAGTGTCCACCCATAGGGGATCCATAGCGCTGGCATCTATCCAGACCAGGATCAAGCTGGGATCCATACCTCTTTTGTCTATCCAGGCAAGTGTCCATCCAGAGTGGACACCATTGCTCTGCTGTCCATCTCTGCCAGTGCCCATCCAGAGTGGGATCCATGGCTCTAGTGTCTATCCAAAAAATGTTCATCCAGAGTGGGATCCATGACACTGGTGTCAATCCAGATTAGTGTCCATCTAGGATCCATGGCTCTGGCGTCCATCCAGAACAGTGTCCATCCAGAGCAGTGTTCATCTGGACCATTGTCCAGCTGGGATCCATGGCCATGGCGTCAATCTGGAACAGTGTCCATTCACAGTTGAATCCATGGCGCTGGTGTCCATACAGACCACTGTTCAGCCACAGTTCTATTAAGGCTCGGGCGTCCATCCAGACCAGTGTCCAGTTTGGATCCATGGCTCTGGTGTCTATCCGGACCAGTTTCCGACCTGAGTGGAATCCATGGCCCTGGGGTCCATCTAGACCAGTGTCGAGATGGAACCCATGGCTCTGGTGTCCGTCTAGACCAGTGTCCATTTGTAGGGGATCCATGGTCTGGTGCCGGTCCAGACCAGTGCCCATCCAGAGTGGGATCTACTGATTGGTTTCTGACTAGACCACTATCAAGAGAAGGAGGGAGGCATGGCTCTGGTGTCCATCTGGACAACTGTCCATCTGGACCAGTGTCCATCCGGAGTCGCATCCATGGCTCTGGTGTCTATACAGACTTATGTCCAGCAAGAGTGGAATCCACGGCATTTTTATCCATCCAGACCAGGTTACAGTTTGGATCCATGGCTCTAGTGTCCATCCAGAACAGTGTCCACCCAGGCACGGATCCATGGCTCTGGAATCCATTCAGACGAGGCTCCATTCAAGGTGGGACCCATGGCTCTGGTGTCCGTCTGGACAAGTGTCCAGCAGGGATTTATGGCTCTGATGTTTATCCTAAGCAGTGACCATCCCCTGTGGGATCCATTGCACTGATGTTCTTCCAGACCAATGTCCAGCTGGCTATCATGGCTCTGATGTCTATCAAGAGCAGTGTCCATCCATAGCGGACCTATGGTTCTGGTGTCTATACAGACCCATGTCCAACCACAGTAGGATCAATGGCTCTGGTGTCCATCCAGACTATTATCCATCTGGACCAGTGTCCAGTTTGCATCCATGGCCATGGTGTCAAGCTGGACCAGGATCCATTCACAGTGGAACCCATGGCTCCGATGTCTTTCCAGACCAGTGTCCATCCAGAGTGGACACCATTGCTCTGGTGTCCATCCAAACCAGTGCCCATCCAGAGTGGGATCCATGGCTCTGGTGTCCATCCAGACCATTGTTCAGCCACAGTTGTATCGAAGAGTCTGGGGTCCATCCAGACCAGTGGCCAGTTTGGATCCATGGCCCTGGTTTCCATCCAAAGTTGGATCCATGCACCTGGTGTCCATCCAGAGCACTCTCCATCTACAGTGGGTTCAATAATGCTGGTGTACATCAAGAACACTGACCATCCACATAAGGATCCATGGCTCTGGCGTCCAGCCAGACCAGTGTCCAGCTGGAATCCATAGCTCTGGCGTCCGTCTAGAAAAATGTCCATTCGTAGGTGATCCATGGTCCGGTGCCTATCCAGACCACTATCCTTCTGGAGTGGGATCCATGGCTCGGTGTCTGACCAGACACTATCAATAAAATGTTGGGCGCATGGCTCTGGTGTCCATCTGGACCAGAGTCCATCCAGAGTTGGATCCAGGGCTCTGGTGTGCATTCAGACCACTGTCAATCCACAGGTGTTTTGAAGAATCTGGGGTCCATCCAGAATTATATCCAGTTTGGATCCATGGCTCTGGTGTCCATCTAGACCTGTGCCCAGCTGCACCAGTTTCCAGCTGGGATCTATGGCTCTAGTGTCCATCCAGACCAGTGTCCATCCACAGTGTGATCAATGGCTCTGGTGTCCATCCCGACCAGTGTCCAGTTGGGATCCATGGTGCTGGTGTCCGTCTGGAAAAGTGTCCATCTGGATACGTGGTTGTGCTGTCCATTCAATCAACGGTCCATCCACAGAGGGATGCATGGCTCTTGTGTCCATCATGAGTAGTGTGAATTCAGACTGGGATCCATGGCGCTGGTCTCTATCCAAACCAGTCACTTCCACAGAGGGATCCATAGTGCTGGTGTCCATCCAGACCAGTGTCAAGCTGGGATCCATAGCTCTTTTGTCTATCAAGACAAGTGTCCATCCAAAGTGGGATCCATGGCTCTGGGGTCTATCTAGACCAGTGTCCATCCAGATTTGATATCATTGCACAGGTATTCATCTAAACGAGTGTCCATCCACTGTGGGATTCATGGTTCTGGTGTCTATCTCGACCAGTGTCCATCAAGAGCGGAATCCAACGGCCCTGGTGCCTATCCAGAGCAGGTTCCACTTTGAAACCATGGCTCTTCTATCCATCCACAACCATGCCAATCCAGAATTGGATCCGCGGCTCTGTTGTCTATCCAGACCAGTATTCATCCGAGATGGGATCCATGCCTCTGGCGTCCATCCAGAACAGTGTCCATCCAGAGTTGTGTCCATCTTGACCAGTGTCCAGCTAAGATCCATGGCGCTAATATCTATCCAAACCAGCAACCATTCACAGTGGGATCCATGGCTCTGCAGTCCATCCAAAAACGTGTCCAGTTGCGATCCACGGCTCTGGTGTCCATCTGGACAAGTGTCCATCTGGATGGGTGGCTGTGCGGTCCATTTAAACCAGGCTCCATCCACAGAGGGATGCATGGCTCTTGTGTCCATCAAGTGCAGTGTGCATCCAGAGTGAGATCCATGGTGCTGGCATCCATCCAGACCAGTGTCAAGCTGGGATCCATAGCTCTTTAGTCCATCTAGGCAAGTGTCCATCCAGAGTGGAATCCATAACTCTGGTGTCTATCCAGACCAGTGTCCATCCAGAGTGGACACCATTGCTCTGGTGTTCATCTGTACCAGTGTCCATCCCAAGTGTGATTAGTGGCTCTGGTGTCCATCCAGACAAGTGTCCAGCTTGGATCCATAGCTCTAATGTCTATCATGACCACAGTCCATCCATAGGGGATCGATGGCTCTGGTGGCTATCCAGACGAGTGTCCATCAAATACACTTGGTCTTTTGTCCATGCAGACCTGAGTCCACCAAGAGTGGGATCCATGGCTCTGGTGTCCATCCAGATCAGTGTCTAGTTTTGATCAACGGCCCTGGTGGCCATCCAGACCAGCGTCCATGCACAGTGGGATCCATGGTTCTAGTGTCTATCTTGATCAGTGTCCATCAAGAGTGGAATCCACGGCCCTGGTGCCTATCAGGACCAGGTTCAACTTTGAAATCATGGCTCTGGTGTCCATCCACGACAGTGCCCATCCGAAAGTGGATTGAAGGCTCTGGTGTCCTTCCACACCAGTACCCATCCAAGGTGGGATCCATGCCTCTGGCGCCCATCCAGAACAGTGTCCGTCTGGACCAGTGTCCAGCTGGAATCCATGCCTATGATGTCTATCCAGACCAGTGTCCATCCATAGCAGACCTATTCCTAGGGTGTCCATCCAGTCCAGTGTCCAGCTAAAATCCATGGCTCTGGTGTCCCTCTAACTTAGAGGCCATTGGTACAGGATCCATGGTTTTGGTCCTATTCAGACCAGTGTCCATTAAAAGTGGGATCCATGGCTCAGTTTCTGACCAGATCACTATCAAGAAAAGGTGGGAGGCATGGCTCTGGTGTCCATCTGGACGAGTGTCCATCTGGACCAGTGTCCATCCAGAGTCGCATCCATGGCTCTGGTGTCTATACAGACCAGTGTCCATCAAGAGTGGAATCCATGGCACTTTTATCCATCCAGACCAGGTTACAGTTTGGATCCATGGCTCCCGTGTCCATCCAGACACGGATCCATGGCTCTGGAGTCTATGCAGACCAGAATCCATCCAAGGTGGGATCCATGGCCCTGGTGTCCGATTGGACCGGTGTCCAGCAGGGATCCATGGCTCTGATGTCTATCCCAATCAGTGACAATCCACAGTGGGATCCATGCCGCTGGTGTCCCTCCAGACCAGTGTCCAGCTGGGATCCACAGCTCTAATGTTTATCATGACCAGTGTCCATCCATAGGGGATCCATGGCTCTGGTGTCTATCCAAGCCAGTGTCAAGATGGGATCCATAGATCTTTTGTCTATTCAGGCAAGTGTCCATCCAGATTGGAATCCACAGCTCTGGTGTCTTTTCAGACCAGTGTCCATCCACAGTGAGATCCATGGCACTGGTGTCTATCCAGACTGGTGTCCATCCAGAGTGGGATCCATGGATCTGGTGTCTGACCAGACCACTATCAATTAAAGGTGGGAGGCATGGCTCTAGTGTCCATTTGGACCAGTGTCCATCTGGACCAGTGTCCATCCAGAGACGGATCCATGGCACTGCTGTCTATCTCAACCAGTGTCCATCCAGAGTTGGATACATGGCTCTGGTGTCCATCTCAATCAGTGCCCATCAAGAGGGGAATCCATGGCACTTTTATCCATCCAGACCAGGTTCCAGTTTGGATCCAGGGCTCTGGTGTCCATCCAGACCAGTGCCCATCCAGAGACGGATCCATGTCTCTGGTGTCCATCCAGAGCAGTGTCCAGCTGGACCAGTGTCCAGCTGGGATCCATGACTCTGATGTCTATCCAAACCAGTGTCCATCCACAGTGGGATCCATGGCTCTGCGGTCCATCCAGAGACGTGTCCAGTTGCGATCCACGGCTCTGGTGTCCATCTGGACAAGTGTCCATCTGGATACGTGGCTGTGATGTCCATTCAAACCAGGCTCCATCCACAGAGGGATGCATGGCTCTTATGTCCATCAAGAGTAGTGTGCATTCAGAGTAAGATCCATAGTGCTGGCATCCATGCAGACCAGTGTCAAGCTGGGATCCATAGCTCTTTAGTCTATCCAGGCAAGCGTCCATCCAGAGTGGAATCCATGGCTCTGGTGTCTATCCAGACCAGTGTCGATCCAGAGCGGACACCATGGCCCTGATGTCCATCTCTACCAGTGTCCATCCACAGTGGGATCAATGGCTCTGGTGTCCATCCAGACCAGTGTCCAACCACTGTGGGATTCATGGGTCTGGGGCATATTCACAGCAGTGTCCATCCAGAGTGGGATCCGGGGATCCTATGTCCATCCAAACCATTCACCATCCACACTGGCATCCATGGCACTGGACTCTTTCCAGACCAGTGTCCAGCAAAGACACGTGGTCTTTTGTCCATCCAGACAAGTGTCCATCCACTGTGGGATCCATGGTTCTGCTGTCTATCTCGACCCGTGTCCATCACGAGTGGAATCCACGGCCCTGGTGTCCATCTAGACCAGTGTCCAACCTGAGTGGGATCCATTGCCCTGGTGTCCATCTAGACCAGTGTCGAGATGGAATCCATGACACTGGCGTCCATCCAGAACAGTGTCCATCTACAGTCTCATCCATGCCTCTTGTGTCCATCCAGAGCAGTGTTCATCTGGACCAGTGTCCAGCTGGGATCTATGGCCATGGCGTCAATCTGGAACAGTGTCCAGTTTGAATCCATGGCTCTGGTGTCCATCCAGAGACAGATTCATGGCTCTGATGTCTACCCAAACCAGTGACCATCTGTCTTAGTTTGGGAAGACAGGTATCTGCCAGGTAAAATTACAATCAGAGGCTCTTTGGCAAAGATTTGGGAAATAGGAATAGCAGTTCTTTACTAGTATGTAATACAAAGCAAACAAACACAAAAAAACCCCTCCACCAAACAACTACAGAATTAATAACAAACGACAACAGTACTAAGAACTTTGAGGGCTTTGTTTCACAAAACCCAGGGCAGTTTGGTTTCGGTGTCCCTGCAGGATCCTCAGAGCACCAAGCTGAAATAGTGGAAAAGTCTCGGCCTGGTAGCTGGGATGGCAGGGTGTCCCGGCAGCGCAGGGTTTGCAGGGTCACACTGTAGTAGCAGGAGGAGCAGCGCCGAAGAAGCCGAAGGCGAGGCAGTGCCTGGACTGGCTCCCGCGGGTGGCAGGGAAAACTCAGGATTCAGGCCGAACCGGTGATAGTAGATTTCTCAGGACTGGATCCCTTTGCACACAGTGAAACTCTTCTAGCCAGCAACAGCCGTTCTCTCTCTCCCCGAAGGCCGGAAAAAGAAAAGCCCGCAGCTGCCTCAAGCTCTGTCTTTTACCTACGTTATCTCCCCCTTCCACCTTTGTCCACCTCTTTGTTTCGGTTAAGTACTCTCAAGTATCCAACACTTGGTCTCCTTGGTAACTTGTGGGGAAAATATTCTTTAGAGAAAGAAGGAACAAACCTAACCCCCAACACCATCCACAGAGGGATCCATGGTGCTTGTGTCCATCCAGACCAGTGTCAAGATGGGATCCATAGCTCTTTTGTCTATCAAGACAAGTATCCATCCAAATTGGAATCCATGGCTCTGGTGTCTATCTCGACCAGTGTCCATCAAGAGCGGAATCCAATGGCCCTGGTGCCTATCCAGATCAGGTTCCGCTTTGAAACCATGGCTCTGGTCTCTATCCACAGCAGAGCCAATCCAGAATTGCATCTGCGGCTCTGATGTCCCTCCAGACCAGTATCCATCCAAGGTGGGATCCATGCCTCTGGTGTCCATCCAGAACAGTCTCCATCCAGATCTGTGCCCATCTGGACCAGTGTCCAGCTGGGATCCATGGTGCCAATTTCTATCCAAATCAGTGTTTATTCACAGTGGGATCCATGGCTCTGGTGTCCATCCAGACCATTATCCATCTGGACCAGTGTCCAGTTTGCATCCATGGCCATGGTGTCAATCTGGACCAGTGTCCATCCACACTTTGGATCCATGGCCCTGGTGTCCACGCAGAGAGGGATCCATGCATCTGGTGTCCATCCAGAGCACTGTCCACCTACAGAGGGATCAATAACGCTGGTGTACATCAAGACCAGTGACCATCCACACTAGGATCCATGGCTCTGGTGTCCATCCACAGCAGTGTCCAGCCGGAATCCATAGCTCTGGAGTCCTTCTAGACCAGTGTCCATTCATAGGGGATCCATGGTCCTGTGGCTATCCAGATCACTGGCCATCCAGAGTGGGATCCATGGCTCGGTGTCTGACCAGACCACTATCAATACAAGATGGGAGGCATGGCTCTGGTGTCCATCTGAACCAATGTCCATCCAGAGTTGGATACATGGCTCTGGTGTCTTTTTCAACCAGTGCCCATCGAGAATGGAATCCATGGCCCTGGTGTCCATCCAGACCAGGTTCCAAGTTGGATCCAGGGCTCTGGTGTCCATCCAGACCACTGTCCAGCCACAGGTGTTTTGAAGAGTCTGGGGTCCATACAGAATTTTGTCCAGTTTGGATCCATGGCTCTGGTGTCCATCCAGACCAGTGTCCATCCAGAGACGGATCGAAGCTTCTGGTGTCCATCCAGAGCAGTGTCCAGCTGGACCAGTGTCCAGCTGGGATCCATGTCTCTGATGTCTATCCAAACCAGTGTCCATGCACAGTGGGATCCGTGGCGCTGGTGTCCCTCCAGATCAGTGTCCAGCTGGGATCTATGGCGCTGATGTCCATCCAGACCGGTGTCCATCCAGAGACGGATCCATGCCTCTGGTGTCCATCCAGAGAAGTGTCCAGCAGGACCAGTGTCCAGCCGGCATCTATGGCTCTGCTGTCCATCCAGACCAGTGTCCAGTTGGGATCCACAACTCTGGTGTCCATCTGGACAAGTGTCCATGTGGATACGTGGTTGTGCTGTCCATTCAAATCAGGCTCCATCCACAGAGGGATGCATGGCTCTTGTGTCCATCATGAGTAGTGTAAATCCAGAGTGGAATCCATGGCGCTGGTGTCTATCCAAACCAGTGACTTCCACAGAGGGATCCATAGTGCTGGTGTACATCCACTCCAGTGCCAAGCTGGGATCCATAGCCTTTTTGTCTTTCCAGGCAAGTGCCCATCCAGAGTCACATCCATGGCTCTGGTGTCCATCCAGAGCAGTGTCCAGCTGGGATTCATGGCTCTGATGTCTATCCAAACCAGTGTCAGTCCACAGTGGGATCCATGGCGCTGGTGTCCCTCCAGACTAGTTTCAGCTGGCATCCATGGCTCTGATGTCTATCCAGACCAGGTTCCACTTTGAAACCATGGCTCTGGTGTCCATCCAGACCAGTGCCCATCCTGAGTCACATCCATGCCTCTTGTGTCCATCCAGAGCAGTGTCCATCTGGACCAGTGTACAGCTGGAATCAATGGCACTGATGTCTATCCAAACCAGCCTCCATCCACACTGGGATCCATGGCTCTTTTGTCCATCTCGACCATTATCCATCTGGACCAGTGTCCCATTTGCATCCATGGCCATGGTGTCAATCTGGACTAGCGTCCATCCACAGTTGGATACATGGCTCTGGTGTCCAACCAGAGCAGTGTCCATCCGTGGAGGTGCCCAGCTGGGATCCATGGCTCTGATGTCTCTCCAGACCAGTGTCCATCCATAGTGGATCTATGGCTCTGGTGTCTATTCAAACCAGAGTCCAACCACAGTGGGACTTGTTGCTCTTATTTCCATCCAGACCAGTGTCGAGCTAAAATCCATGGCGCTGGTGTCCCTCTAGGTTAGTGGCCATTTGTTCAGGGTCCATGGTTTTGTGACTATGCAGACCAGTGTCCATCCACAGTGGGTTCCATGGCTCTGATGTTCATCCAGGGACATGTCCAGTTGGGTTCCACGGCTCTGGTGTCCATCTGGACAAGTGTCCAATTTGCATCCATGGCCATGGTGTCAATCTGGACCAGTGTCCATCCACAGTGAGATCAACTGCTCTAGTGTCCATCTAGACCACTGTTGGGGCATGCTTGTATCAAAGAATCTGGAGTCCATCCAGACTAGTGTCCAGTTTGGAACCATGGCCCTGGTGTCCATCCAGAGCAGTGTCCATCCGGAGTGTGATCAATGGATCTGATGTCCATCCAGACCACTATCCATCTACAGTGGGATCAATGGCACTGGTGCACATCCAGACCAGTGTCCATCCACAATAGGATCCATGGCTCTGGTGTCCATCCAGACCAGTGTCCATCACCTACTCGACTTGGAGGTCAAGAGATGCTTTTGTAGCCACATTTTCGCCATATCACACGGTACACATGAATTTTGTTCACCCTTCCATGCAGTGACAGCCACCCCTCTGAATCTGCCATTACCAGACAATGTGAAGATCAAAGAGATGAACCACACTGCTGTAAAATGACCTTCCATTTACTATTAGATGCATAAAGAGCAGGGTGCATAGGCAGGCATATTTTTCAGGAGGAAGAGAGGCTGTTTTTTCCCCCCAGATCTAATCATAGTAAGAAATTCTATATTCACTGGATTACCAAAAATTAACAATTTCAGACAGAGCATCATAAAATAATGCTGCTTGAATGATCCAACTGTACTAGGTTCAATATCTGTAAATTTTTACAGATCCCCCTCCTGACAAGAATGTCATCTGCTTTCTCACCCAATCTGACAGGGACTCCAAAAAAAAAAATCTTACCCTCCCCTCCAAGAAGAATTTTACTGGAAGAAACAAACTCAATATTGAAAACCTAAAGTGTTTGCTGCATGTTGCTGTCTTAGCTCTATGAAAAATTATTAACCAGCTGGAAGTGCTAAAGAGGAATAATTTTTTTTTCCCTTAAATTACGACTATTAAAAGGTCACTAGTGGCACACAACAGATCAGGACACAGGAAAGAGATTTTGTATCAGGTTATCATCCCACTGTTAGGACCATAGAAGGCAGTTTATCTGGGTACCTTGCCAGGGAGTTGGCATTTTCTGTTTCAAGCAGCACAGAGAGGCAGCACTGTGAGCAACACCTAGGCCAGTGCCTGGGGTCATTTCCCAGTGCCTGGCAGCCTCAAGACAAAGCTTCATCCAAGAGTTGCCTTTCACAGAGCTCCAGGAGCAGCTCAGTGGGGTTAGCAGAGAGACAGCAAACCCATGGGAGGATTATTGCCGCTGTCTCCTGCACACATTACATTACATACACAAGGCTGACATCTGGCAAGACAGTGTTACTTCTTGGATGCTTCTGATTTGGTCTGGGGCTGGAAGAAAGCCATTTCCAAGACAGCACTGTACCAGTATTCCAAGAGACACTGACTACTGTACGTGCCTAGCAGAGACCCAGAAACAACAGCTGCTAGAATAGGATGACTAAAGAATTTACAGCAGCTTAAATTTCAAGCCATCAACAGCACTAGGTGAGGTCAACCCCTTTCTGAATATGTGATTGCCCCTCCTACTCACCCTAGTTTACAAGGCCAGTGAAATACGGGGTCTACCCATAGACCTTAGAAGTTTAGACCTTAGAAGTTTCAGTTGATACATTTTCTGCTTCAAGTTACACACTGCCAATAGCATTGATGCAAAAGACAATAGCTTCACTTTGGCTTGTGACACTCACAGGGCAATGAAATGATTTGACTGAAATGGAGTTTACAGGGGGAAAAAGGCCTCAGGATAAAACGTGACAGAAACCTCAGCCAAAAGGCTGCTCACCTTAAACAGCCACGTGTGAAAAGCTAATCAGAATCAAAACCTCCACACACAATAGCAGGTTTTGAGTGCTGCCACTAGGATTCAAAATATGCTGGAATAGAGGAAAGACAGTCTTTCCCTTGTGGTGTATATGTGTCCTTCTCAATAACCACCTGGCCTAAAGACCAGGTAACGTGTGGGGAGAAAAAGCTTCCCACTGGATCAAGGTACAAGTTGCCTATGCCAAGTCATGCATCAGTACTCCCTCAACATTTATTTTTATCAAAAGTATCCCATTCTCCTTTTTCTCAACGCTATCAAGAGAGACAATAAATTATCCCAGAAAACTGAGAAGTTAAAAGCTTTTCCTTTCTGTGCTCTGAAATCCTCTCTCTCACAGAGGCATCAGCACAACTTTTATGATAGTCTAGCAGTATAAAAAGCTGTCCCAAATTCTTCTGTTATTGCTTAATTGAGTACAGCAGCATAATTGTGCAAGGGCAGCTTCAGAAAGTGTTAAACTCTCTCTAAAAACTATGCTATTTAAACTATAGTCTTCATGAAAGATAGCTGTCAGTCCACTAGCTTTTTCCATGGTAAAATTCAATTTACATTCAAAATACCATTGTACCATTTCAGAGCTAGAAATGCAGCAGAACAGGCATTTTGCATCAGCTCATGGCTTACTGCTCAGTTAAAAAAAAAAAAAAGAACAGATTTCCATCAACAGTTATAACTAATGTGAAATTTTTAAACAGTAACAGTAGAGCAAGTATGCAAAGCATCCCATAGAGTTAGAAATCTGTAAGAACTAATAGTTTTTTAAAAACACCCCCTTAACTTCTCTATAGCCCAAATTCAAACAGCAAATCAGATCCAGTTACAGACACATAAGAACCAGAGAAATAAGGACATGAAACAGTTCATAAAAGCAAAGTGATGCCTTCCAAGAAGATGAGCAGTACAGGGGACAGCTAAAAGGTAAAAACATTTTTAAAACCACTGTATTTGAATCCTGCAGTGGTCTTGCCAGTAGCACGTTTCAAGCAGCTGCATTAAAGACCAGAACACAGGCAGCACATCAGGCACAAGGTTAAAAAAAAAGCCTCAGCGAGCCAAAAAGCAACTTGTTACACCCTCGAATTCAATTCCTGCTAGTGGCAACTGATCCACTGTTCCAATTTACCATCATTTGGAAACTAATACTAAAATACCTTTTAGTATTCCCCGAGTCCATCACTGTTGATTCGAAATTGGGTTGCTTCTATGCTGAAGAAAGTACAAGACATTTTAATATCCTCTGGAAAATCTGCTGTAATCAGGAGCCCAAGAGAGTAATTTTTGTCAGTTTAAACCATTCCTTCCCTTCTGAATTTTACTTTGATTTAATTCCTCTTGGTGTTCTACATCATCACTGCCCAATTCTTCAGAGATCGTTAGCCACAGAACAAGTGAGGACTAATTTTGGACTCATTAAAAAATAAAAATCAACCAACACTCTACTGGTACTGTTTGCTGGTTTTGGTTTGGGGTTTTCCACCAAATTTTAATTACTAAGGAACCCTAGAAGCATCTATCATTGCATACCAACCCTCTCAAAGAGTTCACGTACGAGTCACAGTGGATGCTGTCAGTGTTTTAGGCACTTAAAAAACTGGAAGTGATTATTGATTGGGCAAAAGCCATGTCTTCCAGGACTCTAAATAGGATAACATGAACCAGGCCACAGAGAAGAAAAATTAATCTTTTCACAGTGGCGTTTTCTGCAAGCAGAATTGCAGTATTTAACAGCAGCCCTTTTAAAAACAGAGTAATTCAGGACTGCATGGAAAAGGTTTTTAAGGAGATTGGTAATTGGATGCAAAGCATTAGATCATGAGTGATTCATGCATAATCCAGCACAGTACTGACCTCTAGTGGTTACTATTCAAAAGCCTAAGAAAATATGGTGATGCTCTCATTCCTGTCTTTAGCAAGAAGGTACCAATTTCACAAAAGCACAGACACAGCTGGAGTTAATTGTCACTCCTGCTGCCAGTCACCAAGGAGATCATGGATCCTCTCAGGCTTCAGCCTATTCAGACATTGTCTAGACTTTAAAAATGCACATTTTTCTACTTTAAAACTACAACCTATGAACCCTTCCTCAGACACAAAGACAGCAAGGTGGAGATACTAACATTATCATTCATACAGTCTGGACAAACTTAGAATCATTGAGGAAGACTTCTCACAGAAATGGACCCATAAATGCAAGATTTACAGGAGTCACAAGCAACAACAAAACTAAATTTTACAAAGTGTCTGGATTATATTTTA
Source organism: Chamaea fasciata (assembly GCF_029207755.1). Lineage (NCBI taxonomy): Eukaryota > Metazoa > Chordata > Aves > Passeriformes > Sylviidae > Chamaea > Chamaea fasciata. Next base: position 261,799 of record NW_027094153.1, on the reverse strand, counting down.
AGGCTACCAATCAGACAACAAAACCAATTCTGTGTTACCGTAAACAATTAAGCAAAGTTTATCTACCAGTCAGAATTAGAATCAATTGAGTGATTCCAAATTATGAAAAAATAGTTCTGTAGTTGCTCATAGGGGTCTTTTGTTCTTGACTGTGGCTCAATCAAGATCAGCTGAACACTTACTAATGCTCTGCTTCTTCAGCTCTAACTCTAAAACCACCTGTACGCATTTATCCTTAAACCAGATACACTGCCAAAGAAAAGTCTGACTGATTACAAGTTTAGGTTAAGTCATTAGTACCAGCTGGATAAATAGCTTGTGTATATGCTTTTAATGATTAGAAGAAAATATCACTCAGCTTCAAAGATATAGCACATAATGATCTGCATTTCTGGATTCTGTCTACAAACTAATTATTTGTTTGGTGCTCTAAGCAATTAGTCCTTGTTACTGGAAATGCCATTCTACATGGGGGAATTCTTCGTCCTAATATTTTCACCCCTTTGATGGGAGGCTTCTATTTATAGGTTTTTGGGGGTTTTTTATAAAAGTACATGGAGTTTGCTTGTTTGGATAGGTTTTGTTATTTTTGTGTACTTAAGAGCAATTTTAAAACATTTCCATCCAAAGAAGTGTCATACAACAAAATAGGATGTGAAAGGTTACAAGATCCTCTGTTCTGACTATTACTTTCTGAAACTATTCCAGTAGTGCTTTCACTTGAATATTTCCTTAGTACTGATAGTGTTCTTGTGGCTATTAAAGCACACAGAATACAATGCCTTCCCATCATTCATGATGTTCAGTCATCCTCTAAACATTCCTGCCCATCCACAAGGCTCTCACAACCCACAGGGACATCTCCCACTGCTCCTTACTTACCCCTGATGCCTTCATGTCTTCTAAATGCTCCCAACATTTAATGCTTTTTACTGCACTTCTGTCAACATCCAAGTTCCATATTTGTATTTAAAGTCATTTTCAACTTCCTTAATATGGAGTTTTCCAGCTGACACATCTGTAAGTGCACAGTCTCCTGTTTAACTACTGGTCACCACAAATATTTAAAGGAATTCAGGCACGCTTTCTTCAGCAATCCCTTGAAAATAAGAACCCTGGATTATCAATCACAGGCTACAAAATGGCACTGATGAGCTGGCTCAGCACTGTGCCCTGAAGGCTGTTGCAGGCAGAGTAGTTTAGCAGCAAGATCATCGCCCCTTTCTACATTAGCTGGAAATATTTCTTTCCCTCAACAGGAAGACAAGCTACACCAAAAATCCACACCTTATTGCCTATTTTCATTGTTTGTCTAACAGTTCTTTTGGTGGCTCTTCCCCAGCATAACACTTAAATTCCACAAATACGGAAATAACATTTCAAACTGCACCCACTTCTCCTCATACCACATTGCTCCATATTCAGTAAAGCAAATGAAGTTCTGATGTATTTGAAACAAGACCACTGCCTGCAGGATCTGTACTAGGGTACTACTGGTGCCTAAGAGAATTTAAAATTCCCTCAGAATAATGTCACTGCCCAAAAATACCTGGATTCCACTCAAATCTTCCCTAACATATTACCAAGCCCTACAAGATCAGATGCTACTTAGACGTGAACATTCCAATGTGTTACTCATTGCTCAAATTGTGACTGAACTTCAATCACAATTGAATCGGAGTGTTTTCAAGCCTCAATTTCCTCACTCGTATTTCCATAGAGAAATTTAACTTCTGCCGGAATCTACTTCATTTTTTCCAAAGGCAGATAGAATACTGGTTCCAACCAACTTGGAGCTGCAGTAAAGAAAAACACTGGAAATACTTTAAGCAACTGCAGATGGCCTTCAGGACTTGTGTACAAATACTCCTGAATCATTCAAGGAAGTATATTAACTCAAGACCTGTGGAAAAAGGTACCAGTTAAAATGTCTGCCACCTCTCCTTGCAGTCACCAGGTGTATGTTTGGTGGCTGCTCGCTTGACTTCAGCACAAGGAAGAGTTGGCATTTTTAATTTACAAGCTGCAGGTAAACTTTGAAGACGTTACTTGCTGTTGGCAATATTGGCGGTTCAATTTGCTCTCTTCATATCTGCTTCTTTCTTCACCACCTTGCCCCGCACAGGGAAAAAAACAAAAACCAAAAAAACTACCTAAGTGCTCTTCAGAGAGGAGAGACTAAATCACAAACACTTCAGGGCAGGAAGCTTGAACAGCTTAAGCTCTTATTTGCAAGTTCTGTAAATGCCATTTCATACAACTCATCATATTCGCCACCCCACCTTTTCCACAGGCAAACACTGTATCCATCCATCCACCCCTGAAGCCCACCAGGGGCACTCTGGTATCTCTGCCATCATCCTGAGGAGCAATAGACTCTGAAACATTGTTTTTAAGGAAACTGACAATTATACCCACAGCATATGCTGTTTGCCTCTGCAAGTTATAGCCAACATTTCTATTCTTTCCTCTTAAAATAAATTTAAAGTGTGTACTACATATATAAGAAGAATATAAAACCCAGGAGTGCAAGCTGCAGCCCCACAAAGCCACCAAAGGTTTATTTGTCTCACAAAAGAAAGCAAGCACCTTTCAGAGGCACCACCATTTCCTTCTCTCCTGGATACAGATCCCTTCAGGCAGATTTGGCACACACGCTTGCAGTAAGAGGACAAGATGGAGCAATTCTGTCACTGCAGCAGATTAAAAAAACCTGCCACCAAGAGGCTTTATTCCAAAGGCAATTCTCCTCTGATTCACAAAAGGTCTGCCTACCATACAGCCAAGCAGAGGCTCCCAGATGGTGCTGGCAAAGCAATCTCCACTTTCCCCCAACAGCACAGCAGCATGTTAATCTCTAGTAAAAAATATTTCCAGCCCTGATCCCTTTGCTGTCAGTTCTGTAACATGCACTGCCCTGATTAAATAAATAAAAGCCTATCAACCACCAGCAGTTTCAATACTTACCTGAAGCTCTCCTACTCTTAGGGAAAAAACCCCATGAAGTCAGCATTTAAAACCAAGAGAAAGTGCTTGGAATTATATCTCTTTCTTAATGACAGTCCCACTATTCCCTAAAGTTTGGGGAAGTTCTTTAAAGCAGCAACAGTTTAGGCCAGATGATCAATAGTTTGCAACAGTACAAGACAGGACTAACACTGGACAGGTACCTCTAAAGTCACCAGAAACCAGCAGATTGCAGTTGGCTTCTCTCACAGACACACCTCTAAGCGATCTTGGCTCCCAGTTCCAGTCTCCTCCACCCTGGGATCCACACATGAACAAATGGACTAAGCAGCATTGCTCAAATCCTGCTGCACTTGCTTAACCTCCATAAGATTTCCCAAGAGAGCTTTACTTTGTGTCACTTCTGCTCTCCTTCAATCCTGCAGCTCTTCTGCAAGTTTCTGCTCAAGACTTAGCACAGACTACTCAAAAAATCAGAACACAGGAACTCAGAAATATTTCAACAATTAAGCTTTCTTCTGGAGTAGAACCAACCATATAAATCATACAATTAGAATATTTCCCTGATTCTTATTTTAAACTTCAAAAAAATCCACACTAATAAAAGGACCTTAATACATTGATAAAGTATTCAGCGGGTCAATGAATAGAAAGGTTGAAGTTTCTCTCAAAGGAAAAAAAAAAAAAAAAAAAAAAAAAAAAAAAAAAAAAAAAACAACCAAAAAAAAAAAAAAACCAAACAAGTCTAGATGGGAGATAATAGGCACAGCACCCTGTGTCACATTTTATGTCTTGAGGAAAAAATAATGGGAATGTTTGGACAAGTATTTATCAGAACAAAGCCTACAGTGGCCCCTGAGGATAAAGTCAATTTTTTTTTCAATGCCAGCTAGTCAGTAACTCATTGTGACTGTTAAAAAACTGAACTCAAGGACACTGGCAAAAGCAAGATTGGAGAACTGTAGATACACTATCAAATTTCTACCATGTGAAACCTATTTTGATGGCCACAACCAGCAAGACACATTCCCTAATGCACACATTTGTCACACTCAGGTTTGTTACACCGGGTGATTTAAAGTGACCCTGCAGAAAAACTGGTTTGCAAAGACAGCAGACAAGAAAAACTTAGAGGCCACAAAGAGTAGAAGAGGAAAAACTGAACCACCACTTGCTAATGATAGTTCAGTTCATGCACTTGTGTATGCAGACCCAGCCAAGCCACCAGAAGGTGAATGAAAAATCTGAAAGCACAATTGAGCAAACCTTCAAAAAATATCTATCACTAAAGAGACCAATTTCATATGCACGTGATGCTGAAAATTTAGAAGAATCAAAATAATTGAATACTGAAGCAGGAGGATAAGAGTCCATACTACTGACACAAGATCATTTTTCCCTCTTAGAAAAATGGGAGAAATGTCTTGTATTAAAACAATTGTTTTCTTTAGGACTTCTAAATTGCACTAAATATTAACCTTCCTAAAACTGCAATGGCAAACCCAAATTAAAAAAAAAAAACCTTGGGACAAGAAGAAACAGTGATATATATGAACACAGTTCAACAGATCTCCATAGACACTCTTACGTTTCAGAATTGAGTTCATATTGACTATCCACACACATTAATTTGAAATCCCAGCTTTAGTCTTTCATACAAGTTCTACTTCTCAGCATTTTTAATGAGGAACTAAGATCTTAATAAAGCCATTCATTTCATTGTATCCGAAAGTCCTTTGCCTGCTGTACATTTTCTCTGCAGCTGTAGGCATGCATGAGTATGCCTAGCATGTGCATTGTGTATTTCTATTTACACTAGGAGTGCTTCAATATTCATCTGCAGTTATGTATTTATGTACACAGCTAAAACCACACAGCTATGTTAGATCTGATGTATTTTAATGAGGGTCAAATCTTCAATCCATGCTGGGATTTTCTGCTATTTAAGAGAAACAGGCTGTGGAGCATTTGACCTTTTTCTCCAAGAGCAAGATAAAATGTCCCAGATGTGCCCAATTCTCAAATGCATTGTTTCTATCTCTTGTAAGAACAAGTCTCCAGGCACCTGAGCAAAGATAACCCACGTTACATGGATACCTCACAGACCGGCAGCAAAGTGCTGTCATCTTACCAACCAATATTAAAAGCAGGCTACTGCATGAGGCTGCCAGAGAGGCTTAGGCAGTGCTGTTACATCTCACATTTCACACTTGGTTTGCTACAAGAAGCAGCAAAAAATAGTTTCTTTGGCTCACCAATATCAACAGGAAAAGAGCAAGTGCTTTCCGTAAAGAAGGATTCTCACCTGACACCAGGAGCCCCCTGAAATCTTGGATACAATCAAGCTCTATGAAATACACTGCTGATATACCTTGCAGATAAGACAGAATTTTACACCAATCTCAGTTTCCCATCTTAATATATTCTCTTTGCTGTGACAGGTAATTATGCAGAGCAGGACAGCCCTCTGAATCGCTGTCTTGGAAAACAAACATCGCTTTAATTAACATAACCAGTACAACAAAACATTTTCTAAACTTGCACTCAAGAGAAAAGATTCCCTTCACAAAGATGGCCGATTAAGGGCATTGAGAGGATTTTTTGGACTTGGGGGACAGGGACAGAGCAACATTACTTGTTTCTTTTCAGTTTTGTGCAGCTCCTCATCTGCTTCACCAGCTATTGAGAACTGACAGAAATGCCACCTATCTTATCTAAACAGTTCTTATCTGACCTTTTTTGCCTTCTCTTGAGACAGACAGCAGGACTCTGTTACTGCTAAAGGAAAAAGTACTGCCTGGTATCTCTAAAAACACAGATTCTCGGAAAGAAAACAGTTTAATGCATCAAACAATAACACTTTCTTCCCTCAATAATGCTTACATATTTTCACCTTTTCAAAGTCTCCAAATAAAGCTTAGAAATTAAACACGTCAATGCTACATTCAAATATTTCTCTCTTCTAACCTAAGCCAGAAAAAAAAAGAAAACCAAATCAGGAAAAGAAATCCTTCTTTTTACTACAAGAAGTCTCGGTTTTCCACATGAGAAGCCACATTCTCAACAAACCGATGCCAGAAGAGTCAACATTATTGAAGAGGGTTACAGTGAGCTGTCAAATTACCTTCCGTCCTCTGAGGATGTGCACTACACTGCCAGCATGTTCCCAGCTCTCACATTCAGAGTATGAGAGCCAGGACTAAAGCATCTGCTGAGCCTAACAAGGTCCCTGTCACATCTCTGTGATAACACATTGCTTGTGTCTATCATGTAACACAGGCAGAACATATTCTCCTGGTTTTAGCCCCTTAGATTCCTCGGTCTAAGCAAGAAATTGGCAGCCTGCCAGGCTTCCTATGGACCATTCTGGGGTGGGACCACCAGGTAAATCTCCCCGAGTCAGGTCATGATATCCTAAAGAGAGACACTGCCCTCCTTCCCCACGGATAAATGGGATGATGAGCAGTGCAGCAGGAGCAGGAAGCTCTGCTAAGTTTCCACCACTGCCATGCATTTTCTCTTCACTAAACATCGATTTACTTGCAGGAAGAAAGGCTCCCCTAATAGAACCTGTTCTTTTGATGGCAACCAAGAGGGAAATGGGCAAAAAATAGCTGGAAACTATCCCAGTTTCAAGCTATTATTAACTATCAGGCATACACTGACAGTAGGAGAGATGAGGTGGCAAGAGGACTTCCAATAGCCAAAGAGCCCTTTCATCATCTGACCAGCTTCATCTATTGTATTCAAGTGTTAAAATACAGAGAAATGACACATATCTAGTGCCTTTACAACGAGTATCCAGTTGCAGATTTCTTTCTGCATGTGACTAAATTTAATGCATCCTTGCCGTGTACAAAAAAAAAAAAGCCTTGTGAAATGAGAGGTGCTAACATTTTCTAACAGATGGGATGACATTACAGAACAGGACCCTTTTTGTTACTGGGGAAAAGAAGACGCTCTTGGTGCAATTGATTTCACACATAAACGGCAACAGTTTCAAAGCCCAACATCGCTATTTTTGGCCAGTTAGTAGAAACCCATTTCTAAAGCTGATAGCAGCTCTGACAATTAATTACAAGCTCAAGATCAAGCATGTCAAATCCTTGTGAAATCCCTAGACATCAATCAGAGTGACTCCTGAGGGCCTCCATAGAGTTCAGAGCAAGTATTCCCTCTGTTTGCAGATCATCTTTCAGTGCCTCTGAGCTGCGCAGATTATCAGCATGAAGATTTAATGGAATAAGATCCAGGAGGTGTACAATAGAGCCAGGAGGTGTACAATTTCCTGAGTTTAGGTACAACAGACTTGCCACAGGTAAATAACTGCTCACTTAGGCACTTATACATGTTACAGCCAGGTGAGGGGTGGGGAAACCCTCACAAAGGAGACTAAAACACACTGCAGGCCAAACTGCAATTCCACCAATCCACACCTGCAAAACTCATTTTCCACAACCGTGCTCAGCATTCCATAAAGACTCCTAATCAATTTATGCAGCACCAGTACATGTTGACAAATACATTAAAAACATTAAAAAAAAAATAACTATTATGTCATGATGTTCCTCATGCTGATCTAAGTCAGGGTAAGAGCTGAAGGGCATTTCCTTGTGAGCTGACAGGCCCACAGAAATAACCCAGCCATGACTGTCCCCAAGAACAACAAATGGGGCAGACCCCACTCTTCCAACAGGCTGAGCTAATCAACAGATCTGCACATCTACTGCAGAATCTGCATAAGAAATCGATTGAAACCATGTGTTGTTATGGATTCATTCTGCCAAAAAATTAACTGTGACGGGTTGGCACGGTAATGACTTGAACTCTTCCACAATACCATGAAGTACTGATGCTTCTGGAAAAACAAAGTAGATTCTGATGTACCATTTAGCCTTCCTAGAAAGAAACCACGCCAACAAGATGAGGTAATCTTGAAATTGCCATCTCCAAGCTTCCTAAAACTGGAGAGAAGGTTTGAAATCTATTCGGACTCTGATTAAACTCAGCAAGCAACATGGTAAAAAATATATTAAATAGAGCTTTTAAATAGACAAACTGCAACATTATTTACTTATTTTCTTCTATTTCTCCTCCCTGGAATCAAGTACTCAGGCAAACTTCTCACTTCTACAACAGCATATTGACTTTTTGACACCATGACCATTAAAGTCAATGTGGAAAATACATGCCCAAATAGAAAATCTAGATGCTGAAAGGAATATCAACCAAGTCAAATCCAACTTCTAAAAATAAAATCCTCAAGAAGTGAGTCACTCACCCCCAAAACTGTACCACTTATAGCTACTTTATAACAGAAATACAGGAAATATCAAAGGCCTTTTTCCACTTTGGAGGTTCATGCACAAAGCAGAACTCCAGCACACGTTTGTTTGTTAATGGTTGAGACCTCAAGCAGAAAAAACCCCACAAATAATCCCCAGCCAACAGTATAAATCAACCTAAAGAAAGCTCATCATTTACTGAGTATCATGGCCATAAAGCTGCCCAACAAAGAGAGGGCAAGACAAACTTCATACTTGTACAGCAATCTAAACTGAAAAGCATCCAGATATACCACGTGGAATCACTAGTGTGACAACCAAGACAAAAAAAATCTCTGCTATCAATCTTCAGCAGCCAGCTCCCACTTTTTTACCCTGTTTTAGAAACCATTTCTTCTTACAGAGTCACTGCCAGGCCCTCACTTTGAGTCTACTGTGTTTGACAGATCAGCTACAACATTTTTCTTCTGTAAAACAACAGAACTTAGACCAGATTTTACTCAGCCAGACTCTGCAAGCTCAGGTGTCGTTGCTTTACACTCACTGTGTCAGGTTCTCCTACCACCAAGCCTGAAGGTGCCACAGTGAAGGAGCTCTGGAACTTGCTGCTCTGATGAAGGCACTTGGTCCAAGTGCAGAGTTTCCACTCTGTCTAACTGAAACCTTGACTGATGCCAGCTGCACCTCATTTGTTCCATCACCAGGTTTTCCTGAAGAGCAGCACTCACCCTCCAAATTTTAGCCCTGTAGGGGACAAAATTAAATTATATAAAAATATACAATGAACATCTATATTATTTATAAACTGAAATATTTATGATCTATTTAATGAAACTGTAAAGTTTAGCCCTCTAGGGGCTAAAATTAAGGGGACAACAAGTAGAAAGACAAGAGAAGCACAGTCTGTCCAAGAAATAAAAATAACTCAAGGCCCATCAGGAGTTTGAAAGTTTCCCTCAAATAGTAAAGATCACACAAGCAAAACAGAAGTCTCCAAAGTATCTAACAGAATCATTTTGTAGAGATTACATCAGTACATCCACCATTTAATTAATTCATCAACAGGTGCTAAAACCCCTCCTTTATCTGTACAAAGATCAATCATGCACAGAAAAGAGGAACATTTGGAAATGAAATATAGTCTTGCAACATGCAGGCATGTGGGAGACAGACCTTTTGGGGATCCCGAAGGTGGCAGCACAATTACTAAATGACCTAAGCAAGAGTCAGCCGCCAAAAACTCCTGGGGAAGCACCACGGCCCAGAGCTGCCCCTGCCAGTGTCACATGGGACAGCTGCAGCTTGTTTGGAGAAATACCTAAAGGTGATCCACCCAGAAGGAAACGGATCCTGCTTTAAGAGAAGTCTCTAGTTCTTAAAGGATTGCTGAAAGTCAGAGTACGTTTATTTGTATGTTTTACACTTAATACTTGCTTGAATACCCCTCCCAAAATGTTGTTAATCTGATAACTAAGAACGTGCCATTAAAAAAAAAGCATGTTTTTGTCTCTTTCTTTCAAAAGTCAAATATTCCTTGTTGTTTAATGGAAAAGCAGGCTCCTCTCCAAACACATCCTGTGAGGCCTTTTCCAGTGAAGCAGTGTGCATAATGATAAATGAAAAAGGGAAAGGTTCTTGCAAGTATTTTTATCTGTAGTATGCAGGGGTTGATTTGTTACACCCAAAAATTATTTTCAACTTAAACAATTCACCTTTGCCAAATCCCTAACTCACTGTAAAACTCTAATAGGTACACAAAACATTTCTTGTGAATAAGTTTACAATAAATCCTACAAGTTCACCCTCAGTAAAGGTGGCAAACAGCCCAAGGGAGTATACAACACACAACATACACTCCTTGGAAGTGGAGGGAGTGAGATTTGTCCTTCCTCCTCCTACTTTTTTTGCCAAGAGTGAGGGAGTCCCAAGGAACCATTTCAACAGTTCAAGGGATGTCTCACATGCCAGGAAAGGCTCTGAAACACTGACTGAAAATCATGGGAGGAGGGAGGACACACAACACATCAGCCAATGCAGATTTTCGGCTGCCTTGGACATTATTCCTTCACAACAGCCACAATCTTTTTCCATAGAGATTCTCCCCAGGTAAAAATCCAGGCATGATGGTGAAGGGGCTAATTCTTTACCCTATTTAGAATTAGTCAGAGAACTTCACTGTGTTTGTGACTCATGCTCTTTTCACTTGAAACAGCTCCCACAAGACCTTGAGGAACAACTTGCTTCAACTGCCAGGAGGTCAAACTTGATAAAATCTTCAATATTGTCCTTTCCGGTGTATTTCCTTATCCTCCTACCCTTATGAGATCTGCCTGTACTGCAGGACCAGCTATCTGCTCTAACAACATGGTTCTTGTATGAAAAATACAAGCCAAAATAGAAAATCTAGATGCTGAAAGGAACATCAACCAAGTCAAATCCAACTTTTAAAAATAGAATCCTCAAGAAATGAGTCACCCACCCCAAAACAAATGCAGCAGGAGAGGCAACTTATTCATCTCACAGAGGTCATTCTCCTATCTCTCCATGCTCTGCTCCAAAGTGCGTTCAAATCAAAGGTTCTCATTTTTTTCCTCTTCCCCTCAATTGTATTCAATTAGGCTTTTTTTTTTTCTTTTTTTTTTTTTTCCTTTGAAGTCAAGGGAAAGAGGCCTATTTATTTCAAGGAAAATTTAGCCTGGCCTTTTCCTTCCAGTGTTCTACCTCACTGCATCTTCAAACCCATTGTTCCATAGGGACAGGGAGGCATCCAAATAAAGATTAATAAAAAGGCAATTCCTGTGGTATTATCAATTGAAGAAACAGGATCACTTTTCCCAGTGTCAATGAACTTCAATACACTAATAAAATTAACAAATATCAAAGTGGTTTCGGTCTGAAATAGAAACATTTCCACTAAATCTGAGTAGCTTTTCCAAATACTGGGCAAATAGTTTGATACACTTTGAAATACTAAAATATCTCCAGTGCTCCAAGATGAAGCTGAGCAAATTTCACTGAGTGAAATGAGAGTAGACATTGTTTGCACCTTCTAAGCATGCATTATATTTTCATCTTGGTGTTTAAAACAAGGCCACTGCAAGGAGAATTTCCACTGTCCCAGCTGTCAGTAACTGGTTTTGTGACTTACCTGCTGGGGAATTACTCACTTCCCATTGCAAATCTGAAATCACTGTTCATTTGGACAGATTGCTCCTGACTGCACCCTGATGATGTGTCCTCAGTCCAGCTCGCGGCACTGGCAAGATAAATGTGTAGAATGAGATTAGGGGCAAAACACTAACAAAATTTGCTTAGATCAAAGAGATGCACTCACACCCTGGCAGTACTACCTGACATCTTCCTGACAATATTATGAGGCAATTAATGTCGGTATGTATTCGCTGATGGAGGTGAATTATGGCAAGTTCTAGGAGGCAACTGTCTAAAGCAGGGGAAGCTGATTAATTACCCAGCAATAATTCATTATTGAGACATTTAGGTCGACTTGTGCACCACAAAGTCAGAGGGAGCAGGAAACAACCAAACCGATGAATACTGTTCAGACTAAACTGTTGGCAGCTATAGCCATAGAGGCACATTTACAGAGAAAATTACACCATCTCAGAGAAATCAGGTGCCTGGAAGCAAATCCTCAAACCAAGTGGGCACTCTCCATCCCACACAAGGGACGCATCAGCACACGCAGCAGGAGCCCCTGTGCTGGCATTCTCACTGTTTCTCAGGTCTACCTGTTCCCTGCCTCAAACAATGATCACACACCCGGGCACAAATGAGGAGCCAGTCTGCAAAGCCTTGGGCTTTCATCTCACACTGCTACACTGAAGCAAATGGACAGGAAAATAGAAGAAGCCTGAATACACCTCTGCTGATAAAGATCTGTATGTTAATACCATTAACATTGACTACATCTAATTTAAAGCTGATATCTGCCTGCATATCACATCCAAGTCTCTTTTCAGGTGTACAAAAAATGTGTCCATTTCACAGCATTTCTTCCTTTACTTCTCCACCTGGATCATACAGAAAATACATTTCTTGGCCACCAGCAAATCATTACCCCTTATGGGGACTGTTCCCTAAAGAGTTTAAGTACCAGAACAATGGACTACTGCACAGCACCAAATTTCAATTGTGACTTAACTGTTCCACAAAGGGGATTTACTGTAGTGACACCTCTCAGGAATACACAATTATTTGAAATTTCACTGACATTTTCCACTAACAAAACAGCACTTCTACTTTAGCAGTGATTCGAAGATGGAAACTTTCTATAAAGCCTTTTCTTTCCTCTGGGTGTCAGAGTTGTCCTCAAAGTCCTTCTGTGTTAAAAATTAATTGTCTGGTTTGGTCTAACACACCCAATGTATTAGTTAGGGAGTACATGCACAGTAATACCTCAGAAAGGTTACAACCCTCCTCCCCAAGATCTTGGATGGCAATTTTGGGTTACTCTGAACCTCTCTCCAGCTTTGGCTTCTGAACTTTTCCTTTAATCTACTTTTTCATTCACTTCATGTATACCGATACAGTAGTTTTCCTCTTTTTGTGACCTGGTGTCCAAATACCAGAACGACCGCTTGACCATTTCCATAAGCAAACCATCGTCTGCAAAAGCCTTCAGTCAGAATCTTATTATTAAAGCAAGTTTTTCCAAACAGTTTCTGCCGCAGAGCCAAAGGGCCCTCTGCTCAGAATCCTTTTCCTTAAAAGCATGGGGATATGGATGATTTCTGTGCCCCGTAAAGGTCCAGTGCCATTCACCTCTGGATACCAACCTGTTCTTCCATCTGACTGGGGATGGAGTCGCGGAAGATGAGAGGATTTCTCTCCAGCAATGATATCCTGCCCCTTGGCAGATATCAGGCAGTTCAAATCAAATTTCAGGTTTAGCTCACAACACTCAGGATGCTGACAGATGATGGAAGTGTTATAGAGAAAATTTTGCACGGAATAGTCTGACACCATTGCTTGTCCCAATCAAGGATTTTATTAATTACAGCAAGCGTAACAACAAGGTAATGCAGCGCTGGGCGACAGGGGAACCATTGTCCCGCCACTGCCGCGCCAGTCAGGGTTTTAGTTTTGCCTCTTATACAGTCCGGTTTCCGGCGTGCGTGACTTCCTTGAATAGTACTCTGCGCATGTGCGTCTCTGTTGCTGGGGTCTGCTCTTCCCCTGCCGCGTTTCAAGACTCAGAATCGCTGACTTCCTGGAAAATACTGCTTACAACCGCAAATTATGCGAGACCACCTTTATCACTTAACTTGTCACCCACATCCTGGATTTAATGAACAAACATATCAGTAACAATATCCCCCCTTTGTCTTTAGGTTAATTTATGTTGTGCATTAAATCGCTTAAGCTCTTGTCTGCTCCATTCCAATCCATCTCCCGTTTCTCCCTTTCTATTTTCTAAGTCCTCATATTTTGCCTGTACCAGCAGCAAGTGGGCAGCTTCCAGTCGCGCTTTTACTATTGTAATAAGTTTGTTAAAAATACAGGGACCAAAAGTTAATACAAGGACTAGTAAAAATATTGGTCCAGCTATGGTGGACAGTAAGGTAGTCAACCATGGGGAATGATTGAACCAACTCTCATACCAACTCTGATGGGACTCTCTTTCTCTTTCCCTTTTTTCTAGTTGTTTTCTTAGTTCTCCTAGGGTGTCAAAGACTATTCCCGTTTGATCTATATAGGTGCAACACTCTTCTTTTAAGGCTACACAAAGTCCTCCCTGTTGCCAAAATAATAAATCCAGGCCCCGTCTGTTTTGTAAAACTACTTCTGATAAAGAGCGTACTGACTTAGTTAGTGCGGTAATTGATTCATCAGTTTTCCGGAGATCTTCATCAACAGAATGTCTTAAAGAACTCAGTTTACCAGGTTGTGTGATCAAGGCTGCAGCTCCAGTTCCTGCCCCAGTACCGGCTAATGTTAATAGGACTGCTAAAGTCAAGGCGGTGAAAGGCTCCCTTCTGGTTAGGTGATGCTCAGCAGTATTTTGGTGTTCAATTACATACTCCTTAGGATGATAAATTACCCGTGGAACTATTATTACTTGGACACAAAAGTCATGTGTATCACTTAAGACTCTTGTCGAAATGCAAGGAGTCACTCCAGATTTCATACATACCCATTTAGCGTTCTTGGCTGGAATCATCCACTGTGAATCCTTGACCGTAACCGTTCGGTTGCACAGTGTTTCTTTAGGAGGGGGTACTTTACCTACACAAGTCCCCTTTCCAGTGACTTTTGACATGGTGATTCCCGGGGCCTCCTCAGTGATGTTTCTTTCCACCCATTTACATTCTCGAGGGTTAGTTCCGTTGGCCCTTTTAATTTTGGCACTTGACCCCACTGCTTCGTAAAAGGGTGGTCGGATATCATAACATAGCCAGCACTCCCGGGTAAGGTTCGGATATGTTCTATTTAATACCTCAAAGCTAGCTTGCATAATTTTCCACAAAGTACTATAGGTATGCAAGGGTGCTTTCTGCTGACTGGATATGGTTAGTGGGGAGCCTGTAGCCTCAGGGTAATTTGTAACCGGTGTTGGCTCTTCATCCTCCTCTAAAACTCTATTCGGTCCCATACCATAGGTATCAGCTGGGGCGGGTTCTTTCTTTATCACTATTAGGTTCCCTCTATCACGCCCAGGTTCCCAATGTCTAATTCCCCAATATTTTCCTAATAACCAGTCAGGGCTCTCTGGATCTATAACATTTATATACACATATTCACAGGTTCCTAAGTAGGAAATTTCTCCAGATGGTCCTAATCTATGCTTTGCACACCCTGTGGGACCAAATCCTGCTCTAATAAATTGATCTGCACCTCCCCCTGGAGTCCAATCGGAAGCAATAGTCTCACAGCCCCAATACCCACAATAATACTCCCCTGGGTAATTACAGTAGCTCTTTCCAGGATTTGAGGCCGGACACATATAAAACCCAGTTAAATTCAAAACTCTCCCGCACTGTTCTATGTTTGTCATGTTACATAACCCAGCCTTAAAGGCTGGGGTCTGACTGGTCACAAGGGAGTCTAAAATTTTATGGTCATTCATACGAATCAAGGACCATTTAAACGGCTGGTGTGTTTGACCTCCTGTCTGCCTTACCCATAGGGATAATAATAGTAGTGACAGTAACAGTTGTCTACAGGTGGCTTTTTCATTGTAACAGTGGCTTGTTCCCATCTCCTTTTCTTCTTCCCTGATTTTATTCCCAGTCCTTGGGCATTTCATTTTCCATGACCTCCTGGTTCCACCTACCCCAGGGCGACTTCCTCCACAGTTTTCTCTCCCTCTGCCTCGCCCGTCGACTCGGTTGCTGCGAGCCACGGGGAGACCCATCTTCTCGGCAGCAGGGATATTCTTCAGGAGGGGACTTTCGCCCTTTCTTTAAGGATCTCTGGATATAGGTGTTCCAGTTGTGGTTTTTAACCTGAGGAGCGTCACACCTTACTTCTTTTATCCGACGGCGACACACTCCAGCTATTATTCGTGCCACAAAAAGGACTGGTTCATTGGAATGGTAACAATATAGTTCGGGATTTATGCCTTCTGCAAATATGTCCCACCACTCTTTAGAGTCTACTTGTAATTCCCCTTGAGCTACTTTCTGAGCCAATACTAAATCAGTAAGCTCCCGTTGAATTTTTAGACAGAGGCAGCAAACACCTCTCGGGGGCCTGCCTCTGTGACAATGGGTCCACCACCTGTTTTCACAAACTAAACATTGGTAACATACAAAGGGGTGACAATTCCCATTACAATAAGAATCATTACATTTAATACAAACACAATCATTATATATATTTCCCTTATGGTCTCTTTCAAGCTCTAGTTGATATTCTATTCTAAAAGTTTTATACCAATATTTTCTGTTCATCAAGAATGTCCTTTCTTAATTTCCTGTTGCAGTTCCCCGAGTGAGTTTCAACTTTAAGTCTCCGGCTGGGCTGATGACCTTCCACCTAGGTTCGGGCACTGGTCCTTTTATACGACTGGCGTGAGTCCACCCCCGCTCTGCTGTCCGTACTGCTGTATTTGTTGTGAGAAGCACCAGATATGGACCATCCCAATGGGGCTGGAGAGTAGTTTCTTTCCAAGTTCGGATTAAGACCCAGTCTCCCGGTTGCACCTGATGTAGAGTGATATTTAAGGGTGGTCTCTGCAATATCTGCCCTTTTTCCCATAACTTCTTCCTAAAGTCCATCATCTCGGTTATATATGTTTTCATTTGTTTATCAATTATTCCGGGGTGGTCTCGAGGCATACCTGCATCATACGGCATCCCATACAGCATTTCAAAAGGAGATATCCCCACATCAGATCGGGGCAGAGTTCTGAGATTTAACAAAGCCAGGGGGAGACACTTAATCCAATTAAGGTTGGTTTCTAAAGTTAACTTCGTTAGCTGTTTCTTTAATTCTCCATTAACTCTCTCTACTAACCCCGAACTTTGAGGATGCCACGGGGTATGTTCTTCCCATCTAATTCCAAGGGCTTCTGACAAGGCCTTAATAACTTTTGATACAAAGTGTGGTCCTTGGTCTGAGTCTATACTTTCAGCTACTCCATACCTGGGCACAATTTGTTCTAGTAACACTTTGGCCACCGTGTGTGCAGTGGCTCTTGCGGTTGGAAATGCCTCTACGAAATGGGTGAGGTGGTCTATTAGTACTAACACATACTTATATCTTCCCACCTTGGGAAGTTCAGTGAAATCTATTTGTATTTTAGAAAAAGGCCTTACGGCAACCGGTCTTCCTCCTCTTGGTAGTTTTCTTTGTACAGAGCGGTTTACCTTCAAGCAAATCTCACAGCGCTGAGTGATTGATTTGGCTAGATCATGTACCCCAATACTCATATATTTTAAAGCAAATTGATCTATTAGTGCCTGACTTCCCCAATGAGTCTTTTGATGTATATTCGACAACAATTGGAAAGCCAAAGCCTTTGGGATGACTTCTCTCCCGTCCGGTAGTCTCCATTTCCCTTCTTTATCTTGTTGTACTCCCATATCTTTCAGTTTACGCTCTTCTTGGGGTGTAAATCGAACAGGGTAAGGGTTGGGAGGGTCCAGTTCTGATCTAGGATTCTTATGCTTAAGAAGTTCTATTCTAAGGGCAGCCTTTTTAGCCTCTGCATCTGCTTTGTTGTTTCCCCTGGTCTTACGATCTGTCCCTGTTTGATGTCCTCTGAGATGTACTATTGCTATTCTCACGGGGTCTCTCAGGGCGTGCAATACTTCCTTGATTAATTCTTGATGTATAAGGTCTTTCCCTTGGGAATTAATTAGACCTCTTTCCTCCCATATCTTCCCAAATGTGTGCACCACTCCATAACTGTACTTCGAATCAGTATAAATGGTTCCTGTTTTTCCTTTTAGTCTTTTAAGAGCCCGCAAGATGGCGTATAATTCACATGCTTGGGCTGACCATGACGGATTCAAGGGTCCTGCTTCTAAAACCTCAAAATCCTTCCCTGCTACTAGGGCATATCCTGATCTACGTCTTCCATCCACTATCCGGGATGAGCCATCCACAAAAATTACTTCTCCCTCTGAGAGCTCCTCCTCCTCTAAATCGGGCCTAATCTTAGTCTGTTCCTCAATAGTTTGGAGGCAATCGTGGGCCAGTTCTTCTGATGGTTTTGGTTCCCCAAATAAAAACTGAGCAGGGTTTTGTAAAGATGTAGTTTCTAATGTTAAATTCGGGGCCTCCAGCAAGATTCCCTCATATTTTAATAATCTGGAATCAGAGATCCATTTTTCAGCTTTCTGCTGCAAAACACTCCTCACATTGTGGGGGGATAATACCTTAATGGTACTATTGAAGGTTATTTTTCGAGCCTCCTCTATCATTAAGGCACATCCAACAATGGCCTGTAAACATGTGGGCCAGCCCCTACTCACAGGGTCTAATAATTTAGACAAGTATCCTATGGGCTTCTTTTTCCCTGCCCAATCTTGGGTTAATACTCCATATGCTGTCCCATTCTCTATGTTGGCGAATAGATAAAATGGTTGGTTTAAGTCTGGCAAACTTAAAACTGGTGCATTTGCCAATTCTCTCTTTAATGCCCAGAGTTGCTCTTCATCTGTCTTTCCCCAGCTTATACGATTAGACTCGGTGAGCTTGGCATATAAAAATTTAACTTTACTACTGTAGTTTTCAATCCATAAGCGGCAATATCCCAATAGTCCTAACCATTGTCTAACCTGTTTTTTACTTGCTGGAGGGGGTAAAGATAAAATTCCCTGTACCCGTTCCGGGTCAATTGTCTTCTCTCCCTTCTCAATGTAGTGTCCTAAATACTTTACCTTATCTTCTACAAATTGTAATTTAGACTTTGATACCTTCAGCCCCTTAAGTCCCAGAAAATTTAAAAGTTTTATACTTTCTTTTCTGACTTGATTTTCCATTTTTCCTGCTATCAATAGGTCATCCACATACTGAATCAGGGTAATTTCTGGGTCTGGGGTAAAATCTTGAAGAATCTGTTCTAGGGCTTGTCCAAACAAATTAGGGCTTTCTGTAAACCCCTGTGGAAGCACGGTCCACCTCAATTGTTGTTTGCGCCCTGTGTCAGGGTCTTCCCATTCAAATGCAAAATAGTCTCTACAGCTTTCATCTAAAGGGCAAGCCCAAAAAGCATCCTTTAAGTCTATTACACTGTACCACAAATTTTCTGGCCCCAATTTACTCAAAAGGGTATAGGGGTTTGCTACTACTGGGAATCTGGACACAGTGCGCTTATTGATTTCTCTTAAATCGTGCACTAGTCGATAAGTGCCATTGGGTTTCTTTACTGGTAAAATTGGGGTATTAAATGGGGACATACACGGTTCTAATAGTCCCTGAGATATTAATCTCTCAACTTCGGGTTTCAACCCCTTCCGCCCTTCTATAGACATAGAATATTGCTTAATTTGGACGGGGTTCTCCGGGTTCTTGAGGGTTACTTTAAATGGCGAGATGTTTAGTCTGCCCACGGTCTCAGGGGTATACCAGACTTCAGGATTAATTTCTTGTTCGTCTTCAACCCTAAGGGCACATATTTTAATTCCCAGCTCCCCTTTTTTAACTTCCAAACCTATTCCTAATTCTACCATCAAATCCCTTCCCAAAAGATTAAAATCGGCTTCTGGGACTAAGAGAAAATCTCCCATACCTAATTTAGATTCTGTTTCTATTAAAACTTGTTGTACAATCCCTACCTTGAAGGGTTCTCCCTTTGCTCCAACCACATGGGCAGTATCTTTAGATAATTTGCACCCAGGGGGTATTTGCTGGAGGGTAGACCTCTCAGCTCCTGAGTCTACCAAAAATTCTACCTCCTGTGACTGGGGACCTAATTTCAGTTTTATCAAGGGCTCTTTGTTCGTACGGGTCCCCAATACATAGAGCCCCTGACCCCCCTAATCTTCTTTGAATGCCGCCTCATCCTTTATCCTCTGTCTGCAGTCTCTTTTCATATGTCCTTTCTTCCCACAGTAGTAGCAGTTGGGGGCCCCCTTCTGGGCTACTATCCTGTTTCCACTTTGCAGTCCCCGCGGTCTTTCCATTCGTCTCCCCTCTCGTACTGCTGCCACCATCAATTTCATTTGCCTTTTATGTGTGTCTTCCTCTCTTCTAACATAAACTTTTTGCGCTTCTCTGAGTAATTCATCCAATCCCCTACCCTGCCAATTTTCCAATTTTTCCAACTTTCTCCTAATGTCTTCCCAAGATTTTCCCACGAATTGCATCTTCAATAAAGCCTGTCCTAGTTGGGTCTCGGGATCTAGCCCAGAATATAACTGCAGGTTTTTTCTCAGTCTTTCTAACCATTCTGTGGGGGATTCATCCTTCTTCTGGGTTTCACTTAATGTTTTATGTAGATTCTGTCCTCTTGGAACAGATTGTCTAATCCCTTGTATAATAATGTTTCTTAAATCCTCCATGTCCCTTCTCCCGTTCTGGGTTTGATGGTCCCACCCAGGGTTCTGTAGAGGCCATTTCACGTCCCCGGCAGGTCCTTGCGCATGTTGTAAATCCCACAGCCTCATCCCTTCTCTCCTAATCATATTTCTTTCTTCTGCCGTAAATAAAATTCTCAAAATAGACTGTAATTCTTCCCAGTTGTATATATTAGGTCCCAAAAAGAGGTCTAGCTTTTCTGCTACCCCCAGCGGGTCCTCTAGTAAGCTACCCATATCCTTTTTAAACTCTCTAACTGTATTTGAATTCAAAGGTACTGATACGAACCCTAGTTGCGGTTGTGCCCCTCCCATAGGTACTTCCCTTAAGGGTAGCAGCTCGTGTTCCATCCGCCTTCTCCTAACTGTGGGTCCAATGCCCTCGTCCTCGGGGGTTTGGGCGTCCGGTTGAGGAGTAGGAACCGGTAATACTTGGGGCAGGGGTTGTGGTGCCGGTGGTGGTGGAGGGGGTGCATACGGGGGTGGTATCAGGGGAACTTCCTCTTCCTCCTGTGTTTTTTTATTTTTCTCATCTTTATGTTCAAACTTTATTTGGGAGAGATTGAATATTGCTACTCCCTGGTCCCCTGGGCGGGTGACCCATACCGCAGCATAATCTGCCTCTTCCTGATTAAAGGGGACCTTCCCACGTACCCACTGATTCAAAAATCCCTGAATCCATAATTCTGATGACCCAAACCTGGGCCACCAAACTGCCTTGGAGATTTGTTGTCCTCCCCAGACTTCTACACAAAAGTGTATCATCTTAACTTTGTCCTTGTCCCCCGTGGTGGGATAATATTTCCAATTCTCTAACATAAACCCCAGCGGTGAATCCCTAGGAACCGAAGGGGGTCTCATGGGTGGAGGGGGCTTGCTTTTCCCCTGTCCCATCTTCTGGAATACCCTCTTTCAGCCATGTGTGTACTCACTCACTTCCCCTTTTTCGTGGCCCAGTCCCTCGCGGGCGATGGGAAACGCACTACTTAAGGGTCCGCACTCACTTGGAGAATCTGGCTGCCAGTTCTCCTCTCATTCACACGCACACACGTTGTATTCCAGGATCCCAACCCAGCCCGGACGGATTCCCCTGCACAATGGGCAGTTACTTACGCGTCTCCTGCATCTTCGTCCGGACCTCGAGTGCACCGAGCTTATAGGGTTTTCCTTACCTTATTGTTACAAATTTGGGTTCGTCGGTAAGAGCAAGATCCCGACTTCAGAACCAGAGGCCGCCTGTACAGGCGGGGCGCCTCCCCTAGTCCCTCTGTCGGATCCGTATTCTTATCCGAGTCACGGCACCAAATTGTTGTAGAGAAAATTTTGCACGGAATAGTCTGACACCATTGCTTGTCCCAATCAAGGATTTTATTAATTACAGCAAGCGTAACAACAAGGTAATGCAGCGCTGGGCGACAGGGGAACCATTGTCCCGCCACTGCCGCGCCAGTCAGGGATTTAGTTTTTCCTCTTATACAGTCCGGTTTCCGGCGTGCGTGACTTCCTTGAATAGTACTCTGCGCATGTGCGTCTCTGTTGCTGGGGTCTGCTCTTCCCCTGCCGCGTTTCAAGACTCAGAATCGCTGACTTCCTGGAAAATACTGCTTACAACCGCAAATTATGCGAGACCACCTTTATCACTTAACTTGTCACCCACATCCTGGATTTAATGAACAAACATATCAGTAACAATATCCCCCCTTTGTCTTTAGGTTAATTTATGTTGTGCATTAAATCGCTTAAGCTCTTGTCTGCTCCATTCCAATCCATCTCCCGTTTCTCCCTTTCTATTTTCTAAGTCCTCATATTTTGCCTGTACCAGCAGCAAGTGGGCAGCTTCCAGTCGCGCTTTTACTATTGTAATAAGTTTGTTAAAAATACAGGGACCAAAAGTTAATACAAGGACTAGTAAAAATATTGGTCCAGCTATGGTGGACAGTAAGGTAGTCAACCATGGGGAATGATTGAACCAACTCTCATACCAACTCTGATGGGACTCTCTTTCTCTTTCCCTTTTTTCTAGTTGTTTTCTTAGTTCTCCTAGGGTGTCAAAGACTATTCCCGTTTGATCTATATAGGTGCAACACTCTTCTTTTAAGGCTACACAAAGTCCTCCCTGTTGCCAAAATAATAAATCCAGGCCCCGTCTGTTTTGTAAAACTACTTCTGATAAAGAGCGTACTGACTTAGTTAGTGCGGTAATTGATTCATCAGTTTTCCGGAGATCTTCATCAACAGAATGTCTTAAAGAACTCAGTTTACCAGGTTGTGTGATCAAGGCTGCAGCTCCAGTTCCTGCCCCAGTACCGGCTAATGTTAATAGGACTGCTAAAGTCAAGGCGGTGAAAGGCTCCCTTCTGGTTAGGTGATGCTCAGCAGTATTTTGGTGTTCAATTACATACTCCTTAGGATGATAAATTACCCGTGGAACTATTATTACTTGGACACAAAAGTCATGTGTATCACTTAAGACTCTTGTCGAAATGCAAGGAGTCACTCCAGATTTCATACATACCCATTTAGCGTTCTTGGCTGGAATCATCCACTGTGAATCCTTGACCGTAACCGTTCGGTTGCACAGTGTTTCTTTAGGAGGGGGTACTTTACCTACACAAGTCCCCTTTCCAGTGACTTTTGACATGGTGATTCCCGGGGCCTCCTCAGTGATGTTTCTTTCCACCCATTTACATTCTCGAGGGTTAGTTCCGTTGGCCCTTTTAATTTTGGCACTTGACCCCACTGCTTCGTAAAAGGGTGGTCGGATATCATAACATAGCCAGCACTCCCGGGTAAGGTTCGGATATGTTCTATTTAATACCTCAAAGCTAGCTTGCATAATTTTCCACAAAGTACTATAGGTATGCAAGGGTGCTTTCTGCTGACTGGATATGGTTAGTGGGGAGCCTGTAGCCTCAGGGTAATTTGTAACCGGTGTTGGCTCTTCATCCTCCTCTAAAACTCTATTCGGTCCCATACCATAGGTATCAGCTGGGGCGGGTTCTTTCTTTATCACTATTAGGTTCCCTCTATCACGCCCAGGTTCCCAATGTCTAATTCCCCAATATTTTCCTAATAACCAGTCAGGGCTCTCTGGATCTATAACATTTATATACACATATTCACAGGTTCCTAAGTAGGAAATTTCTCCAGATGGTCCTAATCTATGCTTTGCACACCCTGTGGGACCAAATCCTGCTCTAATAAATTGATCTGCACCTCCCCCTGGAGTCCAATCGGAAGCAATAGTCTCACAGCCCCAATACCCACAATAATACTCCCCTGGGTAATTACAGTAGCTCTTTCCAGGATTTGAGGCCGGACACATATAAAACCCAGTTAAATTCAAAACTCTCCCGCACTGTTCTATGTTTGTCATGTTACATAACCCAGCCTTAAAGGCTGGGGTCTGACTGGTCACAAGGGAGTCTAAAATTTTATGGTCATTCATACGAATCAAGGACCATTTAAACGGCTGGTGTGTTTGACCTCCTGTCTGCCTTACCCATAGGGATAATAATAGTAGTGACAGTAACAGTTGTCTACAGGTGGCTTTTTCATTGTAACAGTGGCTTGTTCCCATCTCCTTTTCTTCTTCCCTGATTTTATTCCCAGTCCTTGGGCATTTCATTTTCCATGACCTCCTGGTTCCACCTACCCCAGGGCGACTTCCTCCACAGTTTTCTCTCCCTCTGCCTCGCCCGTCGACTCGGTTGCTGCGAGCCACGGGGAGACCCATCTTCTCGGCAGCAGGGATATTCTTCAGGAGGGGACTTTCGCCCTTTCTTTAAGGATCTCTGGATATAGGTGTTCCAGTTGTGGTTTTTAACCTGAGGAGCGTCACACCTTACTTCTTTTATCCGACGGCGACACACTCCAGCTATTATTCGTGCCACAAAAAGGACTGGTTCATTGGAATGGTAACAATATAGTTCGGGATTTATGCCTTCTGCAAATATGTCCCACCACTCTTTAGAGTCTACTTGTAATTCCCCTTGAGCTACTTTCTGAGCCAATACTAAATCAGTAAGCTCCCGTTGAATTTTTAGACAGAGGCAGCAAACACCTCTCGGGGGCCTGCCTCTGTGACAATGGGTCCACCACCTGTTTTCACAAACTAAACATTGGTAACATACAAAGGGGTGACAATTCCCATTACAATAAGAATCATTACATTTAATACAAACACAATCATTATATATATTTCCCTTATGGTCTCTTTCAAGCTCTAGTTGATATTCTATTCTAAAAGTTTTATACCAATATTTTCTGTTCATCAAGAATGTCCTTTCTTAATTTCCTGTTGCAGTTCCCCGAGTGAGTTTCAACTTTAAGTCTCCGGCTGGGCTGATGACCTTCCACCTAGGTTCGGGCACTGGTCCTTTTATACGACTGGCGTGAGTCCACCCCCGCTCTGCTGTCCGTACTGCTGTATTTGTTGTGAGAAGCACCAGATATGGACCATCCCAATGGGGCTGGAGAGTAGTTTCTTTCCAAGTTCGGATTAAGACCCAGTCTCCCGGTTGCACCTGATGTAGAGTGATATTTAAGGGTGGTCTCTGCAATATCTGCCCTTTTTCCCATAACTTCTTCCTAAAGTCCATCATCTCGGTTATATATGTTTTCATTTGTTTATCAATTATTCCGGGGTGGTCTCGAGGCATACCTGCATCATACGGCATCCCATACAGCATTTCAAAAGGAGATATCCCCACATCAGATCGGGGCAGAGTTCTGAGATTTAACAAAGCCAGGGGGAGACACTTAATCCAATTAAGGTTGGTTTCTAAAGTTAACTTCGTTAGCTGTTTCTTTAATTCTCCATTAACTCTCTCTACTAACCCCGAACTTTGAGGATGCCACGGGGTATGTTCTTCCCATCTAATTCCAAGGGCTTCTGACAAGGCCTTAATAACTTTTGATACAAAGTGTGGTCCTTGGTCTGAGTCTATACTTTCAGCTACTCCATACCTGGGCACAATTTGTTCTAGTAACACTTTGGCCACCGTGTGTGCAGTGGCTCTTGCGGTTGGAAATGCCTCTACGAAATGGGTGAGGTGGTCTATTAGTACTAACACATACTTATATCTTCCCACCTTGGGAAGTTCAGTGAAATCTATTTGTATTTTAGAAAAAGGCCTTACGGCAACCGGTCTTCCTCCTCTTGGTAGTTTTCTTTGTACAGAGCGGTTTACCTTCAAGCAAATCTCACAGCGCTGAGTGATTGATTTGGCTAGATCATGTACCCCAATACTCATATATTTTAAAGCAAATTGATCTATTAGTGCCTGACTTCCCCAATGAGTCTTTTGATGTATATTCGACAACAATTGGAAAGCCAAAGCCTTTGGGATGACTTCTCTCCCGTCCGGTAGTCTCCATTTCCCTTCTTTATCTTGTTGTACTCCCATATCTTTCAGTTTACGCTCTTCTTGGGGTGTAAATCGAACAGGGTAAGGGTTGGGAGGGTCCAGTTCTGATCTAGGATTCTTATGCTTAAGAAGTTCTATTCTAAGGGCAGCCTTTTTAGCCTCTGCATCTGCTTTGTTGTTTCCCCTGGTCTTACGATCTGTCCCTGTTTGATGTCCTCTGAGATGTACTATTGCTATTCTCACGGGGTCTCTCAGGGCGTGCAATACTTCCTTGATTAATTCTTGATGTATAAGGTCTTTCCCTTGGGAATTAATTAGACCTCTTTCCTCCCATATCTTCCCAAATGTGTGCACCACTCCATAACTGTACTTCGAATCAGTATAAATGGTTCCTGTTTTTCCTTTTAGTCTTTTAAGAGCCCGCAAGATGGCGTATAATTCACATGCTTGGGCTGACCATGACGGATTCAAGGGTCCTGCTTCTAAAACCTCAAAATCCTTCCCTGCTACTAGGGCATATCCTGATCTACGTCTTCCATCCACTATCCGGGATGAGCCATCCACAAAAATTACTTCTCCCTCTGAGAGCTCCTCCTCCTCTAAATCGGGCCTAATCTTAGTCTGTTCCTCAATAGTTTGGAGGCAATCGTGGGCCAGTTCTTCTGATGGTTTTGGTTCCCCAAATAAAAACTGAGCAGGGTTTTGTAAAGATGTAGTTTCTAATGTTAAATTCGGGGCCTCCAGCAAGATTCCCTCATATTTTAATAATCTGGAATCAGAGATCCATTTTTCAGCTTTCTGCTGCAAAACACTCCTCACATTGTGGGGGGATAATACCTTAATGGTACTATTGAAGGTTATTTTTCGAGCCTCCTCTATCATTAAGGCACATCCAACAATGGCCTGTAAACATGTGGGCCAGCCCCTACTCACAGGGTCTAATAATTTAGACAAGTATCCTATGGGCTTCTTTTTCCCTGCCCAATCTTGGGTTAATACTCCATATGCTGTCCCATTCTCTATGTTGGCGAATAGATAAAATGGTTGGTTTAAGTCTGGCAAACTTAAAACTGGTGCATTTGCCAATTCTCTCTTTAATGCCCAGAGTTGCTCTTCATCTGTCTTTCCCCAGCTTATACGATTAGACTCGGTGAGCTTGGCATATAAAAATTTAACTTTACTACTGTAGTTTTCAATCCATAAGCGGCAATATCCCAATAGTCCTAACCATTGTCTAACCTGTTTTTTACTTGCTGGAGGGGGTAAAGATAAAATTCCCTGTACCCGTTCCGGGTCAATTGTCTTCTCTCCCTTCTCAATGTAGTGTCCTAAATACTTTACCTTATCTTCTACAAATTGTAATTTAGACTTTGATACCTTCAGCCCCTTAAGTCCCAGAAAATTTAAAAGTTTTATACTTTCTTTTCTGACTTGATTTTCCATTTTTCCTGCTATCAATAGGTCATCCACATACTGAATCAGGGTAATTTCTGGGTCTGGGGTAAAATCTTGAAGAATCTGTTCTAGGGCTTGTCCAAACAAATTAGGGCTTTCTGTAAACCCCTGTGGAAGCACGGTCCACCTCAATTGTTGTTTGCGCCCTGTGTCAGGGTCTTCCCATTCAAATGCAAAATAGTCTCTACAGCTTTCATCTAAAGGGCAAGCCCAAAAAGCATCCTTTAAGTCTATTACACTGTACCACAAATTTTCTGGCCCCAATTTACTCAAAAGGGTATAGGGGTTTGCTACTACTGGGAATCTGGACACAGTGCGCTTATTGATTTCTCTTAAATCGTGCACTAGTCGATAAGTGCCATTGGGTTTCTTTACTGGTAAAATTGGGGTATTAAATGGGGACATACACGGTTCTAATAGTCCCTGAGATATTAATCTCTCAACTTCGGGTTTCAACCCCTTCCGCCCTTCTATAGACATAGAATATTGCTTAATTTGGACGGGGTTCTCCGGGTTCTTGAGGGTTACTTTAAATGGCGAGATGTTTAGTCTGCCCACGGTCTCAGGGGTATACCAGACTTCAGGATTAATTTCTTGTTCGTCTTCAACCCTAAGGGCACATATTTTAATTCCCAGCTCCCCTTTTTTAACTTCCAAACCTATTCCTAATTCTACCATCAAATCCCTTCCCAAAAGATTAAAATCGGCTTCTGGGACTAAGAGAAAATCTCCCATACCTAATTTAGATTCTGTTTCTATTAAAACTTGTTGTACAATCCCTACCTTGAAGGGTTCTCCCTTTGCTCCAACCACATGGGCAGTATCTTTAGATAATTTGCACCCAGGGGGTATTTGCTGGAGGGTAGACCTCTCAGCTCCTGAGTCTACCAAAAATTCTACCTCCTGTGACTGGGGACCTAATTTCAGTTTTATCAAGGGCTCTTTGTTCGTACGGGTCCCCAATACATAGAGCCCCTGACCCCCCTAATCTTCTTTGAATGCCGCCTCATCCTTTATCCTCTGTCTGCAGTCTCTTTTCATATGTCCTTTCTTCCCACAGTAGTAGCAGTTGGGGGCCCCCTTCTGGGCTACTATCCTGTTTCCACTTTGCAGTCCCCGCGGTCTTTCCATTCGTCTCCCCTCTCGTACTGCTGCCACCATCAATTTCATTTGCCTTTTATGTGTGTCTTCCTCTCTTCTAACATAAACTTTTTGCGCTTCTCTGAGTAATTCATCCAATCCCCTACCCTGCCAATTTTCCAATTTTTCCAACTTTCTCCTAATGTCTTCCCAAGATTTTCCCACGAATTGCATCTTCAATAAAGCCTGTCCTAGTTGGGTCTCGGGATCTAGCCCAGAATATAACTGCAGGTTTTTTCTCAGTCTTTCTAACCATTCTGTGGGGGATTCATCCTTCTTCTGGGTTTCACTTAATGTTTTATGTAGATTCTGTCCTCTTGGAACAGATTGTCTAATCCCTTGTATAATAATGTTTCTTAAATCCTCCATGTCCCTTCTCCCGTTCTGGGTTTGATGGTCCCACCCAGGGTTCTGTAGAGGCCATTTCACGTCCCCGGCAGGTCCTTGCGCATGTTGTAAATCCCACAGCCTCATCCCTTCTCTCCTAATCATATTTCTTTCTTCTGCCGTAAATAAAATTCTCAAAATAGACTGTAATTCTTCCCAGTTGTATATATTAGGTCCCAAAAAGAGGTCTAGCTTTTCTGCTACCCCCAGCGGGTCCTCTAGTAAGCTACCCATATCCTTTTTAAACTCTCTAACTGTATTTGAATTCAAAGGTACTGATACGAACCCTAGTTGCGGTTGTGCCCCTCCCATAGGTACTTCCCTTAAGGGTAGCAGCTCGTGTTCCATCCGCCTTCTCCTAACTGTGGGTCCAATGCCCTCGTCCTCGGGGGTTTGGGCGTCCGGTTGAGGAGTAGGAACCGGTAATACTTGGGGCAGGGGTTGTGGTGCCGGTGGTGGTGGAGGGGGTGCATACGGGGGTGGTATCAGGGGAACTTCCTCTTCCTCCTGTGTTTTTTTATTTTTCTCATCTTTATGTTCAAACTTTATTTGGGAGAGATTGAATATTGCTACTCCCTGGTCCCCTGGGCGGGTGACCCATACCGCAGCATAATCTGCCTCTTCCTGATTAAAGGGGACCTTCCCACGTACCCACTGATTCAAAAATCCCTGAATCCATAATTCTGATGACCCAAACCTGGGCCACCAAACTGCCTTGGAGATTTGTTGTCCTCCCCAGACTTCTACACAAAAGTGTATCATCTTAACTTTGTCCTTGTCCCCCGTGGTGGGATAATATTTCCAATTCTCTAACATAAACCCCAGCGGTGAATCCCTAGGAACCGAAGGGGGTCTCATGGGTGGAGGGGGCTTGCTTTTCCCCTGTCCCATCTTCTGGAATACCCTCTTTCAGCCATGTGTGTACTCACTCACTTCCCCTTTTTCGTGGCCCAGTCCCTCGCGGGCGATGGGAAACGCACTACTTAAGGGTCCGCACTCACTTGGAGAATCTGGCTGCCAGTTCTCCTCTCATTCACACGCACACACGTTGTATTCCAGGATCCCAACCCAGCCCGGACGGATTCCCCTGCACAATGGGCAGTTACTTACGCGTCTCCTGCGTCTTCGTCCGGACCTCGAGTGCACCGAGCTTATAGGGTTTTCCTTACCTTATTGTTACAAATTTGGGTTCGTTGGTAAGAGCAAGATCCCGACTTCAGAACCAGAGGCCGCCTGTACAGGCGGGGCGCCTCCCCTAGTCCCTCTGTCGGATCCGTATTCTTATCCGAGTCACGGCACCAAATTGTTGTAGAGAAAATTTTGCACGGAATAGTCTGACACCATTGCTTGTCCCAATCAAGGATTTTATTAATTACAGCAAGCGTAACAACAAGGTAATGCAGCGCTGGGCGACAGGGGAACCATTGTCCCGCCACTGCCGCGCCAGTCAGGGATTTAGTTTTTCCTCTTATACAGTCCGGTTTCCGGCGTGCGTGACTTCCTTGAATAGTACTCTGCACATGTGCGTCTCTGTTGCTGGGGTCTGCTCTTCCCCTGCCGCGTTTCAAGACTCAGAATCGCTGACTTCCTGGAAAATACTGCTTACAACCGCAAATTATGCGAGACTACCTTTATCACTTAACTTGTCACCCACATCCTGGATTTAATGAACAAACATATCAGTAACAGAAGCACTGTCACAGCAGCTCTAGCTTGACTTTCTGCCTACACTACTGTACATTTTAAACCACTTCTGAACAGGATCACTAGAAATGGGCAGCCATCCCTAAATCATCCCTGAAAACACAATGGCATCCAACAGGTGTTTGCTGGAGTTATCCCCCTAAGGGAAGGCAGTACTTCAACAGGCATAGAGAGGATAAAAGGAAAAATTCTGTTCCTAAGAGCTGCCTCCTTTCCCTGTCTCCTCATTTGCCAAGGCCACGCACGAGGCCGATCAGCGCCGCTGGCGCCTCCGGAACCACCTGCAGCTGGCGGCCAAAGGTGACCAAAAAAACCCCCCCCAAAAAAAACCCCAAAAAATTTGGGGGGAGGGGGATCCCTCCCCAGAATGATATTTTTACATTTTTATTTATTTCGGTTTTTTTTTGTTTGTTTAATCAGGCCCTTTCCGGCAAACCTTCGCTCAAAACCCGCTGAGCTCCCCCGGGGCCGTTTCGGCCGCGCCCTCAGACACCCCGAAAAGACCCTGGAAAGACACGTTGCGCTGAGGGGGGATCCTGAAAAATTCAAAATAATTAAAACCCGGAAATATCCGACTCGTTTTTTTGGGGCAAAAAACGGATAAAATCGGGAGGTTTTGGGGCGGTTTGGCCTCCGGGGCTTGCCGTACAAAATGGCGGCGCGGTGTGAGGGCGACAAAATGGCGGCTCGGAGATTTCACCGTACGGAATAGAGAAAACAGAGATTTGGGAGGAAAAAATGGGATTTCAGGGAAAAAGGGGATTTTAGAGATAAAAATTGGATTTTCCGCTTCTAAATTTGGAGAAAAAACGGATAAAATCGGGAGGTTTTGGGGCGGTTTGGCCACTGGGGGTTTCCGTACAAAATGGCGGCGCTGTTTGAGGGAGACGTGAGGGCGACAGAATGGCGGCGTCTTGAGGATCGTGCCGTACAAAATGGAGAAAACGGAGATTTGGGTGGAAAAAGGGGATTTGGGGGAAAAAGTGGATTTTAGAGATAAAAATGGAAATCTCCGACTCTAAATTTGGGGGGAAAAGGGCAAAATTTAGGGAGTTTTGGGGCGGTTTGACCGCTGGGGGTTGCCGTACAAAATGGCGGCGCGGTGTGAGGGGTGAGGAGCGGGCGGCAAAATGGCGGCGCGCTGAGGATCTTGCCGTACAAGATGGCGGCGCGCGGGGCTTTTTTTGGCCGTACAAAAACGAAGAAAATGGAGATTTGGGGGAAAAAAATGGGATTTAAGGGAAAAAAAAGAAATTTTAGAGAGAATAATGGAGATTTTGGTTGGGAAACGGGAAAATTTGTCGGGTTTGGGGTGATTTGGCCGCTCGGGGTTGCCGTACAAGATGGCGGCGCGCGGGGGGTTTTGCCGGATAAGACGGAAATTTGGGGGGGAAATGGAGATTTTGGGGAAAAAAGGGAGATTTTAGGGGGGAAAATGGGGATTTTAGAGGGAAAAACGAAATTTTTTGGGGAAAAAAATCGCTTTAAAAAGAAAAAAAATCCCCAAATCGGCAAAACCTGAGGGGAAAAATTTTCCCAAAAACTGCCTCAAACTCCCACAAACAAACAAACAAACAAAAAAAAAACCAAAAAAAACCCCGCGGCGACAGCAAAACAACAACAACAAAAACCGGCGAGCTGAAAATTTATTGAAATTTAATTTAATTTAATTTTAATAAAATAATTAAATAATTAATTATTTGATTATTTTAATTAAAATTTTTCGATCCCAAAAAATCCCAAAAATTCACCCCAAAATTTCCACCCAAAATCCCCAAAAATGACCCGAAAATTTCCACTGAAAACTGAAAATTTTTAAGCCTCAAAATCCCTCAATTTTACCCCAAAATTCCCGCTGAAAATTGGGATTTTTAGAGCCTCAAAAATCCCCAAAATTCACCCCAAAATTGGAATTTTTGAAGTTCCAAAACCCCCAAAATTTCCACCCAAAATCCCAAAAATTCACCCCAAAACTCCCACCTAAAATCCCTCAAAAAACCCCCAAAATTCCCACTAAAAATTCGGATTTTCAGAGCCCCCAAATCCCCAAAAATTCACCCAAAAATTTCCACCCAAAATCCCAAAAATTTACTCCAAAATTCCCTCCCAAAATTGAGATTTTTAAAGCCCCAAAATCCCCCAAAATTCACCCCAAAATTCCCACTAAAAATTGGAACTTTTAGAGCCCCAAAATCCCCCAAAATTCACCCAAAATGCCCTAAAAATGACCCAAAAATTCCCACTAAAAATCAGGATTTCAGAGCCCCAAAATCCCAAAAAATGACCCCAAAATTCCGACTGAAAAATGGGGTTTTTTGAAGCCCCAAAATCCCTCAAATTCTCCCCAAAATTCCCACCCAAAACGCCAAAAATTCACCCCAAAAATTCCCATTAAAAATCAGGATTTCAGAGCCCCAAAATCCCAGAAAATGACCCCAAAATTCCCACTAAAAATTGGAATTTTTAGATCCCCAAAATCCCCCAAATTCTCCCCAAAAATCCCAAAAAACCCCCCAAACCCCCTCCCAGTACAAACCAGTACAAACCAGTAAAGAAAAACCCCAAACCGGTATAAACCAGTATAAACCAGTACAAACCAGTCACCCCAAATCCCTTCCCAGTTCATCCCAGTTCGTCCCAGTGACCCCTAAAGCCCCTCCCAGTACAAACCAGTAAGGAAAACCCCCAAACCAGTACAAACCAGTATAACCCACTACAAACCAGTATAAACCAGTAACTCCCAGTATCCCCCAGCGCCGGGCCCTGGCCCTGAGCCGATCCCTGGAGGTCGCCGAGCGTCGAGAGATCCCAGTTCAAACCAGTACGGACAGGTGAGGGCACTGGAATGGGGACTGGAGGGCACTGGTTTATACTGGGATGGACTGGGAGTGGGTTTGGGGGTCACTGGTTTGTACTGGGATGGATTGGGAGTGGGTTTGGGATCACTGGTTTGTACTGGGATGGACTGGGAGTGGGTTTGGGGTCACTGGTTTATACTGGGATGGACTGGGAGTGGGTTTGGGGGTTACTGGTTTATACTGGTTTAAACTGGTTTCGGGGTTTCTGGGCGTGGTTTAACCTTTGCCCCTCCCCCACATGTGAACCGACCACGCCCCTCATCAGGCCACGCCCCCTTCCCTTATATAGATCGACAACAAGGGTGGGGCAAACTGGGCGGGGCCTGGGGGTTACTGGGTTCTACTGGAAGGGAGTGGGAGGGGCCAACGCTGCTCTGACCCCGCCCACCGCGCCAATATGCAAACTTATGTAAATGAGAGCACAAATAAACGCGAATGACGTCACTGACCACGGGGACTGGGAGTTACTGGTTTGTACTGGGAGGGGCCTGGGCGTGACTCAGACCCCGCCCACCTCACCGAGGCGCCAGCCTTATGTAAACTTATGCAAATGAGGCGAAATAAACGCCGGTGACGTCATTTGTACGCAAAGGAGCAAAGCGGCGCCGCGGGGCATGACGGGATACACCGGGGCGCAGAGCGGCACCGCAGGGAATGACCGGACACACCGAGGCGCAAAGCGGCGCGGGGCATGACGGGATACCTGCAGTTCCTCTCCTAAAGGAAGGCTCAGCCTGGGACTCATTCCTCTCTCTTCCAAGACACTACTTTAGAAAACTGCAGGATTCCAACCTAACCCTTCCTCCAACACAGGGGCCGGAAGAAAAGATTCAGAATTTCTGTCCACCCCCATAGGTTCAGCCATACAGCTGTGGCAAAATGCATCTCTTCTCTGCAGTCTTCTCACGTAAGATTTGTTTCTTTAATAAACCTTTCCTCGGAGGAGCAGTCTTACATCAGTAGGAGATTTATAGTATTTTAAGTAAATTTATAAACCAAGGGTTTGTAGTTGCACATACAGCAGAGATTCCAGATGACAGCAGAGCAGACCAAATGCGGCCAGACTGGTGTTTTAAAACTGAGGTCATCGACTGATTCCTGTGATCCACAATCCCAACACCAGGCCACACCTGGTGTTCTTGCCTCTAGAGTAAAGCACACAACCTATTATCTCTGCTGAGCTCATTTGGTACCATTTAATACGTATTTATCACACACTCACAAAATGGCAAGTGTGGTTGCATCACTACCACAAAATGTTCTTGAGGATTTACTCAATCATTGATGATTACAGAAATGGTAAGAAGAGAGGCCAAACAATAGGGTGAAAAGGTGGATTTGCCCTACACAGCATCCAAATTCTTAACAACAGGATGGACTTTGCCACTTATTGCTAATGCTAACTCACATAGAAGGAGTTAGAAGTTTGATCTGCAAGACAGTTCACACAAGGCCACAAAAGAAAACAAGCACTTTACATGTTGAATTTCACCCCTGTTTATGAGGTTTTCTCATGATATTTAACTTCAATTATCAAACACAAATTTTCAAACATACTAGTGAACATCCCTCAATCCATAGTCTGTGCCTATTTCTTGCTGTAAGTTAGATGAGCAAACAGATAAAATTGTATCAGCTCCTTTGAACCGACCAATTTCAATTCAATTGTGGTTACAGCATTTCAACGGCAAACAAAAAGCATGCACAGCTGAGTTTCAGAATATATAAATACTCACACAAAGCAACATTTTCAACTCCAAGAGTGTTTAGTATGACACACTTAACTACCTCCAGTACCTAAGAGATCTGTATTGAAAAATCTGAGCCAAGTTACTAGTTTTAAGTGGACACTAAAAAACCAAACCCAAACATTAACATGCCACATGTCCTGGCTCTCTTAGCACTGCATTGGCCATAAACACACAATAATTTTGATTCCAAATATTTCTCAAGGTTTCCTGGGGTTTTGTTGTTCCTACAAGTATCCCAGCTTGTTTTTACTCACTGTACCAGTCTCAGGTTGTAAACACAAGTGGGCTGTGACTCTCCCATGAGCAAGTTTTTTCATGTATTTGCAAAACTGACCGCACGAACGTGGTTACAGCTGCTCACATGCTCTACTGCCTACACACACTGAAATGCCAAACAATTAAGGAAGGCTCCAATGAATTATCAAGACTTGGGATGTTTTTTAAGAGCTATTTCAAAAAATAACTAAAACCAGTATTTGTTGATGCATTTACTACCACGTAATTGTACTAGAGCCCGTTGAAGAGACAAATTTGAGCTTTTTTTTTAATGCCTTAAGAAAGTATCTTTACCGAACACAAGAATTGGTTTACACTAGCAAATCATCAGCCCAGGTTCTGCATTTCATCAGTGCTTGGACAGACAAAATGAATTTTGTACATCTATCTACCAAAGGATTGCTATTCTTGGCAGTTTATTATCCTGACTGGTTCAATTAATTCCTTGCACTGGGGTAACAGGATGATGCACAGATAGACACAGAAGCTCAGAAAACCCTTAGAAATACCTAGTGACTGACCATGAGACTCTGGCCAACCTCAGCCCAAGCATTTTCTCAATATCCTCTGTACACTAATCCAGGGGAGCTATGAAACACAAGAAATCTCCCCTAACACAAATTACCACTCACCAGTGGCCAATATTACAGCCCTGACCTGATAAAAATATCCAGGAATCATCCGAATCAGATTTTTCTCCCTAGCCCATCCGCTGACAAAATTACACAAAACAAAGTGTTTAAATTGCCATTATGTACCAAGACGGATGAAGATGCACAAGATCCTGTATTTGGTAACTGAAGTTTCCTCATGCAGCAAGGGGAGGACAAACTGGGGGAAGCAATCTCTTTGTCCTAGCATGGACACAGAAGAAAACCATTTAGTCTGAGACTAAATTCATGTCATAATGAACTTGTACCTTTGTTTGTTCCCACCACTTTCAAAATATTCCTCTCTTAAAATAACAATCCTTTTGTTCAGGCTGCATTTTCACTTTCTGTGTTAAACACTTCCAAAATAACTTTGAATATCTGAGGAATTCAAGTTGTTGAAAACAGGGGCTGGGAGGAAAACAAATTAAACAGATTTGTTTAAGCCCAGTGTGCTTACATGAAAATCTTTCATTTGGCTTTCCACAGCTCCATCTGCATGGCGATCTCAGTAGACTCACGGACAGATTTAAACTTGACATTATCTAATGTACCTCGGGAAAAATCCTGCACAGCAAATAGAATTTTTAAAAGTGGTACTGCATTCAATGAGTAACTAATAGGGTTGCATTTACTGGGTTGCATTACATTTACTTGAACTGCAGCAGAAGAACATTAAGGATAAGAAGCCCATTTGGAACTTACGTTCTTTAGCCTCCATTTGAATATACATTTCAGGTGTAGATGTTACAGTATTACGGGGGGGTTTAGAGTCTAGGCTTTGTGCAAAAATTAACAACTCCAGTATATTTGGTGAGGGGAAGCAGCAAAAAAATCCCATAAACACGCTGTACACAACCTGTGCCAATCCCACATGTGACTTGTGGCCTGACAGTGTTGTCAGCTCTCCATCTTAAACCAGCTTGGTTTTCCATTCCACTGAAACCAAACCTTTTCCACAGCATCGACACATTCCCTGCTTATGGCCAGCCTGTTGTGAGCCAGAACCTTCACAACTGGTTGTTGGGTGGGTGGGTTTTTTTGTTTTGAACCTTCTCCTTCACAATTCTCACTAGCACATGAACTTCACTCCATGTTACTCAACTGTGCCCTGCTTTACATTCCGGGCTGTTGAGACCATCCAGTTCTTCCAGGAATTATCTGCTCCTCCAGCCTACCAAAGTCTCTTAATCCTGTGCCATGGCATTTAGTTCATCCTGAAGAACGGTCTCAAGACAAACCCTGAGGATCTGTATTAACAGACCAATTCTTCCCTTCCAAGTACAGCTTCTTGCTCTCCCCTTCAGTCATTCCCTGTCCAGTTTACCAACCACCATTTTAACGCCTTATTTTGTAATTTCCCATAGAGTACTACACAGACATGCTTCTTAAGTGTAGATGATGAACTTCCTACACCTAAACTATTATCAAGTTAAAGGACGGGCTACATCTGGCACCAATTACTTTGGAGAAAAACCTCTCATCCATGTGCTATTTGCTGTTGAATCTGTCAATATTTTTTCCAGATAGGCTCTAGAAAGTCATCCATCCTCTTCAGACCAGAATAATTCTCTTGCCCCTCTCCCTTCCCCATTTTTTTTCTTCCTTTTACACATTTCTTGTCTCTCAAAATGTAGTCATGATGTTTGCCAATAGATTTCACAAATCTCTAAGGGCCTAGTTCTTGAGTAAAAACAAATTAGAGATAGATGTTGATATTTGTCACAAATACATTTAATTCCTCATTTTAGACAGAGCCCTTCTTTGGTTTCTTTAATCTCTGCAGTTCAGGCAACCTCTTGCACATATATCGACTCACTCAATCCTTGCCTTCTTCCCTTTCTCTGCCCTCTTCTCACCCCCACACACAAGCACATGGCTCTACAGACCTGATAAAAAATTAACTTTCATGAGCAAGCTACTTTAGTCTGCAAATCACCCTGAGCAAAATATTGCCAAGTAAGGGACACACTACAATTAAACATCAAGAAAAAGCTGCCCTAAAAAAGTGAAAAACGCTTATTAGAAAGAATAGACAGGAGTCAGGAAAAACTAAACTTATAGCAAAATCTGGTTTCTCAAAATAATTCAATTTGAAGCAATACAAAAAGAAAAAAACCCTATTTCCGTGTTTCCAACTGTCTTTGTATTTGTCCAATTACTAACCCAGATATAGAAACAAACCAATGTAATGCACGTCAACTTGATCCCTGGAGACGCCTCCTTGAAATAAGATTCAAAACCACAACTTCTCAATTCCTGTTAAAAATTCTTTTCTTCGGAACACTGTTAGGCAGAACAGTGAGACAAAAACCTCTGAAAAAGAATGCATCACCAGAGACAGAAAATTATTTTGAATCTATTGAAAGCATTGATATTAAATCTCGATACAAGCTGAAGTCTGTAACAAAAAGTACTATTTCCTACAGGACACTTAAGGACTGTAGGACACCATGTCTCCATAGGCCTGGGAAATGTGTTTTTAAAGATACTCCTTCAAAGGCTTCATCCAGAGTTTGGACAAAACTAGATGTCCAAGTTTCCTGTCTCTTGAAGTAACAAGTAAAAACAATGTTTTGAAGACTGTCAGGACAATCCTGGAAACATAAGAGCAGTCCACACAACCTCAAATCATTCTCTCTAAGGAAAATGCTGGAACTGCAAGTTGTCACAAGGCAAATTTGCAAAACTTAAACATTTCCACAAGTTTTCTCAGCTGTTCTGCAGTGTTGCTGCAGTGTCCTCTGCTCCCAAAAAAACAGGCTTTCCACTGTTTTTAGCTGCAGCTTAGCAGTGGTGGGAAAAACTATGTTTCTGCAGACAGAGCCATCAGCTGGAAGATTTGAAATACTTTTCAAGACAAAGTTCCTCCTCTCTCATTCCCCAAAAGCAGTGTTATAGAGAGCCTACGTTATGGAAAACTCTCCACATACAAACCTCTGCACATTAACAGGGAAAGAAAACAAGATTAAGAGAACACTGCAAGGACTGCAAAGTAAGAGGAATTCCCCTACAAATTGTTTTGGTTCTAATACTACTTCTAGTATGAACAGTTTTTCACTTGTATGATAATATCTTGCTTCATCCCCGAGTTCCCCAACGCATAACAACAACTTCAGAAAAATAAAATAAGCATTGGGTTTTGTTTTGGGTTTTGTTTGTTTGTTTGTTTCAAAACACAGCAGAACACAGCAATATTTTCCCAACTAAGCAAGACAAAGTCACACTGTTCATTGCCACTCTGCCTTTTCTAATTTCCTGGTGTAAGCAAAAGAGATTGCTCTAGCCTGAAAACAGGAGTTATCATCCAGCATCAAACTCGGCCTAAGGTATTAGCTCACGTCTGTAATGATGATTCAAAGCTGCAGTGATCAATATCACATCACAAGTGTCCAATCCAGAGGGCATTAAAGGATCCTGTTACTGCCTATCTGAAGGATCACACCGGAGTTTCAGATGATATCAATGCAAAGGTAGAGAAAAGAGAAAATTCTCACCCCACAGAAGCAGCAAATTGAACTCTCTCTAGGAAGCTTCAAGCTTCTACTTTATGTGGAAACTATTTTACTGAAATTTGTCATTTCCATGTTAAGACACAAGTTTGTCACATGGAGGAGAACCCCTTCATAACCATCCATCACTACCTGAGGGTTTTTTTTTTTTCAGATGAGTGTCTGAATATTACACACACAAACAGCTGCAGGTAAACAGAACTTTGTCAACCCAGCTCAGCACGGAATGGAAAAGGAAAAGCAGACACAGGGAAGTCAAAAGTCAACTAACAAAACTCAAAGCACATTAAAGAGAGCTGTATTTAAGCCAACACAGCTAAGAACTGCCAGCTGCACAAGATACAGGATTTTGTTCAGTGTTACAAAATGCCAGGTTTTTTCTGCTGATTTACTAGATTTTGTGCAATTCTCTATTTTTAATAGAAAGATAAAGTTCATGAGTCACCCTGAAATCTGCAGCCAGGTTCCTTCACTCTCTCCTTTCCAAAGTGGCAAACATTTCAAATTAAGCTCTAATACAAAGAATACTACGTGCACTAAAAGCTGTCTATTCTTGTGTACTGTATCAAGGTTTGAAAATAGCACAACAGTGTTAAAAAAAAAAAAAAAAGTGTTCTCTGGTACACAAAAAATGAGAATAGGCTAATTTTTACTACAGTGACTTTGCCACAAATCACTTTTTGCCCAATGCAAAGTTAAAACGCAAAGGGCAAAAAACGGTTCCCTGTAACTAAAGCAAGATCCACTTGACAAGTCAGTCACATTAGTGATCTTCTAGTCAAAAAAGGAACTTTTACCAAAACACAATATTCCCGCCCTGTTACACAGAGGGACTATTTGTCGATCTTCCACTGTACTGCAGTCTGAAAACTTTTAATTTC
The DNA here is from genome assembly GCF_029207755.1 of Chamaea fasciata. NCBI lineage: Eukaryota > Metazoa > Chordata > Aves > Passeriformes > Sylviidae > Chamaea > Chamaea fasciata. The sequence continues at coordinate 221,577 of NW_027094153.1, read as the reverse complement.
CATTTCTGACTAAAATTATTTCTTTTATCTTGACGTATGTTTGACATCAGAGAAATATTGGATGAGTTTAAAGTACAAGTAGGGCTTGTCTGCCCTCCTTTTCCTAAATTTATTCAGCCTTTTCCTTTGAAAGCAAACACCATTCTATATCTACAAATTCTACAAATCCTGCATCATAAGTCCCACACCTACAACTTCCCCACAATTCCTATGCAGCTCCATCCTCTACTGCCACAAGTACCTGGCGGCTCACTGGAGGAAATCATCACTTTTTTGGTTTCCCAGTTACTGTCAATCTTTCACTCCCTGTTCCGATTTAGTGGCACTACCCTGCTAAACTCCTATTTGGTTTGTGTCCCTTCTGCCCACTCCTTTTTCCTACCACGTTGTCAGGCATTGTCAGACACATGAAAGGGAGAGCCCCTAAACAAGCTCAAGATCCAGTTTTTGGAGAAAAAAGGGTACTCAAACCACCATGACTTCAGACATACAGTAGTGAGACCACCCCAAACCAATTCCAGTTTTATCTGCAGGAGAATATCAGGTGGTCAAGCTTCCAGGAGCAGAGACACATGAAAGTGAGATGCCAACAAACAAGCTCAGGGTCCAAATGTAGGAGAAAAAAGGGCAGTCAAGCTACCTAGACAGCAGATAGATCAAAGTGGGACCACCCCCCAACAAGCTCAAAGTTTAATTCTAGGAGAAAAAAGGGTAGCCAACATTCTAGAACTGCAGACACATGAAAGTGAGACCACCACGAAACAACCTCAAGGTCCAAATGAGGCAGAAAAAAGATTAGTCAAGCTTCCAGGACTGCAGGCACATCCAAGTGAGACCACACCTGTTATGAGTGGGCCAGGAGACAAATCTCCCTTTAAATGCCTGTATTAGGACAGCTTTGGGCGGGGAACCCAAGGGGTCACACACACCGCCACTGCTCCCTGGAGCGATGAGGACGAGGAGGTGAAACAGCTTTGCCAGGTGCCCGACAGAGCCGGGGCTTCCGTCCCCACGAGAGCCGCAGGAAAGCACAGGCTCGTTGACAAGCCAAGGGCAGTCACGCAGAGAGGGCACTATCTGACTTATGGCGACAAGACACGGAGCCCCAGCAAGCAGCCCCATGTTCTCCCTGCTCACTGGGGTAGTTTGGAGTCCTGTCTGGCTAATGGCTCACCGGCCCTAGGGGTTTTTAGGCGTCCACTCCACCTCCTGTGGGCACTGCAGTCCCAGGGAGTTCTCTGGTTTGCGTGTCGCCATCAGGGCTGTGAGGGGAGCAGCGGAAGCACGGCCCCACGGGAAGGAGACAGTTTCAAAATGGACACCGGCTCGAAATGGGGGGTGAGGGAGAGCGGAAAAGGTGCACAAATGAACTTATTCACATGCAAACTTGTCACGATCCGCTCACACAAGCGGGGTTCGTGATGGTTCGTTTTAGGGATCTCAGAGCGCAAAAGACACAGCGGGGGACAAACTCAGTTTACTCAATCACAAATGCACCTTTATTTAGTGCCAACAAATGCGATAGTGGGGAGAGAAAAGGAGAATAGTAAGAAAGACAGAAAAAGAGGGGAAGGGGATTATAGCTACCAGCATGGAGGGTCGAGTCCTCGAGGCTTTTGAAGATGCCTATAGACGCGAGTTTCTCCAGTGGGGAGATCTCAAAAGTGAGCGGGGGTCTCCAGGGTTTTTATAGTCCTCTCCGAAGCAACAGGCAGTTGGCCAAACAGGTGGGGGAAATCATTGCAGTGTGTTCATTGAGAGAACCCAGAACAAGTCGGTCGTCAGCAGGTACAGTGTCAACCAGTCCAAGTCAGCAGGTGCAGTGTCAGCAGGCGCGGTCACTTCACCGTGACTTGCCCATTGTTTCTGCTCAGGTTCTGATGTTCCCATATGGGTGCTAGGTGTTTTCCATCAAACACACCTGCAGGCAGCACTTGGCCAACATCCCACCTCAGCCAGGCCAGAACTCCTGTGTTGAGATTTTCAAGTCCCTTTTAGGGGTTTCAGTCTCTGTCCTTGACGATGGTCGTGAGGCAGATGAGGGATCTTCGGACCGTCTCTTACACAAGGGTCGGCAGGGGAGAAGATCCCACTTCAGGCTTCCACAACCCATCTCCAGGTTTCTCTCTAAGCCCTCCCGCTGTAGCAATGTATCTGAATAACTTGGGCCATTCCCTGTATCAGCCAAACTGTTTGTAGAGAAGACGACACCTGCAGTCTTCTTTTCCAGAGTTCGCAGGAATTCATCAAGGCTACAGGAACAACAACAGCTCTGAAAATAAGAGCCTAGGAAAGCCTCTCCAAGAAATGCAAAACTCAGATAGGAGACAGCACGGTGATGGACACTTAACCAATTAAGTGCCCTGAAAGATGCGTGCGTGCGTTCCTGCCTTCCTGCCTGCCTGCCTGATGGAGAAATAACTTAGCCGATATCTTTGGCTCTTGGGAGAGGGAGATACACACCCAGCTCAGGTGAATCCTTCCTAAGAAAAAGTTCTCTTTGGCTTTGATGACTTTGTCGCCCCATTTAATTTCATCTAAGAGTTGGCTCCTTTCTAACACCCCTCTCCCAGCAGCTCAGGGCTGCATTGCACAGTGCTTGCTGTGTGCCAGAGAGCTCAAAGCAGGCTGGCCTGGAGCCCCGGAATATTTCTGCAGAACACTCTGCATTTCACCCCTTTGCTCTGGCTCAGTGCACAACTCCAGCACTGCAGGCGCTTCCTCCCAGAGCCGTGTGAGGCCCCGGCTCCTGCAGATGTGACCTGACAAGCTGTCCCTGCCTGCCGCTGGCCTCGGTTCCCCCGGCAGAAGCGCCGTGCCTGAAGGAGGCTGCCCTGTGCCGGAGCCTGCGGAGCAGCCCGGCTCCCTCCCCTGTGCCCAGAGCGCTGCACACACTGCTCACCTTGGCCAGGAGTTAGAGGGCAGCCGGCACAAGGGTGGCAATCCTCAGCCAGGCCTGCAGCCCTCAGCTGTGGTTTGCCTTTCTCTGCTCCTGTGCACGCTCCGGACGGCCGATGCCACCGGTCTGTGCTGTGCCCAGCACGGCCACGCTTCCCCTCGGGAGCAGCCAGCTGCCAGCTGGGCTCTGAGAGCGCAGGATTCGCCCGGGGCCCCCAAGAGGCACCCAGGGCCGGGCTGCTGCCTCTTGCAGCTCCAAGGGCCTCCTTGCAGCTGCCTCTGCCCCGGCTCAGGCTGCTCCGGGCTCTGCCAGGGCTCTGCTGGGGCTCCAGCCTGGGCAAGGCGGGGCCTGGGCTCACCCTGCAGCCGCTGACAGCTCTGCACCAGCTCTGCGCCTTTCCCAGCAGCCTCCCTGATCTTTCTGCTGTCTCACTTGGGCAAAACTCTCCCCCAGACAAAGAGATTGCACTTAGGGATACAAATGCAAGTGGCAGCAACCCAAAGGCTCTCGAGTCAGAGCTCAAGGCCTGCATCTGCACAGGGTATTTGGGCTGCCCCACTCGTCCTTTGGTTCTGCCTGCAAATGCCACTGCCCTTTCTGCCTCAAACACAAGTGCCACAGCTGGGTAAAACCCAGCCCCTGGGCCATATTCCAAAGGCACTGCGGTCCGGAGAGCATGACGAAAGAAGAGCCTACTCCCCCTTCAAACCGTACCAAAGAAGGCATCAATGTCACTTTCCACCTCTAAGCAAAAATGGACAGTTCAGAAGGAAATGTTGAGCATTCTCACAGGCTCAGAAGGAGGAGAATCTTCAAAATGACTTGAGGTTTCAGAAACTTTATTTACAATCCTAAGCCAAAATACTACCCTACAATCCTAGGCTAAAATCCTACTCTACAATCCTAGCTACAATCCTACTCTACAATCCTCTACGATGCTGGTGATGGAAGAAAAAGTTTTTAAGTGACTGGTCCATTCCTGTCAACTCCTTCTACTTCTTAAAGGTAAGGATGAGTGGCACCAGGCTGGATGTAGGCTTGGCCGATGTTACAAATGGATGCTGCACAAAGGAAAAAAAAAAAACAAGAATGAACCATTACTTTCCAAACTAAGAGCCCCAAAGGCAGGGTAATCTTTTTTTCAATGAAAAGGGGATTGAATCAGAGTAGGTCCAAGGAGCAACAGTGGGACAACAGTGGCACAGCTTACTGCAAGAGCTGCTAAATGTCCCAGGCCTGGAAATATTTCAGATCTGACCATCCTGATCTCTTTAAAGACGCCCCTGCTCATTGCGGGGCACTTGGACCAGATGACCCTTACAGGTCCCTGCCAGCCCAGCCCAGTCTAGGATTCCTGGCTGTTCTCATTTGAACAGCACCAAGAGTGGAGGTGAGGAGGATGAGGCTCCCCTGATGCCTGGCAGTTCAGTGCAGGAGGAGCCCGTCCCTGGGACACTGTTTCCCCTGCAGCCCCTTGGCATTTTACCTGCAGCAGCTCCTTGGCAGACCAGCGCCGCTCCTCGTCTCTCTGCAGGCAGCAGCTCAGGAAGTCACGCAGCAAAGGGGAGAGGAGCTTGGGCTGCCGCAGCTCTGGGATCCCTTTGGCGGTTATCAGGAATCGAGCCTGGAGAAAAAGGAAAGACGAGTCTCTCAGCTGCTTCTTTCACATCTGGAACTGCTCTCCCAGATCCCATTGTTTCAGCTGCACTCTGCAGTGGCTGTTTCTGCCGTGGCACAGAGGCAGAGATGACTTTCCTGGACCAACAAAAAACCCAAAGCCTGATGCAGTCACAGCTTTTCCAGCATCCAGCAGATCTTGCCCTGGCAGCTGATTTCATTGACTGACCTCCTTAGTGGAAACTACATCAGCAAAAGCACCTTTGCTTCTCCGAGGATTCACCTGAGCAGCTTGACAGGCTAGTTGGAAGAGGGACTTTGCTCTACTAACTCACTCTAGTATTTCCAAGGAGTATGACATGAAAAGCATCTCTGCAGCACTTGTTGGTCCCTTAAGCACAGCTGCTATAAAAGTCATCAAGCTTTTTCCTTGGTTCTTGAAAACAATGGTAATTAAAAGTAAAGAAAGGAAATCCCTCAGTTAAGGCAAGTTTCCCTGTGAGAAGAATGGGGGTACACTTCTCTCCAAACCACTGTTTTAGAAACTTTGTTGGGTTTGGGTTTCTTTCCTTCATTTCAGGAAAGATAACAGCAGCTCTAAGATGCTTGTTTCCTGTTAGTAGGGCCATCTACACGGCCAAAAGAGTTGGAACGACTTCTAAGCCAAAGCCCAATGTTGCCTGAGAAGGGAGATTGTTTGCCTGGGCTAAGGCTTGAGTTCCCCCACGGATGCAACCAAAACCCCAGCAGATGCTGATGTGCTGCAGGGACATTTTCAGAAAGGGACCGTGGTGGAAGTAGTTCCAGCAGATGGCAATGGGATTTTGTCCAATGGCACACAGAACGTGGGATGGGGGAGAAAGACAGCGGGATCAGAGAGTATTTACACCTTACCACGAGAGGACCTTTATTCCAGTAAGGAGGTTTTCCTTCCACCATTTCAATGCCCACAATTCCAAAAGACCATATGTCTGCTTTGGGGCCATAGGACTCAGCTTTTGCAATTTCAGGCGCCATCCACCAAGCAGTCCCGGTCACCGATCTCCGTCTACTCTGCTCAGGGGTGAGTTGAGCAGAGAGGCCAAAATCAGCTGGGGAGAGAGCAAAAGACCGTTTTTATTTGCATCCTGTGCAATTAGGAAAGCAAGGAAAAGAATTGCCCAGTTGAAGTTGGAGAATGTGCTCTTGAATCTCCTGGACAACTGTCCCTGCTCTGTTTCCTCAGGACTTTAGCCAAGGAAATATGGCATTGGCTGCTTCAAAAATCCCCACATTTTTTACACGGCCTCCAGAAGGGGCTTTTCAAACTTTAGACATGTAGCCCCCTCCCTCTGGAAGGGACACACACAGAGCAATGCCACTGTGCACTGCTCGATCCTTGCCATAGGTCTGTGCACGTTGCAACCGTGTGGTCAGCTCACAACAGGCTCCCTGCACTGCCACCAGCACCATTTTGGGGGGGCTGGCACTCACTCAAAAGCAGCCCCACAGCCCACATATCCCTGGAATGCTGCACCTGCCCAAGAATATACTGACCCAGCTTGACAGAGCCATCCGTTTTGAGGAGAATGTTGAGGCTCTTCACATCTCGGTGTATCACGTGGTTGGAATGGAGAAAATGCAGTCCTTGCAGGCACTGAGAGAGAAACCAGAAACGGGAGGGCAAAAATCAGTGATGTGATTTCATCACACAAGAAAGGAAAGAGCTCTCCAAGATTCCCTCTGCAGGGGAATGAGGAGTAATGGCAGAACACAGTGCCATTGAGGGGAAGAGCTCGCTGCTCCAACACAGGCAGAGCAGCACCTTTCTAAAGAAAGGCATGTCAGCTTGTCAAAGAGCAACAGCAACTGCTGGTGTAGACTCTGCCCTGCAAACCAGCCAGGATGACTGCTGCTGCACTGGATGTGCTCAGAAGTACAGAGCATTCTGGCTGCACTGCTAACCTTTCCAGCTGAGGACTGAGAGAAATGAGTCTCTCTTTCTTCTTTGCTGCTGCTTTCAAACAGTGCCACCCCCACCTTTGCTTTTACAGGCAAGGAATGCAGTGCAGACAGGCCAAAGTTTAGAGAGGCAAGATGGAGAAGAGCAAATACAAGAGCCAGAGTGAGAATGCAACAGCAGGAGAGAAGAGGACAAGAACAGAGTCCAGTGAGTGCAGGGGCACTGGCAGGCAGTTCGCTTGAGATGCTTTTGCTTGCCCAGAGCATACCAGCGACACAGAAACAAAGCCTGGCTCACGGAATCGCTCCTGTCCTGAGCCCCTTTCCCAGACAATACTGCCCACGCCCTGGGACGCACAGATGGGATCCCTCACCTCTCGACTGATGGTTGCAACGTGGTGTTCACATATGCGAACCTCAGCGATGACATCCTTCAGAGAGCCTCCATCCATGTACTCCATCACCAGCCAGAGTTCGTCGAGCACAAGGTAGCTGAAAGAAGGGAACAAGGCCGTGCAGATGAACATGCATACATTGGTTTCTTTGCTTGATTCTTGTTTCCGGGTCCCTTTGTGACAAGGACAGAATTCAAGGAATAGACACTCCCTCCAGGCTGTGCATTGTTTGCAGTCTGTGCAGTCTCAAGGAGAACAGCACAGCTGTGAAAAATGAGAGATTTTAGATGGCCAGCAAGCAAAAAGTACAGTTTAGTATCAGCCAAGATGAAAAACCTGTCCCGCATGGTATTTCTGGAAAGGAACACCTAGTGTTCCTGGCATGGCCAGCCCTGGAAAAGAGGCAACAATCCAAGGGAAATCCTCCCTAGCATGCTTCATCAGCATTGAAGAAACTTGAAAAAATCAATCCTGAGACAACATGGAGGCACTGAGCTTACAAGGTATTGACTTAGTATGGGAGGGTTGATTCAGGTTTTTGGCCAATGTTCCAACTCAGTGTTTGAAAGCCAGGGAAGACACATGCAGGCAAAATACACTCTCTTCCCATCCACTGGAGATGAGTAGAGAAATAATAATTAACTGATTATTAACAGCTCTATTTTCTGCCAGTGTCCAAAGTGGGTTTTTAACCTCGCATGCTTTAACTATGTAAACAAACCTTCATGGGAAGAGACCATGACCACTCACCTGTCTAAATAATCCACAATATGGGGACCCTTATTCTTCTTCATGATCATGATTTCATTTAGCGTTTGTTGATTCCTATTCAGTCCTTGAAGATCGATTTTCTTGATGGCCACCTAGAATGACACAGAAAATCAGTAACTTTAGAAGCAGGTGGAAGGAGACCAAAACACACATGGAGCGAGTGATTTTGCAATGACACAGGTGAGCTCTGCCAAAGTGCCTTGCGATTAGACAAAGGAGTAATTAGGAAGTGACATTCCTACAGCTCATTTCTCTGCTCCTTTGGGGGCCAGTTCCAGGACACGTGGCCACTGACCACATTTTGCCTTGTCCACTTGTTAGCAATGGTGTGTCAACTATCATCCCCAAAGCTCTGAGCACACTCTCTGTTTCTCTGTCCGTACTTCAGAGGAAGAAATGCGTGCCTTGGTACTCTGTGGATACATCCTGGGCTCTAGGCAGGGCTTGGGGCTTTCAGGGACGCCTTGCAGATCTCTCCCTATGTGCAGTTCCCAAGTGCAGCACTGCAGGTGGCTAAGGAACTGCCAGGAACATTCAGATGTATTTGCTGGCAGCCAGAAATGGGAATTCAGGACTCTGAAGCCGTAGCCCCAGAGAGCAGTGAGATGCTCCAAGGCACCACCTTTGTTGGAGCAACTGAGAGCCAGGGAGAGCGTCCTTCTCTGAAAGGAACTGCTGCCCCCCTTGCCTTCCTTCTGGCAGCTGAGCAGGACAAAGACTGTCCCAAATGCAGCTGGCAGGCTGGCACCAGTCTGTGCTTCTTGTGCCTTTGCAGCACAGCTCTAGCCACAGCTGCAGCCACAGCTGACACGAGAGAGGAAAGCCCTGGAGAGCAGCAGAATCTGCAGGGGCTCTTGACATTTACCTGTCGTCCTGTGGCAGTGTCGATGGCTCTGCAAACCTCTCCAAAAGCCCTAGAAACAAAACAGCAGCAAAGAAAGGAGAAGCCATTTAGACCTTGGAGTGAAAGCCAGCCAAGACAGGAGATGTCTGCTGGAAATGCCTCCAACCTGCAGCATGCAGGAGGGCTCTGCCAGAAGGCAGATGATGCATTTTCCTCTCCAGTGCATGGGCACTGAGCCTGTTTCTGAAGCATTGGGGTTTAGTGCCTCAGCTCAAAAGGCCAGGTGATTCTTTCGTCTTGGATTTCAGTTTCTAAACTGGGCAGTTTTCATCCTGATCACACTATTTTCTTCAGCAAACTCTTGGGAAGAAATGTTCCTTCAAACAGTTATCTGCCTGCTACAAAAAGGGGTGGTTGCTGTTTCTGGCAATGAAATCCAAGTGTCTTTGACAATTCCTTCTGACCACACTTCCAAATTCTGGCTGGTACTGAGAGATGGGGCAGACTAACCCCAGTGTCTGAATATGTTTGCAACTTGCCTGACTTCACCCTTGACAGATATTCCAGCAGCAAATCGTTGCCCCATGATTGCGTACAAGTAACTGTGGTTGGACTCACCCTCTGCCAACAATTTCCTCTTCCATGTATTTCCTTCGGGGATTTTCCATGCTCGCCCTTTGCCCTGAGGGAAACAAAATGCAAGATGCTCACTTGAAAGCAGACATCCCACCATCCAAGAGATACAAAAGGCAGCCCTGCTGGGGCTGTACAGTCTGGCCTTCTGAGTCCTTTGTGGCCAGCTGGGTAACAACAACAACAACAACAATTGCAACAAGACAGGCAGCTCTGCAGCACAAGCAGGCCAGCACAGAGAATGATTTTCTACAGTCCTTTGAAGAGATCTCTTGAAAGAAAAGAAAGCACAGGGAGATGCATTCCCAGGAGAGGAGGGCATCTTCCCCACCTTGCAGCAGTTTACCAAAAGAATGCCTTTCCCTTTGTAAACCCAAGCAGCTCATGCTCTAACCAATCCCAAGGGGCCTTCAGCAGCAGGACCCTCACCCTTGATGAGCAGGCTGAGCTGGAAGACGCCCTTGCCCGTGGCCCACGTGAAGAACCACACTGCTTCTCCTCCCCCTGACAGCAGGGATCAGTCCCTGCCATTGCACTCGCCCTCTCAGCCCCGCACACGTGCCCACCTTCCCGCAGCGGGCAAGGGCAGCAGGGACAGCAGTGCTCCTCAGGTGCCGGCGGGACACGGACAGCTGCCCAGAGGAGATGCTGACCCTCTGTGAGCCCAGCCCAGGCCGTGCAGGAGCCGGCCCAAAGCAGGGGCTGCTGCCTCGGGGGAGCTCCGCGCTGCAGCGGCCGGCCGGCAGCGGGACTCTCCCAGCTAAGGAAGGCTCCAGCCTCGGCGCTCACACCAGCCCTCAGGGCCAGGGCAGCCACCGCCACAAAGCTGCCAAAGCCCAGGCACCAGCACTGACAAGCAATGGCAAGAAGGCACGGCCACACCCAGCCCCTTCCAAGCTGGTGCCCCCACTGAGGACACAGCAGGATTGGCTTGGAGAGCAGACACACCCAGGTGCACATCAGTGCCCTTTTGTGCCAACAGGTGACGGGAGACAGACAGTCAGCTGGGCTCTCTTCTCAGCCCCACCAGGTCTCATCTGAGGGCACAGGACCGGCAGCTGCTCTGGGCAAGAAGCAGCTTCAATGACTTGTGCTGTAGAATCACAAAGGGCTTGATGTGTTTTCCTAGAGACTGATCTGAGCAGGGCTTGGGCCAGTGGGTAGCATTCTAACAGTCATGGGAATGACTGGGAATCAGGTAGGAAAAAGTGTCATGGATCTGAGGAATATACAGCAGAGGGGCTCGAGGCTCACTCCTGAGAAATGCCTACAGTGCACTTTTATCTGATCATGTCCCAGGCCTATGTCTCTTGGATGCATCTTTCTAGGAACAAAACTAGGATATGAAATACAGATTGTAATAAAAAGATCTGGTTTTTTTCATTGGGGGCACAAAAAAACCAGCTCTTGCTCTCTGTTTCTGCTGTCACCTGATGTTCTTTCCAAAGAGTCCTCACTGACAAATATATAATATTCTCATTAAAAAACCTGCAGATGTAGTAGTGGTAAATAAGAACAGTCATCAAAATGACGCCACTAAGACACATGGGGCAGAAGAGCTCCTTCAAGATGGAGAAAAAACCTCTACCCAAAAAAAATCCGTAAAAAAACCTAAACTAAAACCACAACCAGAAGACAAAATGCCAAAACCAATCAATTTCCGTGAAGGTTTTTTTTGCTCGGATGGCGGATGAGAAGTCAGGAGTCTAAGGAGAATTTAGGAAGCTGACTATTCTGTCCAGTTTGGCCACTAGCACACAGGACTTGCCCAGATCATTTGCTAGCTCACAGCCTTCTGCTGATGCAAGGACAACCCCTGCTTCTGCCTTTAGCAGATGGGGAAGCTCAGGCAAACCCCGGGCACGTCCAAGCTGCCCTCAGAGGCAGCGGGAACACCCAGAGCACTCTCTTGCTGCCTTGGAGCACAGCCTCTCCTGTGGGGAGCCCTAAATGCTCCTGGGACACCAAAGTGAGGAGGATCATTGGGTCCAGCTGTGCTGGCACGTGCACACAATACACTGTCCCTCAGAGAAGAAAGACACAAGACATACTCAGGAGCTCCAGGGACTCATCCTCATCATGCTCCATCTCCTGTTGCTGAGCAGAAGCCGTGTCAGTGCTGGAGATGAACGAACTGCCCGGGTTCCACTGCACAGCTTGGCCAGCACTAGTGCCTTCAGGTGACACTGCTGCTCCTGGAGGTTCAACAGAAGAGCCTGTGGAGATCTGAGACAACAAAGGAGTTGGTGTCAGAAAGAAAAGTGGCTGGCAGAGATTAGCCCCAGATCCCATTTCAAATGCAAGCCCTTAGCAAGATGCTGTCAGCCACATGCAGGGCTCTGCCATGGGTTTGTTTTGATGTCCACTCCTCAAACTGGATGGCTCAAAGCCAAAGGCTGGTTTGACTGGAGTGCAAGGCCAGATTCATTGTCCATTTTCTCCAAAATGCATTTGCGTGGGTTTTCTGAAGGGTGACTGCCAAAATGACCATTCCACTTTCTCCCAAGGACGCTTTTCCCCCTCCAAGGGCTGCAGACACACTTGCAGCTCTTTGTTCAAATGTTTTACCTTCTCCCATGGAGTCCTCTTTTCCTCCGGCATCTTCTGAACGTGCCCAACCAGCAGCGCTGCTGCTTGGGACAGTTTCTGTGCCTCACAGGAATCTTGGGCCTCCTTGCTGCCAGTCACTTGATGGAAATCTTTGCAGGCTGCCAGGCGAGATGTCAACACTTCCACCTCAAGTCAAAGAGAGCAAAGCAGTCAGAGAGTCCAGCTTGTCCCTGTCAGCCAAGAGTCATCGACTGAGAGGAAAGGGAGAGGACCAGATTCACAAGGGATACAGACAGCTTCTTTCCAGATCCATCTGGGTCACCGTGTTCACCTGCAAGAACACCTCAAGAAACGAGGAGAGCGGGAAGAGGCCAGCAGGAATGCATTCAGATGACTGCTGGCCAAAAGGCCAAAGCACTAGTGACACTGTGCAGGGCAGCAGCTGAGATTCAGCAGAGCAGGGAGTGTCCTTCAGAGTGCCTGTGACACACACCGGAGCAGGACGGCACTCAGAGGCATCACCCCACCCCCCTGCTGCTCTGCAGGGGAAAGGCAAGAAGGGCAGAAAGCACCAGGTTGGTGACTGCAGTGGCTATTGCTCTTTCACTCACTTGTTTCTGTAGAGCCTCTTGCTTCTCAAGGAGGAGACAAATTTTCGCTCGGCATTCTGTTTGAATCTCCATTTCTTCCTCCAGCCTCTTCTCCCATGCCTTGATCCTAGCCCGAGTTTTCTGCAGCTCTGCCTCCAGCTTGTCTCCAAAGTTCCGTAAAGAACAGGAGACAGAACCTTCCATCAGGGGAGTGGCTACTACTCCTCCGCTTACATGGTTTTGTTGATTGCCCCTCTCCTGATGGAGTTTCCATTGATCCTCAGTTCTCCTGATGTCTTCCCTGCTCTTCCTCCTCGCTGCCATCGTGTCACTCGGAGGTTTGGGCGGCTCTGCTTGTGCCTCTGCCTCCACGTTCTGTACACACAAATGCAGAGCAAGTGACTGGGAGATGCCATCAGGCTCAGCATTTTCCTTTTTCAGCGTACAAATCATATTCATTCAGCCACTTCTTTCTGCTTCCCTGCCCACCTCTGCTTCCACTGTAACCCTCCTGTCCCAGTGCTGATCTCTGCAGATGACAAGGCTCTGTGCTTTCAGTGCCTGGGAGACTCCTGGCCTCCTCAGTCCCGAGAGCTCCATTGAATTCCCCTCTCCCTGCCCTTCACTCTGTCCCACTGTGACACTAGCAGTACAATCAGCCTCCATCTGGGGCTGAAGCTCCAACAGCCTCTTTGGAAGCTGACAGGGAACGTGTCTTTTGCCACACAAGAGAAGAGATGCCCCCCAAAGATTCACGGACAACACATCATCTCTTAGCAGCTTATTAAAAGCCAAAAGACGGGTGGACTCCGAGTGCCTGTCAGCTCTGCTACTGACTGCTCTGCCTGAAGAGGCAAAAGAACAACCTGGCAACAAAGGCACCAAGATCCCTGTCTTCAAACAGCAACTCCACATCCCCAGTGTGTCTCTGAAATGCTCCCGGGTAAGCACAGCCAAGAAGCTCATGGGCACGAACCACCCCAAAGAGCTTGTGTTGTCAGATCAAGACTTTTGGTGCCTGTGGGTACTTGGCACGTCTGTGGAGAGGGACAGGTGTCCCCAGACCACAGCGTCCCCCACGTATCCACCAAGGCTGAGCACAGTGCCTTTGGCATGCTCCCTCCTCTGCACACAGGGAACCTTCCTGCTCCAGGCTGGCCCCTATCAGAATCCCAGCAAGCTGGGGCCTAAACATGGCAGCTCAAAGCCCATTTTCCAGCTGTCACTGGCTGAGGGGAATGGCTAGGTCTGGCAGGACTGCAGCACTCGGCATCCTCAGCCACCAACAGCAAGAGCTGGCTGCTCAGAAACTTGCAGCTCTGCCTTGCACCAAAGACAGCACCCTCCAGAAGAGGCACTTACTGGCTGGGAAAGTTCCGGCTGTGGTGTGACCACAGCTGGAGCCTTGGGGTCATTTGGCTCCGCGTTGGCTTCTTGTCCAGGAGCAGAGGAAGCCAGAGGAGAATCTGTTCTTCCTTCAGTGATCTGTGGACAGACAGGAGCGTGAGACACAGGCTCATTTAGAACCTTCTTTCTCTTCAGCTCTAGAACCAGCTCTACTAAGCACAAATCATCATCTTTGAGAGCAAGGGGATTCTAAGTCACTCTGACTAAATTCGAATGAGCTGATTCAACTGGACACTGCAAATGGCTCCAAATTACATATTCCCCCCGACTACTATCAGGAAGCACCATTCTCTCTGCAAAACTGATCTTTTAGTTCTTTTAAAGCTCTGGAATGGAAAATTAGGAAATAGGCAGTGATGCCTTTGCTCTTGCTGCAGCAGACATGGAAATGGATTTTCTTGCAGCCTACTCAGCTGGCCCTCTACACTCTACTGCCACAGGCCAAGCTCACAGCTTGCCGCACAATTTTAAACACCAGGAACATCAAATGTTCTTTCCTTACTTACCTCGGGATCAGCACCTCTGAATACCCGGCTCAGGTGACCTGCAGTGGACAAGGGAAAATGAAGCAGATGCTTTGAGAAAACTGGAGACAACTGCAGCATTTTTAGAAGACCTTCCAAGAAGGCCTCCCAGTCTACATTTTCAAAGTTGTCCTGCTTGACCCAGCAATGGAGGAATTGGCAAACTCTGCTGCCACAGACTCTCCCACGGAGGGAACGCAACTCCTGCAGGCTCCCTTGCAAATGCTGCCCGCACGGCCCTGGCCACACACAGCCCCTTTTGAGCTGAACGTGTTGACAGGAGCTTTACCCAAGCGGCATCCCAATGGCCTTTCTGTTTCCAAATCAACTCAGTCACTAAGAAAGAGCAGGAAGACACAAAAACCAGGTGAGGTGACACCCAGGGAAAACCTCTACTTACCTGCCAGGTGAGTCAGGAAATAGCAGGAATAAGTAACTCCATAAACAGTGAAAACTGCAGCAGCGAGTTGCCCAATCATTGTGGCAACTGCTGTGCAAGTTTGCAGACTGCGCTCTAACGCTAGCTAAAAGGAGTCTCCTGTCAGACAGCAGCTGCCCACTGACAAAAGCCTCAAGCACAGGACCAAGTTCCTGCACCGAGCAAGCCCAAGAGCTGCTCTGACACCCCTGAGGCATTCCGGGCACCAAGGCAACCTTGCGATGTCACCACGACCACGTGGCAACCGTGCCCTGACATCACAAAGTAAAGCCCCGTGACGGTCTGTGAATTGATAGAGATGGATAGAGTGATGTTTGTGTTGGTCTAGGCTGCATTTTTACCTCTTTCCCCCCCTCAGCTGCCTGTTTCAGCTCTTGTTTCTCCCCCTGTGCCCCCTGTGTCCCCTGTTGCCGCGCTGGGTCCCAGCTGGCGGCCGGGCCGGGCGGAGCAGCAGTTCCAGCCCCGGCTGTCCCTGGAGCGCTGGGAGCTGCCGGTGGCCCCAGGCACTGTCCCCTGAGCCAGTGCCATCTGCTGTCCTTGTCCAGGGGTGCTGCTCTGCAGGGGAGGAAGCAAGAACAGAGTGAAAGGCTTTGAAGATGAGGTGGTGGGAATCCCTCTGCTTAGATTTCTGTTTAAAGATATATGGACTGTAGCATAGAGAGGAATAATTACATGGATATTTATATATGCAAGTTACTATTTGTATAGGAATATTTCTGTATGTATCTTTGTATATTTATAAATGTATGCTACATATATGTGTCTGTATATATGCATACATCTTTGTAATAACATATGTATGTATGGATGTAAGTATATGTATATGTAAGTATGCTGTTCTATGTGTGTTTTAATTCTATTCCCTATAAATAGAGTTGTGTAGGTATTTCTATTCATGCAGTTGGAGTTATATGGCTCTTTAAATAGGTATATTGGTATTCCTAGAAGTAAATATATCCAGTTTTCTATTTACATCTGTGTATTGACTTCTGTATTTTGAGGTGGGTGTATCTGGGTGTATCTTTCTATTTAAACATGTATGGAGAGGTATAGTTGTGTCATTGTATCGATTGAGATCTTTGTAGACGATGGTTTAGATAGAAATACTGATATTTTTGTATTCCTAGATGGGCTTTAGGCTTGCAGTAATACGTAATAAATTAAGTTGCTAAACACCTAATTGATCTTTGTGTCTAGTGACTTGTTGTAGATGTTGGCAATAAATTAAGTTTTCTTAACTGAAGTGGATATTTCTATATTTTTGCATAGCATTGTTGTAAAAATCTAATAAATTCCTTTTTTAAGACTCAAATTGACATCAGCATAGTTCTGTATTGTCAGCGCAGGTGTAGCAATTTGTAATAAATGACATTTTCCATGTGAAATCAATTCTGGTGTATTTGTCGATCAGCAGCGCAGCTGTAGGAATCTGCAAGAAATTACAATTGTCAACTGCGATGGGTGTTTTGTGATTTGTGCTGTCCAGAGCAATGAGCAGTTTTATATACTGGAGGATTTTGGCCATGGAAATCTCCATCCGTGCCCAGCACATGCCCCACTTGCACTCAGGCTGGGCAAGGCAGGTGCAGATTTGGGATGGCAGCAGAGCCACACCTTGGCTGAGAACTCGCTGCAAAGGCTGCTGAGAAAACTCCGGGATTCCACGGAGCATCCAGCTCCAACCAGAGGCACCCAGGGAGGACAAATCCACTCGCCATGCCACGGACAGCTCTTCAGGAAGCGCTCCAAGTGTCCCTCTGAAGGTCATCCTGGAGCCCAGGAGCCAACAGGGATCCTGAGCCAGCTCCGCTGCCTTTGGCAGCACTTTGCAAACGAGCTGCAGCAAGGGGGAGGCCGCAGGGCTGTGAGTGCTGCAGGCTGGGGATGAAGGATGGGCCATGGACACCTGTGCTGACATGCTCCAGAATCCACAAGGATTCTGGGGGAGAAATGGCAAGCAACAAGTTCCCACAGCCACGACAGTGATGGAAGGCCTTGCTGTGAAGTTCCCTGGAGGAACTCCCAGGGGAGTTGCTGCTATAAGAACTAGTACCAGAAGGCACAAATGTAGTAACACTAGGAGATGGCCTCTAGGACCCACAGGCAATAGCTTAGGGAAAGATCAACTCTAGATTTGATAGATTCTATTGATTATGGCATATCAAAATATAGAATATGCAGCATTATATTTGATAAATTGCATCTATGATACATATAAATATGTACCATTGAGTGCAGTTTCATAAATATTTTCATTTCATATAGATCTGATATATTCTTCCCACTTGGGGGAGTGAAGATGTACTGCTGTTGAGAACCTTCTGCCCACACAGCAGTCAGCCCACAGGGCTGTGCGTGCACACCCACCCACCGTCCTTGCTCTTCTCGGCATCTTGGGGCTGCTGTTGGCACAGAACTGGGATGAATTGAACTCGA
The DNA here is from genome assembly GCF_029207755.1 of Chamaea fasciata. Taxonomy (NCBI): domain Eukaryota; kingdom Metazoa; phylum Chordata; class Aves; order Passeriformes; family Sylviidae; genus Chamaea; species Chamaea fasciata. The sequence continues at coordinate 204,531 of NW_027094153.1, read as the reverse complement.
CACACCTGCCCATGTCCAGCCTGTCATCAACGCTGATGTGGCAGGGCACAACACAGAGCTCTCAAATCACTCACATTATCATACATGCTTTCATTCCTGCTGGGGAATGGGGAACTTAGAAACACCAAAGACACAGAAAAGAGGTGGAAAAAGTTGGGATCTTTGGTACACTGCTGGTACCCTCATGTAGGAACATTTGTTGGGTTTTTTAAGGTGATAACTTTCCAAAAACTAGCAAAGCTGCTCAGCATCGGTCACCCAGTTGTGAATGGTTTTCTTGGCTTGGCAAAACTGCAGTGTTAACTGCGGACTCCGTCCTTGGTTCAAACCACCTGCCCTGACCTGCAGACAAAAGCACCAGCACCAGGAGAAGCTACATCAGCCACTTTTCTCAAAAAGATCTCTTCAATATGCCAGAGGAAAGGAAAACATGTCAGACAGTGTGGACTAATGACAAGACTCTGAGCAACAGTTAAAAAGCCAAGGGCCGCAGCATTCTGGGACACCCCTCGTGCTCCAAGGCAGCCAGGCCGCCCTGGCTGCCCGGGATCCTGCGCTCCACGGGCTCTGCAGAGCTGCACAGCGGGGAGGCAGCCTCGGGCACCTCAGGCCCTGGGCACCAGTGGCCTTCTTGGTCTGGACGGCTGCCTCTGGGCAAATGCAGCCTGCTGGCCCTCTGCTCTTGGCCCTAGCCCGGCCTTGCAGGGCTAATCCTGCTCCCGCTCTGAAACGTGCTCAAGAGGGACTCATTTGTTTCCAGCTTTCCAGGGCATTGATTTGCACCACAAAATACTGAAGGACTAAGGCCTGAGCAACAGGCCCTGAGCTAAATCTGCCCTCTGGATGACCCTTCCAACCAAACTTTCAATGGATCTGCTCCTTAACCAAGTGTTACTATCATTAGGATCTATGCATTCATTCATTGGTGAAACACGTCTTTACCTTTCAGCATGAAGAAACCAGACAAGGCCACATCTGGCCTTGCTTCCTCCTTGAGCCCTGGACAGGCTCAGGGAGAAAACCAAGAGGAGAAGGAAATCAGATCTCCTGCCCCAGAAGGTCTGTCAGATTGCTCGTTCAGCACTGTCAAAGCTGGGCTACTCTCACAGTGCAGTCAGAAGCCTGGTGGCCAAGAAAGGGGGAGGCAGTGTAGGATTTCCTAGTTCCTCGCAGTGACTTTCCCGAGCTTTGCTGGGACAGCTTTCCCCACCTGATGAGTGGATCTGGATGAAGGATAAAGTAAAAAGGGTGTCTGCTGATGGATCTTTCTTAACCACTAGAGGCAACCTTTTGTACCAGTGATAAGGTGCATTGCTTACCTTCTTCTTTTCTGATTTGTCTTTGCACTCCTGCATGATAGTAAATGACACTGTTGCTTCAGCTGGTGTCTGTGTCTGTGTCTGTGACTCTCCCTGTTGCAGACAGGTAAAAAATGTTATTAAAGAAAGGTCAAATGTTATTAAAGAAAGGTCTTATGGAATATGGATGAGGCCATGCTACTTTAGCTAAGCAGCTAGCAATAGCCTGCAAGCTCCCAGTTGAAAACTGTTTAGAGAAAGAGAAGTTTGTTCACACAACAGCCTATTCTTAGGGAGAAAAACAAGTGCATCTGCATAAATATTAGCTCTGTTCCATCAGAACCCACCAAGGAAAAATGGAAACAACCTGAAACTTAGCACATCCACACAAATGACCTTCTGACCAATAAATGAGGCAGTAAGGAAACTACCCGCCAACGGGTGTGGTGCATGAGGTCCCTGAAAACTGGACAAAAGAAGCGATGTGAATAAAGAATTGGCTTTATCTGCATGAAGGATATGGAGTCTCGGCTGATTCATTACAACATCTCCCCACCACCAAAACAAACACACAGCCAGTTGAGCACAAGACCTGCCTCTCTGCCAGCCCATTTCTTGGAAAACACCCCTGATTGCCATCTCTGCAAGTGCAATCCCCACTTTCCAACTACCTTTTCTGCAGCCAGGCGAGAAAAGTAGTCGCTCTCAGCTCCGGACACCTCCAGACACCAACTGCTTTCAGCAGTCACAAGCCTGAAATATCAACTTCCTTACTGAACCAGCCCACTGGGAGCTCACACAGGGAGGCCTTTTGTCCAAGGATACCCACACCAGAGCTCGAGGCTGGAGCAGTTTGAAATGCAACACCTCCAGAGTTTAAACCTCCCTTTATCAAATGAGAACATACCAACCTGCCCCAAAGGGAAAGGAAAGAGAAGCTCTTCTCCCACAACAGCAAGCTCTGTGCTTCCTTTGGTTCCAGTGGAGAGTGGAGGCCATGGGCTACTCCTCACTTTGGGAAGGAACCTTGGGAAATGGCCTGACCTGGGAGACCAGCAGAGGGAAGTTCCCCAAAAGGTATGGAAAAGGATCTCTGCAGGTGTCTTGGTTTAGGAAGACAGGTATTTGCTAGGTAAAATTACAATCAGAGGCTTTTTGGCAAAGATTTGGGAAACAGGAATAGTAGTTCTTTACTAGTATGTAATACAAAGCAAACAAACACAAAAAAAACTTCTTTTTCTACTAAACAACTACAGCATTAATGACAAACGACAACAGCACTAAGAACTTTGAGGGCTTTGTTTTACAAAACTTAGGGCAGTTTGGTTTCGGTGTCTCTGCAGGATCTTCAGAGCACTAAGCTGGAACAGTGGAAAAGTCCCGGGCTGGTAGCTGGGATGACAGGGTGTTCCGGCAGGCAGGGGCAGGATGTCCCGGCAGCGCAGGGAGTGCAGGGTCACGCTGCAGCAAGAGGAGCAGCGCTGAAGAAGTTCGAAGGCGAGGCAGAAAAGCGACTTAGCTTCTGCTCGGCGTGCTTTGCGGCGGCTGAGATCTTCGAGGAGCGGCAGACACGTGTCTCTCGAATGTCGGAAGCAGAAAAGCACGCAGCTGCTTTAAGCTGTGTCTTTTATTTGCGTTATTTTTTCTTTTTACTTTTCGTCTATTTTTTTGTTTTAGCCAAGCACTTTTAAGTATTTAACATTTGGTCTTCTTGGCAACCTGTGGGGAAAAAATTCTCCAGAGAAAGAAGGAATAAACTCAACCTCCAACATTATTCACTTCGAATTTTTTTCCCATACAAACATATTACATTGAGTTTTAATTATTAAAAATACATATATATATATGCAAATATGGATGCAGCTACATTGTCATGGATAGTTTATTTCAAAACAAGGTCTTTTTGAGGTATGCATCGGGTTTTTTCATTCTTTTGCATCACTTACCAGGTGCAACTTGGTCTTTGAGTGAAGACAACCTCATGGATGGGATTGTCTTTGCTGGAGGCAGGATTAATTTAAACAGTTTTTTTCAGCATACTTTTCATGTGTACTACTGGAACTTTATTTTTGTCTGTTTTTTGCAAGGGCTCAGATTGGGCAGGACTTGTTCGGTTGGTGGAACTTCGAGTGTTCACTAACCAGGTGGCTTTTGCTAAATTAGTATTTCAATTCTTAAAGGTTCTCTCACTTAGTGCTTTTAAGGTAGTTTTAAGCAGGCCATTGCATCGTTCAACTTTCTCGGCTGCTGGTGCATGATAAGGAATATGGTACACTCACTCAATGCCATGTTTTCTAGCCTAGGTGCTTATAAGACTATTCTTGAAATGAGTCTCATTGTTTGACTCGATTTTCTCAGGGGTGCTATGTTTCTACAGGACTTGTTTTTTTAGGCCCAGGATGGTGTTCCGGGCAGTAGCATGAGGCACAGGGTAGGTCTCTAACCATCTAGTGGTGGCTTCCACTATGGTTAGCACATAACGCTTGCCCTGGCGGGTTTGGGGAAGGGTGATGTAGTCAATCTGCCAGGCTTCCTCATATTTATATTTGGACTACCGCCCACCATACCATAAGGGCTTCACCCGCTTGGCTTGCTTGATTGCAGCACATGTCTCACAGTCATGGATAACCTGAGAAATACTGTCTATGGTTAAATCTACCTCTTGGTCTCGGGCCTACTTATAGGTGGCATCTCTGCCCTGATGACCCGAGGCATCATGGGCTTATCGGGCTAGGAACAACTCTTCCTTGTGTTGCCAATTTAAATCTATCTTTGACACTTCTATCTTGGCAGCTTGATCTACCTGCTTGTTGTTTTGGTGTTCCTCATTAGCCTGACTCTTGGGAACATGGGCATTTACATGGCGGACTTTCACAGGCAGCTTTTCTACACGAGTGGCAACGTCTTTCCATTTATTAGCAGCCCAGATTGGTTTTCCTTTACGCTGCCAGTTGGCTTTTTTTTACTTTTCTAGCCAGCCCCACAGAGCATTGGCTACCATCCACGAATCAGTGTAGAGGTAGAGCTTTGGCCACTTCTCTCTTTCAGCAATGTCAAGGGCTAATTGAACAGCTTTGAGTTCAGCAAGCTGACTTGATCTCCCGTCTCCTTCAGTGGCTTCTGCAACCTGTCGTGTGGGGCTCTATACGGCTGCTTTCTACTTACGGTTCATTCCCACGATGCGACAGGAACTATCAGTGAAAAGAGCGTAGTGTGTTTTTTTTGCTGGCAATTGGTTGTATGGAGGAGTTTCTTCAGCTCGTGTCACTTGTACCTGCTCTTCTTCGTCTGTGAAACCGAAGTTTTCTCCTTCCGGCCAGTTTGTAATTATCTTCAAAATCCTAGGGCGATTTGGGTTTCTAATACGGGCACGCTGTGTGATGAGGGCAGTCTATTTGCTCTATGTGGCATCGGTGGCATGGTGCGTGGAGGGAGCCTTTTTTTTAAACATCTACCCTAGCACTGGTAGTCGGGGTGCCAAGAGGAGTTGTGCTTCTGTGCCAATCACTTCTGAGGCGGCTTGAACTCCTTTATAGGCGGCCAAGATCTTCTTCTCTGTGGGAGTGTAGTTGGCTTCAGATCCTCTGTAACTTCGACTCCAGAATCTCAGTGGTCGGCCTCGGGTCTCTCTTGGCACCTTCTGCCAAAGGCTCTAGGACAAACTGTTGTTCCCGGCTGCAGAATAAAGCACATTCTTCACATCTGGTCCCGTCTTGACTGGGCCAAGGGCTACTGCATGAGCAATCTCTTGCTTGATCTGGGCAAAGGCTTGTTGCTGTTCAGGGCCCCAGTGGAAATTGTTTTTCTTGCGGGTAACCAGGTAGAGAGGGCTCACGATCTGACTGTACTTAGGAATGTGCATCCTCCAAAAACTTATGGCTCCTAGGAAAGCTTGTGTTTTCTTTTTGCTGGTCGGTGGAGACATTGCTGTGATTTTATCAATGACTTCAGTGGGGATCTGCCGCCGTCTATCTTGCCACTTTACTCTCAGGAATTGGATCTCTCTGGCAGGTCCCTTGACTTTGCTCTTCTTGATGGCAAACCCGGCTTTCAGCAAAATTTGGATGATCCTTTCTCCTTTCTCGAACACTTCAGCTGCAGTTTTTCTTCACACAATGATATTATCAATGTACTGTAGATGTTCCGGAGCCTCACCTTTCTTCAGTGCAGCCTGGATCAGCCCATGGCAGATGGTGGGGCTGTGTTTCCACCCCTGGGGCAGCCGGTTCTAGGTGTACTGCACGCCCCTCCAGGTGAAAGCAAACTGAGGCCTGCATTCTGCGGCCAGAGGAATGGAGAAAAATGCATTGGCAATGTCAATAGTGGCATACCACCTTGCTGCCTTGGACTCTAGCTCGTACTGAAGTTCTAGCATGTCCGGCACAGCAGCGCTCAGCGGTGGAGTCACTTCATTCAATGCACGATAGTCTACAGTCAGTCTCTATTTTTCATCAGACTTGCGCACAGGCCAGATGGGGCTGTTGAAGGGTGAGTGGGTTTTGCTGACCACCCCTTGGCTCTCCAGCTCACGGATCATCTTGTGGATGGGGATCACGGCGTCCCGATTTGTCCGATACTGCTGACGGTGCACTGTTGAGGTGGCAACAGGTACTTGTTGTTTTTCTACCTTCAGGAGTTTCACTGCAGATGGGTTTTCTGATAGTCTCGGCAAGGTGTTCAACTGCTTAATGTTCTCTGTCTCCACAGCAGCTATTCCAAAAGCCCATCTGAGTCTTTTAGGGTTTTTATAATATCCATTCCTGAGGAAGTCTATGCCCAGAATACATGGAGCTTCTGGGCCGGTCACAATCGGAAGTTTCTGCCACTCCTTCCCGGTCAGGCTCACTTCGGCTTCAACCAGAGTCAGTTCCTGTGATCCCCCCGTCACCCCGGCAATGGAAATTGGTTCTGCCCCCACATGTCCTGATGGTATTAGAGTACACTGCGACTCAGTATTTACTAAAGCTTCATATTTTTGTGGTTCTGATGTGCCAGGCCATTGAATCTACACAGTCCAAAAAACCCGATTTTCCTGTGCTTCTTCCTGGCTAGAGGCAGGGCCCCTCTAGCACTGGTTATTATTCTCTTCTTGGACGTACATGGTAGAGGTTTCTTCGAGGGAATTTGACACAGCATTCTCACCTCTGTAATACCTGGCAGCTTGCTCATGGGAGGCTGAGGCTACTTTCATTCTAGTGGAACTCTCTCTGTTAGCGTTTCTCTCTTTGAGCTCACGTACCCGTGCTGCCAGGACAGAAGTAGGTTTCCCATGCTACGCTCTCATGTCTTCTTCATGGTCCCTCAGATAAAACTACAGGTCAGTTCGAGGGGTGTACCCTCTCTTTTTCGCTGGGGAATGTTGGGCTCTGATTTTGGGGCCTGTGACTCGCACCGGTGCTACATGGGAACTGTTCTTTCTCATCTCCTCTTTCATTTCTCTCATCTCTTCTTTGAGTTCCTTTACCACCGCAGAGACATGAGCCTGCATTGGGCCACTGATCATATTTTCATAATTTCTGAGCTTGTTGGCAACAGAACCCACTGTCTCTCGGTTATCCTCGGCATTAATTGTTGCGATGAATGTGGCGTATTGGGATGGTCCATGAGTTGCCAGATTCTACAACATGTGCCTTGTGCATTTAACTTTGTCGGGGTCATTATCATGCTGTCCGGTCCTTCCAAAAAGTACTTCCAATACTGCCACTTCTCTCAACTGTTGGATTCCTTTCTCAAGGGTCTTTCATCGCATTCTATTGTTGTGCTCTTGCATTCTGTCTCTGTGGACAAATCTCTCTCTCACACTCATTAGAAGTCGTTCCCAAAGGGGAAGGGGCTTTTGCTCTCTTACAAATACTTGATTTATACTTGAGTCTTGGGTCAAGGGTCTTAAATTCTTTGCTTCAGCACTATTCAGTTGCACACCTGTACCTATAAGGTCCCAGACTCGAAGTAGCCAGGCTGTATAAGCTTCACGTCTTCGTCGTGCAATATCTTTTTGCAGATTACGTAGACTTTCATATGTCAGGGACTCAGTGATGATCTCAACCTGTGGCTCTTCTGTGGGCTGTGAGGACCCTCCTTTCTTACTTTTAGTATCAGGATCTGACGATTTCACTTTACACTTCCTTGTTTCCACAGGGGCGACTGCTGCTGGCTGTGGCTGCCCTTGTGGTTCAGCTGGAACCTGGACAGTTGTAACATCTGTGGGTTCCACTGCTGCACCATCAGTCTCTGCCTTCTCGGGGCAGGGGGAGGGTTTTTCATGAGCTGGAGAAATGTACTTCCTCAGCATTTGGCCCATCTCATGTATCTCTTTTACCAGAGCCTCAACCCAATCCGGGTGGGTTTTTTCTGAGGCAGGCTGTGGGGCAGAGTCAGGCTCTGGGGTATCATCCTTATTCTGTGGGGTAGGTATCAGGGTGGTTATCCAGGTCAATCTTCCTTTATCTCTGAATGCTAAACAGAATACGCATATTAGCAGCACTAGTCATTGTATGATATCATTAGCATTCAGAGAGGATTTAAACTCTTCAAAAACTGGTGGGGCAGACTCAAAGAGATGGGTAAAGGGTTGGGAAAAAGAAACTTCTCCCGGTGTCATTTCCTCACAGTAGGTACCATTGTTAAAGTAACTCCAAAAACACACAGTTAGTGTACGATAGCCCTGAATTTATGTGCCTGCCTTCTAGAGGAAATTAAAAATCCATGAGTTCTTCACCTTATTAAGCCATAAAATAAACTGGATGACAGTCACAGTAGCCTTAGTTATAGGGCCCATGTTTAGATAAGGGCCTGCAAATGGAAGGAATACAGCCACAACCACATGCCACCCAAACCAGGCTAAGTTAGACCACATTATGCAGCCTAATGAGGTTTTTATATCCAACGCACACAAAAGAAAGTACTAGGTTAGTTAAGAACTGCTATTTCTCTTCCCTCTTCTTTTCTCAGTGCCCTCAAGCCCCACGTTGGGCGCCAAAATCTGTCTTGGTTTAGGAAGACAGGTATCTGCTAGGTAAAATTACAATCAGAGGCTCTTTGGCAAAGATTTGGGAAACAGGAATAGCAGTTCTTTACTAGTATGTAATACAAAGCAAACAAACACAAAAAAAACTCCCCCCCCCACCAAACAACTACAGCATTAATGACAAACGACAACAGCACCAAGAACCTTGAGGGCTTTGTTTCACAAAACCCAGGGCAGTTTGGTTTCGGTGTCCCTGCAGGATCCTCAGAGCACCAAGCTGGAACAGTGGAAAAGTCCCGGGCTGGTAGCTGGGATGACAGGGTGTCCCGGCAGGCAGGGGCAGGATGTCCCGGCAGCGCAGGGAGTGCAGGGTCACGCTGCAGCAAGAGGAGCAGCGCCGAAGAAGTTCGAAGGCGAGGCAGAAAAGCGACTCAGCTTCTGCTCGGCGTGCTTTGCGGCGGCTGAGATCTTCGAGGAGCAGCAGACACGCGTCTCCCGAATGCCGGAAGCAGAAAAGCACGCAGCTGCTTCAAGCTGTGTCTTTTACCTGCGTTATCTCCCCCTTCCACCTTTTGTCTATCTCTTTGTTTCAGCCAAGCACTCTCAAGTATCCAACACCCGGTCCCCTTGGCAACCCGTGGGGAAAAAATTCCCCAGAGAAAGAAGGAACAAACCCAACCTCCAACAGCAGGGAAAAAGAAAAAAAAAAAAAAAAGGTTAATTGAAACTTTTCAAAAAGTTCTCAGACAGAAATGACATGACAACCCCAAAGTCTCTGTGGTTTTTCAGGACACATCATTTTTGTCAGTCCCCCCAAGCACAATCAGCTCCCCAACAAGACTTCAAGACTAAAGGACAAACCTTCCCCCTCACCTCTCCACACCAGCTCTAGGGAGTCTCTGTCCATTGCAAGATCTCCTTGGTCAGTCTGCATTGGCAAGAGCTGGCTGCAGGAGGCATTTGCATTGGAAATCTCCCCAGATGGGGGGAAAAACAGAAGAAGCGATTCCTGAGGAAAGAAAATGGCAACGTCCTTTGGGAAGACAGCAGCGTGAGCTCCCTACAAGTGAAGGCCTTTCATCCCTGGCATAAAGCAACATCCATCCATGGGGCAGCACTAGCGTTTTGATGACAATGCTGACAAAATCACTGCCCCTTCCTGCTGCTGTTGCTGACAGCGAATCATGAGAAATGTTCCAACTCTGCAAAAAACAGGCAGAGATGGCGAGAAAAAAACAGTTGGTCTGCTGAAAAGGTGGCCAAAAGAATGCTTTCTAATGTCCCCTTTTCATCCTTTCCCCAGCCAAGACAAAGCAATGGCCTTTTCCTCCGTCACCGATGGTGACCCAGGCACAGGATGCAGCATGGGGACAGAGTCCACCACAGCTCCCAGAGCCCACCCTGCCCAGGGGCTTCCCGTGCCGAGCCGAGCCAAGCCGAGCCGAGCCGAGCCGAGCCGAGCCGAGCCGAGCCGAACCGAGCCGAGCCGAACCGAGCCGAGCCGAGCCGAGCCGAGCCGAGCCGAGCCGAGCCGAGTCGAGCCGAGCCGAGCCGAGCCGAGCCGAGCCGAGCCGCGGCCGTTGGTCTCCGGTCGTTGTGGCCACAGTCGGCGATGGACGCCATGCCGGAGCTGCCGCTGCCCGCCGGGCTCAGCGCCGGCACCTTCCCCGCCAAGCTGTGGCGCCTGGCAAACAGCCCCCGCGTCCGCTCCGTGCGCTGGGACAGCCAGGCGCGGGGGCTGCTCATCGACCGCTCCCTCTTGGAGCGGGAGCTGCTCGGCCCGGGCGGCTCCCAGGGGCCGGCCCCGCACACCTTCCGGGCCACGCAGTTTCGCAGCTTCCTGCGCCAGCTGAACCGCTACGGCTTCCGCAAGGGGCCGGGCTGGGTTGGCGCAGCCGCGCCGGGCGATGCCGGCGCCTGGCTCCACTACACGAACCCCTGGTTTCGCCGCGACCGCCCCGACCTCCTGCTCCGCATCAGGCGCCGGAGCGCGGCCAACAGGCAGCGGCCGGCGGCAGGGCGGGAGGGGCGCAGGCGCCCGCCCTGCGGCTTCAAGCCGCTGCCCAGGGAGCGGCCGCCGCTGCCGCCCGGGCGCCCGCCCCGCGGCTTCCTTCTGCTGCACAGGGAGCGGGTGCTGCCGGACGGCCGGGAGCTGCGCTGTCCCCGGCCCGGCCGCTTCCAGCAGCCGCCCAGGGAACGGCCGCCGCTCGCCTGGCGCCCGCCCTGCGGCTTCCACCTGCTGCACAGGGAGCGGCCGGGGCCGGCCCGGCGGGAGGGGCCGAGCCGCTTCCAGGAGCTCTATGGGCAGCGGCCACTGCCCGCCCCGCGGGAGGTGCTGCGGATCCCGCCCTGCCACTTCCTCGGCTTCCACGGGGAGCGGCTGTGGCTGCACGGACAGGAGGGGGCCCCCAGCCGCTTCCTGGAGCTCTACGGGGGGCAGCTGCCCCCGCTCGACCGGGAGGTGCTCAGGATCCAGCCCTGCAGCTTCCAGCAGCTCCCCAGGGAGCAGCAGCCCCCAGCCTCCAACCCGCCAGCTAAGAAAAGAACTTTTGGCTGTTAGTGCCTCTTTGGTATTTGGTTGGTTTGTTTTCATTGTTTTCTCCTCTGTGCAGATCTTCAGGGCCGTGCTGAGGATCCCGTCTGAGCAGGGATGACGTCACAAAGCCTTTTCCATCTGCCGCCATCACCTGGCCGTGGTCTCCCTGTTCCTCAGCACTGTCATGTTTGCTCACCTGAAGCCCCCCTCCATCTCCTCCCCATCCCCGGATCTGGCCCTGTCAGTTCTGTTCTCGCTGGTGCCTCCAGCCGTGAACCCCCTCATCTGCAGCCTGAGGAAGCAGGAGCTCGAGGCTGCAGTGTGGAAGACTGATGGCTGGATGGTTTTACAAACATTAAACTGCTGGCCAGTTTCTCAAAATCACTTGTCATAAAAGTCATTTTTGATACCTCTTGTTGCTTTACTTTGGAGGTTCTTTTCCTTTGTTTTACTTTTGTAATATTGTCCACAAAGCAGTGTCACTGTTTGTGCCATTTCTCATTTTGTTTCTCTCCACCTTCCCTGTGGCCACAGACTGTGTCAATGAGGGGCTGCCCTCCTGGTGGCTTTAAAGGAACCCAAGGATCTGGCAGGCAAGTTTTCTGCAGAGATCCCCCTTTGGTTCTCTTCTCTGGATGAGAGCTGGGGGCAGATCAGTGCTGGCACAGCAGCTGTGCCCAGGAGCAGCAGCCCTTGGTGTTGGCAGCGCTGCTCCCGTGGCCCTGCCCCGCTGCCCTCCTGGCCCTGGTGTTGCTGTAGGGCCGGAGTGCTCTCGGCGCCGGGCACAGGGCTGGGGCTGGCAGTGCCGGGGCTGCAGCAGGGACAGGCCATGGGCTCCGCTGGGGCAGCGCTGACGCCTCAGGGCAGGGCCTCGCTGCTCCAGGCTCCTTGCCCAGGCTCTCTCCAGAACACGCCCAGGCCCAATGCTGTGCACGGAAAAGCCCCGTGAGCAGCCCCAGGGTGGCCGTGGGCAGGCTGGGGGCAAACAGCCCGGCTGGGGCTCTGCAGGGTCCCTGGGGGAGACGGGAAGGAGCAGCAGAGCAGGGGCTGATCCATCCCCACTGTGCTGGACACCCCCGGGCAGCGTCCCAGAGCGTCCTCATGCACCTGCCAACAACATCCCCCCTCTGCAGCCCTGGCCTCTCTCCCAGCTCACACGGGGGCCGCATCCTTGCAGGCACAGACACGGCAGCTCTGGCTCAGGAGCCCCTGTTTGCAGTGCCCAGAGCAGGCCTGAGCACCCCCATGGTGTTGGTGTGGGGAGATGAACCTGAGGGAGCACAAATGCCATCAGCCCCTGGGGCCAGGAAGGCCTGGGGGACAGGAGGGAAACCACTCAGTTCTGTCGTGGCCTCTGAAGTCAGCCAGAAAGTTTGTTCCCATCAGCTGGGAGTTTCCTGTGCCACTGCTGACTTATTAAAATATGGATATTGATCTACTATCGATACCCAACTGTGACAGACAGAAGACTCTCTAACAGTTTAGAGTTAGAAAGTATATGTTTAATGCAACGCCAGGCAGTTGTGTGCGATCACTCCCTAAAATGCACTGCCAAGTTACAAAATCTCTTTCTTTTCAAAAGTGTTGAATATCCAAAATACTAATACATATTTATAGCACTAAAACCTCCCATTCTCTGCTTCATATTATAATTAGCTAAAAAGCTATTAAGCGTGTGTAGTTTGTTCTTTGAATTGGGTCAGTGGTCCTTTATATGGGGAGGGGGCGTAAAAAAAGGAAGTAAGTGGAGTCTTCCTCATTGTAAACTTTCAACCTTTTCAATGGATATCAAGATAAATGATAACTGGTCAAACTCCTGTTTCCTTTCTCCATGACTGTTGAATGGGTTTTAGGATGCTCGAGGATTTACAATTGTCTGTGTTCCTAAATCTATTTATCAGTTTCTTCTGTTTCTCATTATAAACACAGCTAAACAAACACAAAAATGACAAGCAATTAGTTATTTAGATCCAGGATCGTTATCCTTGATCGCAATCCTTTCATCTAACCATTAACTTCTAATTCTTTCCAGCACAGCTTATCTATCTACCTACTTGAACTAATTCTGGCAAAGCTTATCTTTAGCTAAAACATGAACTTTTCTCAAATCCTTACCTCCTTTGAAATTCATCTCTCAGCTCTCCCTTGATTTCCCCGTGGTCTGTTGCAATTCATTGGGAGATCTTTTTTCCTAGAGTTACGGAGAAATATTTCAAAGGGCTTCTAATAAACGCACATTCCTATTTTCAAGGGTGTATTTTTCTCTTGAGAGCAGAGGTGATTGCAGCATTCAGTGACTCATATTGACCCCGGGACTCTCCTAAGCAGGCAGGTCTGGCCTGCTCAGAGAAGCTGTGCCTTGAGCTCTGACCCAGTGGACAACCTTGCTCCACATTCCCCAACTCCATCCTGCCTCTCCTCGCTCACGTGGGACCTGCTTTGCTCGGAGAACTGGGTGCACTCAGGCAACGAGGGGGTTCCTTTCTTTTATTTTAGCAATCTAAAACCCCTGAGCTTCCCCATGGAAAACAGACAATCTCCTTGTAATGGATACATAGTATTAAATTCGTGGATTAAAATTGTGTGTATTAAAACTTTGCAGTGGAATGTAAAAAACCCCTGAATTCCTGGAAAGAGTTCCAGGGCATCTCTTCGCATACCACAGTCTTTTCACAGTCCAAAGGTGTTACCTCGACATCTGCCAGAGAGGTAACCGGGAAACGGCCCATTAAGCACGGGCTGGCCACATCTTCACAGCTCATCAGGAGATCCGATACCAATCTGGGCAGAAACCTTCTGACAGAAGATTCGGAGACTTTTCATTCAGACGTCTTCTCAATTTCTCAGGAAACTCTTTCAGATATCCCTTGCGGACACCAGACATTTCAATGATTATGTTATGTACATGATGTCATGTTCTTCGGGTTCTTTGTTACCGTCTTGTTTTCGCCTCAGGGTAGAAAAATGGTATAAAACACCTCCCCTGAGACCCCGAATTTGTGGGCAGTACTCCGGAGAAGCACCCTTTGCTGCTCCCGGGTTGTCCACCCAACATTCGATCGATGTTGTCCTGATTTATCGTGGCGTTTCCCGAAATTGCTTTTCAAATTTGTTAAATAAATCTTTGATTTTGGAAATTGGCTCTGATCATTTATAACATCCTCAGGTGTGTGCCAAGCCCAAGGTGCCACCAAGGAAGTTCCCCTTTCCCAAGGCAGAACCGTGCAAGGAATGTTTTAGACGCACAGGAAGTTCTAAAATAAACACAAATCCAGAGCCTGGGCTCTCTCTCTGTTCCCGGCTCCTGCACAGTCCCTCTCTCAGTCCCTTGGCCCCCCGGAATCCCCTCTGGGGCTCAGAGAACAGCCGGCAATGGAACCTTGCCCTGAAAAGGCACCATTGTGGTGCTCCCCAGCCAGGCCAGAAATGGAACTTTGTTCCTTTAGCCTGGGTGCAGAGACCCCCCGGGGCCTTTTCTGCACAGAGTTCCAGCCCCCAGCGTTTGCTGAAGGCGCTCTCTGCACATGTCACACTGCCAGGGCCCTGTCCTTGCTGTCACCTGCTGTGGCTGGGCCCAAAGAGAGCTCCTGCGCTTGCATTTCCAGCTGCCGTGCAACCAAAGCTGAGGGATCTGGAGCTGCCTGAATGCAAAAACTGAAATACGAGCTTCTCTCGAAGGGGAAATCTCCCCCTCCTGTGCTAACCCATGGCAATGCTGGCAAATGCACCAGCCACGGCCAGAATTCAGATTTCACTGCTAAACTTCCTTATATCCAGGGATAGTTCCCATGGGAATATTGTCAGGACAAGTCTGGCTGGCAGTGGTTTCACAAGGGTCACTTCCCATCTGTCCCCAAAACTCTAGGGAAGGCTTTGTGCTTTCCTTCCAATGGGAAAAAAAACCCCTGTCCTGCTTCTCCAGGTGCCCATGGCTGAGACTGGGATTCCACCTCCAAAACTTCCCTCTATCCAAAGCCTGCTCCCAGACAAAATCTGCCATTAATGACAAGTCTGGGTGACCTTGGCCTAGTGAGTCTCTCACCTGCCTTCCAAACCCTGGGGCTCTGTACTTTCCTTCCTACGGAAAAGAACTGTCCTTCTTGTCCAGGTGCCCACGGCCAGAATTGGGATTCCACCTCCAACATTGCCTCTTGTGAGAGACTGGAGGAGATTGTTGGCTGGAAACATTTCGTGTGAGGGGGAGGAAGGGGCAGAGGCAGCCTTACCCTGCCCTGAACCCCAGCACTTCTCAAAGCATTGACTTGACCCTGTAACCCAAATCCCCCCGAGCCTCTATCCCAGCCCAGCAGTGTCTGCCAATCCCTGGCACACCAAAGGCAATGCTCCACACCCACCTCTGCAGCCCCCAGCCCAGCTCCTGAGTGACCAGATGACCCAAAGTCCCATCTGGGGGAGGGGCCCAGGAAGACCAAGGGGTATTTTAGGCTGACCACAAGGCAAGCACACACGTTGACCCTGGCTCCTCTTGGAATTTCTGTCTGAACACTGCTGGAATCCAGGAGCTGGTAGCAGTGTGTGTTCTTCTCTCTATCTCTCTCTCTATATTTTATTTGTCTTTCTCTCTTTCTGTGTCTTCCTCTTCTAATTCCCTCCTTGCAAATTTTGCTTAACTTAAAATTGAGCAGGCTTCCAGTTTGTGAAGTTGAATGGGCCAAGTTAACGCTTTGAGCAGTGTTTTTTTGTTGACTGAATGTCATAGTAAAGCTTTTGCTCAAGTTTCTCTGATTTTCTAAAGTTGCCAGTAAAGGCTGTTTTGTTGTTTTAAGCTTCTGAGAATCTCTTGTTGGTACTTCTCCATTGTTTCCAACTCAGAGTACACAAACAATTGTAATTCCTTTGCAATGTCTCACGGAGAGAGTTGTTTGGGGGTTGGGGCTCAGGGCTTCTCTGTCCTGCTTGGCACAGCCCAGGCAGGGCTTTCACAGCCACATCCCACACTCCGTTTCCCACCTGGACCCGCTGGTGCCTCTGAGTTCTGCTTGCCCAGCCCCAGGGACGCTCTCCTTGTCTGCCCATTCCCCCACGGTCTCTGGGCAGGGGTGGCCTCAGTGGGAGCTGTGACACCCTCCCTCAGACACTTGGAGGCTGCTGCTGGGTTGGACTTCTCCAGAGGCTTGTTCAGCCTTCAGCTCTTCAGTTCAGGAATTCAGTGGCCCAGGGCTCCATCAACATTCAGAACGCGTTAACAGGCCAAGCCTCGGGGAATAATTTGATTTAAGTTTTCAAATTTTTCTGGTTAATTGGACAGATTTTAGAACTGTCCTCCAAGTGAATGTATAATATTTTAAAGGACACTGAGAAAAGATTTTTATGGTCCTGTTTAGAGGTTTTATTCCCTATTAATACACTGATATGTGCAATCTCCAATTGGCATTGAATCCAAGTGAGACATAGACTTTAAAGAATTAAGGATTTTAGAGAGGTTAAGATTTTAGTTAGAGATAAGCTTTGTAGGAATTAATTAAAGTTTGCTAAAAATTAAAAGTCTGTGGTTAGTTAAGGGAAACCAGATTTGAATTAACTTTCCCAGGCCTCAATAACTGATTGCTTGTCAACTTTATGTTTTGCTTAGCTGGGTTTGTAATGAAGAACAGAGAACCTGATAAATAGATTTAGGAGCACAAGACGATTACAGAAACTCCCTATTCAGAAACCCATTGAAAGTCATGCACCTGGAGAAATGGGAGTCCTACCAGAGCTCATTTGTCACATTTGCATTGAAAAGGTAGAAAGTTCAGAGCAAGGACGACTCATCTTACTTTCTTATTTTAAGCCCCCCTCCCCTTGAAAAGGAGCACCGACCCATTTCAAAGGCCAAACTAGCATGCTTAATTGTTTTTTGGCTAGTTACCATACTAAGCGGAGAATGGGATGGGGGGGGGGGCTCTGAGTACGCATTTGTGTTTTGGGTATTCAACATCTTTGTAAATAAAAGAACTCTGTGATTGTCTGTAAATTGCGGTGTGTATTTGGGAGCCACCCCGCATGCCGCCCGGTGCTGCAACAGACATACACTTTCTAACTTTAAACTGTTAGAAAGTTTTTGTCCCCCTCACTTGGATATCAGTATTAGCTCGATATTCATATTTTTTTAATAAATCACAAGTACCTTCTAATTCACTTTGAATAGCTATGAAAATCAAGGCCCTTCCTGACTGACAATCAATCAGACTCTGTCCCTACCCCCACCCCACCATTTCCCACATCCAAGCCCTGGGACTCAGAGCAGCCTTGTGCAAATCTGAGCTCCTTCCACCCCAGGCTGCACCTGCAGCTTTCAGCTCCTTGGCTCCAATTCCCACCTGCTTTCCTTGGAGGAGCTGCCTGAGACACAGAGGGATGTTCATTTCTTGTCAGCACACAAACCCAGGGGAAGGCACAGCTCCGTAAAATGCAAAAGTCATTTCTCTGCTGGGTATTAACATCCACTTTCCACAGCAGACACTCTCAGACCAATGGAAAAGACCTCCTGTGCCCAGCACAGATCCCAAGGTCTCCCCAAAGCCTCCCTGCCCCGATTCTGGCCAGATTTGTTTTTTGCACACGCTGAAGACAGGAGCTCCCTCCATGCCTAGAGGAAGGAAAGGAGAACAAGTGGATGAAGAGCTCTCCTGTGCAGAGCCAAGGTGCAAGTGCCACCGGAGTGGGAACCACAACTCACCAGGTTTGTGTCCTTTGGGGCTCCGGGACTGGTGAGACTCAGAGGCACAGAAAGGTTTCTTGCCAACAAACAGGAGTTGAACACCATACAGTTTAATAAGCATCCCAGCTCTTCCCTCAGCTCTCTGTGATGTCCCAGCAGCATCTGACATGTCCACCATCCCCAAGGGCTTTCCATGCAGGAAGAGTTTTCGACAAAGACATACGAAAAGGAAATTCTGTGATAGATACAAACACACTTAAGATGTTGACTGATACGATACTTCTGTGAACTTCAGAGAGATTGGGCAACTCCCTGAAGATCAAAGCATGAAACCAGTCAGTTGAGAGGCACTTGAATGACCAGAGAGTGTCTGGAGGAGGAAATCAGGGAGACTCGGGAAGGACATAGATCCAGCTGGTCTAGTAAAGAAATGTCCTTAGTCATGGCAATTTAAACAGGACAGCTAGAAACACCAGAAGGAATAGGTGAAGAAAATAATAAACGGAATCTTTTTGACACAACTAGAGAAGAGCAGTATTTCTTGTTATGCCATCAGTAGAAGAATATAGTAGATCCAGGAAATTTCTGGTGGGAA
Organism: Chamaea fasciata; assembly: GCF_029207755.1. Taxonomy (NCBI): domain Eukaryota; kingdom Metazoa; phylum Chordata; class Aves; order Passeriformes; family Sylviidae; genus Chamaea; species Chamaea fasciata. The sequence continues at coordinate 186,471 of NW_027094153.1, read as the reverse complement.
AACTTTGCCATTTCCTCAACTACTCAAACGACCCAGATAATAAAAATATGCTTGTATATTATGAAATGCACAAGTACGAAAACCTGTGCCCCTTTCCAGGCAGACATCAGCTGTGTGTGCATGAACAGGCGGTGCCACTTGTGCCCCGAGGTGCCGAGCTGGGATTGGCATCTCTCAGAGAACAGCTGTAGGGGGAGCAGCGCACCTTGCAAGGTGCATTCCCGGAGAGCCCCAGAGGGCTCCTGTCCCATAAACATCTGCTCTGCTCCAGGCTGCAACAGGGACCAGCATGGTGCCAGGATCATCAGAGAACAGGATGAGTGCTGGAATTCAATCCCCTGCCCATCCCGCAGCAGCCCTGCCTTTCCCTCCCCAAGCCCTGGTCTCCAGCACAGCCATGGAGGCTCTTTGGGCTCTGGACTTTTCCTGCAGCCACCGAGGGCAGCTGAGCTGTGCCTTTGGCACAGTCAGCCCTGCCCAGCGCAGGCGATGCCCAGCAATTCCTCACGTGTGCCTCGCCTTGCTGTCAGCCCCGGCAGCCCACACGTGCCCCCCTGGCCTGTGGTGCCTCTGGCAAGGGAGCAGCACAAGGCACTGCAGGAGCCTGCAGACAATTCCTGAAGCACTTGGAGGATGATCCTGCACCCCAAGGGATGTTCCCATGATGCCAACTCAGGAAGTGAAATGGGGAGTGGGCCCAGAGAGGAAAGGGCAACCAGGGATGGGCTGTTTGCTGGGGAGAGAGCAGGGATGGGCAATAGGGAGAAATTTGTACCAGGAAAAGAAAGCCAGGGTGAAGCAAAGGAAATGCTCAGGGCAATTTGGGGGTGGCTGCCAGGCAGCGCTTGGCTCTGAGCAACAACATCTGCAGTGGCACAGGAAACTCCCAGCTGATGGGAACAAACTTTCTGGCTGACTTCAGAGGCCACGACAGAACTGAGTGGTTTCCCTCCTGTCCCCCAGGCCTTCCTGGCCCCAGGGGCTGATGGCATTTGTGCTCCCTCAGGTTCATCTCCCCACACCAACACCATGGGGGTGCTCAGGCCTGCTCTGGGCACTGCAAACAGGGGCTCCTGAGCCAGAGCTGCCGTGTCTGTGCCTGCAAGGATGCGGCCCCCGTGTGAGCTGGGAGAGAGGCCAGGGCTGCAGAGGGGGGATGTTGTTGGCAGGTGCATGAGGACGCTCTGGGACGCTGCCCGGGGGTGTCCAGCACAGTGGGGATGGATCAGCCCCTGCTCTGCTGCTCCTTCCCGTCTCCCCCAGGGACCCTGCAGAGCCCCAGCCGGGCTGTTTGCCCCCAGCCTGCCCACGGCCACCCTGGGGCTGCTCACGGGGCTTTTCCGTGCACAGCATTGGGCCTGGGCGTGTTCTGGAGAGAGCCTGGGCAAGGAGCCTGGAGCAGCGAGGCCCTGCCCTGAGGCGTCAGCGCTGCCCCAGCGGAGCCCATGGCCTGTCCCTGCTGCAGCCCCGGCACTGCCAGCCCCAGCCCTGTGCCCGGCGCCGAGAGCACTCCGGCCCTACAGCAACACCAGGGCCAGGAGGGCAGCGGGGCAGGGCCACGGGAGCAGCGCTGCCAACACCAAGGGCTGCTGCTCCTGGGCACAGCTGCTGTGCCAGCACTGATCTGCCCCCAGCTCTCATCCAGAGAAGAGAACCAAAGGGGGATCTCTGCAGAAAACTTGCCTGCCAGATCCTTGGGTTCCTTTAAAGCCACCAGGAGGGCAGCCCCTCATTGACACAGTCTGTGGCCACAGGGAAGGTGGAGAGAAACAAAATGAGAAATGGCACAAACAGTGACACTGCTTTGTGGACAATATTACAAAAGTAAAACAAAGGAAAAGAACCTCCAAAGTAAAGCAACAAGAGGTATCAAAAATGACTTTTATGACAAGTGATTTTGAGAAACTGGCCAGCAGTTTAACATTTGTGAAACCATCCAGCCATCAGTCTTCCACTCTGTAGCCTCGAGCTCCTGCTTCCTCAGGCTGTAGATGAGGGGGTTCACGGCTGGAGGCACCAGCGAGAACAGAACTGACAGGGCCAGATCCGGGGATGGGGAGGAGATGGAGGGGGGCTTCAGGTGAGCAAACATGACGGTGCTGAGGAACAGGGAGACCACGGCCAGGTGATGGCGGCAGGTGGAAAAGGCTTTGTGACGTCATCCCTGCTCAGACGGAATCCTCAGCACGGCCCTGAAGATCTGCACAGAGGAGAAAACAATGAAAACAAAACAACGTAATCATAAAGAGATGGAAAAACCAGTGAACCCAAACTCCCTGAAGCAGTAGTTGGACTCGGAGAGCTTGAGGATCTGGTGAACCTCGTGGAAGAACTGGCCCAGCGCATTGCCATGGCACAGGGGCAGGGAAAATGTATTGGCCGTGTGCATGAGAGCATTGAGAAAGGCACTGGCCAAGGCAGCTGCTGCCATGTGGGCACAAGCTCTGCTGCCTAGGAGTGTCCCGTAGTGCAGGGGTCTGCAGATGGACACAGAGCGGTCATAGCACATGATGGTCAGGAGCAAATACTCTGCTGACATGAAGAACAGAAAGAAAAAGAGCCGTGCAGCACCTCCCGTGTAGGAGATGGTCCTGGTGTCCCAGAGGGAATTGTGCATGGCTTTGGGGACAGTGGTGCAGGCCGCTGAGGGCCAGGTTGAGCAGGAAGAAGAACATGGGGCTGTGCAGGTGGTGGCCGCAAGCTATGGCACTGATGATGAGGCCGTGGCCCAGGAGGGCAGCCAGGGAGATGCCCAGGAAGAGGCAGAAGTGCAGGAGCTGCAGCTGCCGCGTGTCTGCCAATGCCAGCAGGAGGGAAGCGGCTGATGGAGCTGCTGTTGGACATTTGCTGTGGCTGCACATGGGGACATGTTCATGGATAAAGGACAGTGACAAGTCAGGACAGGCTGCTTTGAGCCAAACATGGGTCATTCCCTGTAGACTGTCCCACTGTGATTCACCCACCCTTGTTCCTGCTCTGGGAAAACCTTCACCCAGGTCCCTGCCTGAGCTCCAGTTGTGCTGTCTGAGTGTGCCAGGAGCAGCCAGGCCTGTGCATGGGGGCTCTCCAGGAGCCGTCCCTGCCCCGCTGCCCTGGGTTTTTGGCCATGTGGCAGAGGGACAAGCCTGGATATTCAGGATTTGTCAGTGGAATCACTCCTAATGCAGAAAGGCTTGTTGCCATCTTCACTCCCACTTCTAAAGGGCATGGAGAACAGGAAGGAATTATAGGCATTATTTTCCTGCCCACACATCATTCCTGGTATACTGAGGTCAGAAATCCCCAGCATTTCTGCTGCACCAGACCTTGCCCAGAGCAGAGGGATCCCTGAATGTCTCACCCTCTCCAAAGGTCTCTGGGCAAGGTCCTCAGCACCCCCTTCTGCCAAGGACACTCACAGCTCCCTTGGCAAACCCAACAGCATTTCCTCAGCTGTGGCATCTCTGCACTTCCCCGTGGCACATTCAGGGAACTGCCAGAGGCTCTGGCACAGATCTGCAGGCAGGAGGGCAGCTCAGAGCTTGGAAGGACGCAGCAAGGAGATCCCCGGGTGTGCCCATGATGGGGTCTCAGGGAGGGGGCTCAGCTCATTCCCCTTTCCCATGGACTGCTTTGCCCACAGCCACACAGCTCACAGGGAAGCTCGGACAGCCCATTCCCATGGACACAGCTGCCTGGCAAGAATCCCAAGGGCAGTGCCTGGCTCAGCTGCTGCAAATGCCAGAGCCTCCCTGAGAGCACCAGATGACAGTGACAGTATCAGGGGAGGGCAGAACCAAGAGAAGATGTTGTGGGGCTGTGCCTGGGAGGGCAGGGCAGACACAGCCAGGCACTCAGGACAGTGTTCCCGTGCCCAGCTGTGCACAGCACCTCCCACACACCCACAGTGCCCTCCTGCCCCCAGCACTGCTCTGTTCAGCCCCCTCTCCTTCCCCAAGCCTCTCCCTGGGCCTGGACATTTCCCTCCTGAGAGGAGCCTTGTCCCTGCCAGTGCTCACAGAGCCCATGCCACCCTCTGCGCCCTGGGCTCAGCCCTACAGAAACCTGCCTGTCTGCAGGGCCCGGCCTGGGGCAGGGTCTGTCTGCAGCTGGGCAAGGGCAGCTCAGGAGAGCCCTGCTGGGCCCTGCAAAGGGGATGCTGCTGCTGCTGCTGAGGGCTGAGGAGTGGCTGAAGGCCCTTTAGGAGGCTCCCAGCAGAGAGACTGACCACCCAAAGTTACAAATCAGGAGTCTCTGTAAATGATTAAACGTGACTCTGATGATCCTAGGTGTCCCTTTCAACTCAGAATGTTCTGTGGTTCTGTGATTACAATTCCTGTTCTGCTTCACTCATCCTCTTTTGCCTATAATCAGAAGAGAAAAAAACCCCTTGCAACAGCGTTACAACAGTGAAGTAAAAACCAGACATTTCTTGGAAACTTCCAGGTGTCTCAGTGGGAATGAGGAACACCCAGCCCCTGATTTCAACAATTGATTAGAGGTTGATTAATGAGGATATTTAACAGAAACATCGAATAGGAAATTCAGTATCCACAGCTACAAACCCCTGGGTCAACCCATTGGAGTAGGTCCAAGGGCTTCTTTGTGCCACTTTTTTTTCTGACTGCTCACACTCTGGTTTAAAAACAAAATGTTCATCTTGTAGGTCCACTTCCTGACAATAAGACTGGGCAGTATTTCAGGAATATATTTTGAAGCTTATTGTTCTAAAATCTAAGATAAAGGGTAGGAAATGTTGTAGAGTTATTGAAAGATTATAGTAATACAAGTATATAAAAGTAGTTGAATAGAGTCATAGTAGTTGAATAGAGTTGATTAAAGATAATAGTTTTATAACTACATAATAGTAGTTAACAGAGCTACGAATAAATGAAAAATGCATAAAAAGCAAAAATGTTTTTGTCATCACCCCAACTTTCCCATCCTTCTCCAAGCAGGAAATTGAAAACACTCTCAGGAAAGCTCCTGGCCTTTGCAGCAATACCAGGCTTAGCTTCCTTTGGCAAGTGTCCTCCGGAGCTGTGCCCAGGCTGGTCTGGAGCTGGGCGCAGCCCTGCCCCACACAGCCCCTCTCAGCAGCAGCACCTGCCCTGCTCAGGGCGGCTCCTTCCCCCCACAGCTTCTCCCCAGCGCTGGCAGCAGCTCCCCGGGCCAGCTGAGAGCTGTCCCTGGCAGGCAGCAGAGTCCCTGGCCCAGCGCAGCGCCCTGGGCTGCAGGACCCTGCTCTGCACGACAGCCCTGGGCACCCCTGGCTGCAGCCCCGGCTGCTCAGCCCTGCAGCAGAGCCCGGCAACAGGGAGCTGCCCTGTGCTGTGCCTCGGGTGCTGCAGCAGGGACACCCAGCCCTGCCCTAGGGCCACATGCCTGCTCTGCAGCCACGCTGAGAGTCCTCCTGGAAGGGCCTTAAAGCTGTGGGATGTGCCAGCTTCAGGAGATCCCTGCAGGAGCTGCAGCTTCTCTTCCCCCAGCCTGGGAGTGACTCTTCCTAACGCTGCGAGGATTTCTCCCCCAGTGAGCCCTCAGTGAGCTCTGCTCTGTGCTGCCAGCCCAGGCTGAGTTGAAGCCCTCTGTGCCTGTGTGCTGTGCCCGGGGTGGCTGCAGGCAGTGCCCCAGCCCTGCTGGGCTGGGCACAGGAGCTGCTCCTGGGCAGAGCTGTCTCTCTGCAGCGCTGCCCTTGCCAGGAGCTGCCTCTGTGCCAGGAGCCCGGCCCAGCTCAGCAGCACAGACACGGCACAAGGGCTTGAGTGACCCTCTCCAGGCTTGTGCTGAGGCCCTGAACATCAGTCCCTGAGAGGGAGCTGGAGAAACCTCTCAAGAATTCAAAGTCAGAATCCAGCTCCAAAGTTTCTTGAAGTTTTACTGGGTCCCGCTGAGGGACACAACAGAGAAAGTGTCCCCAGGCCCCAGCCAGAGCAGAGAAGTGCAGGCAGTGATGACACGTGGGGACAAAGAGAAGCCAAGTCTTGGTGCCCTGGGCCACAGCAGCCTCTGTGCCACCAAGGGCCGTGAGGAGTCACCTTGTCCTGAGGCCCTGGGGCCTCCTGGCACAGTCCCGGCAAGGCTGGGCACTGTCAGCCCCTTGTCCTGCCCTCGGCATCCCCCTCCCATCCCAGTGGCCTCAAGGATGTGCTGGAAGGAGTCCCTGGGGAGCCTTGGTCAGGAATGGCCCTGGGGCTCCTTAATGCTCCCAGGGACTGCAGGCTTTTCAAAGGACTTAGGGCTTTGCTTTTGCCTTGGAGTCTCAGAGAGGTTTGTGCAATCACGGCCTCCAGTTATCTGCTTTAATTAATCCCTTGAGAGGCTTTGTCAGTAATGACACTCAGTGCACTCATTAATGCTTCAAAGCACTTCAGGTTTTTAAAGGTACTTGATGCTTCCCTTTTAAAACTGACTTTGTGAAAGGTTTGTGCCATTGTTGCCCAAATTATCTACTTTAACAAGTCCTTTGAGATTCTCAGTCAGTAAAAGCACTCAGTGGGGCTCATCAGTAATTCCGGCTACTCAAGGTTTATTCAAGGACTTTTTTTTGACACTGAGTCTGAGAGGTTTGTGCACTCGTGGCCTCCAATTATTTGCTCTAATCAGTCCCTTGAGATTTTTACTCAGTAACAACACTCGGTGGAGCTCATTCATGCTTCAAGGTAATCCGGGTCATTTAAGCACTTCTTTTTGCCACTGAGTCTCTGAGAGGTTTGTGCAATCATGGCCCCAATTATCTGCTTTAAGGAGTCCCTTGAGAGCTGTGCATTGACACTCAGTGGGGCTCATTAATGCTTTGAGATACTCAGGGTGTTTAAGGTACTTTGGGGTTTTCCTTCTCACGCTGAGTCTCTTGAGAGGTTTTGGTGCAATCCTAGCCTCCAATTCTCTCCTCCAAGGACTCCATGAGGAACCTGTGTTGGGGATGGACCTCAGGGTGACCCTTTAATGCTTCCAGACACTTTGGGTTTTTCCTCTGACTCTGACTCCTGGAAAGGTTTGTGCAATCTCTTCTCAGGCCCTGAGGTTCCAGGGCTCAGCACCAAATGCATCACTGGGCTCATTAGGAGAAAGCAAGTCCTGACAAACCACGGCTGTGCCTTGATTTCCTTCTGGCCTGGTGCAGTTCCTTAGGAAGTCTTTTTTCCTAGAGTTATGGAGAAATAGTTCAAAGAGCGTCGAAGGAATCAACACTCTTCTTTTCAAAGGGGGTATTTTTCTCTTGAGAGCAGAGGTCATTGCAGCATTCAAGTGACTGATACTGATCCAGGGTCTCTCCTAAGGAAGTCTGGCCTGGTCAGAGGAGCTGTGCCTTGAGCTCTGATCCACTTTGGACAACCATGCTCCACATTCCCTAACCCCATCCTGCCTCTCCTCACTCACCTGGGACCTGCTTTGCTCAGAGAACTGGGTTCACTCAGACAAAGAGAGGTTTTCTTCCTTTCTTAGCAATCAAAACCTCCTAAGTTCCAAACAATCTCCTCAATTTGTGGCAAGCCCAAGGTGTCACCAAGGAGGTTCCCCTTCCCCAAGGCAGAACCATGCAAGGAATGTTTTAGACACCAACGAAGATGTACGATAAACAAAAATTTAGAGTCGGCTGGAGGCAGAATTAGACCAACTCCTCAAGGACAGACAAGCTTTGAACTCCTTGCAAGTCAAAGCTCCAGGTGGGTTGTTGGGAGGTGTGTGAGTGAGGCAAGAGTGAGGGCAAGGGAAATGCAGAGAGCCCTGGAAGTGCTTCTGTGCACACAGGCTGTGGGGAAGGGCGCTGCAGCCCAGGCCTGGGCCAGGAGGGAGGCTGGATCATCATCCCAAGCTGCCCGGGGCCATGGCAAGGGGCTGTGGCCATGGACACTGGCCTGAGCCCAGTGCCTGGGCCCCTTGCCCAGGGCTGGTGTCAGTGGCCAGAGCCAGAGGGGATCCCTTGCTGGGGGCTGTGCCACGGCCACCTGCCCTGTGCCGCGCTGGCTGCTCAGGCGCTGCGGAACCAGCAGCAAACGCCGCTGCCAGGGCCAAAGGCAGCTCAGCCAGGCAGAAAGGGGCAGTGCTGGGCACTGGTTCCATGGCAACCCTCACTGGGACAGCACACCTGGGTCACCTGTCCCGGCAACTGCCATGGAAACCTGGCTCATTGGGAATGCAATGGTGGACAAAGGTTTTAGGAGGGCCTGTCCCAATAGGACAAAGGGTGCTGGTTTTAAACTGAAGGAAGGGAGGTTCAGATGCGGAGAGATAAGGAAGAAATTTTTGAGCATGAGGCTGGTGATCCACCAGGACAGGCTTTCCCAGAGAGCTGGTCAATGCCCCCTCCCTGGAAACATTCAAGTCCAGCTGGGACAGGGCTCTGAACAACCCGATCTGGTGAAAGATGTCCCTGCTCATCGCAGGTGTTTGGATGAGATGAGCACTGCAGAGCTCTTCCCATCCCAACCATTCCAGGATTGCATGGGGAGAAGGGGCTGCTGGCTGGACTCCATCCACTCCCTTGACTCCTCCTTGTCTCTGCTGGAGCCCACATCCAGCAGCCAAAGCCAGCCCCTTCTCTGGCCTTTCCCCCCCTGCCCCAGGGGCTGCCAGAGCCAGGGAGGCGCAGGTGACCTTGAGGCTTTGCAGGGCTCAGGCACAGCGGCTGTGCCAGAGTCAGGGCTGAGGTGTCACTCTGCGGGCTGGGGCAGAGCCCAGGCAGAAATGAGCCCTGAAGCAGCAGCTGTGCAGTGGGGGCCAGCAGGCCGGGCTGCCAAGGGAGGCTTCTGCCCATGGGCTGGAAGCAGCTGCTGCCGCCAAGGTGCCTTTGGTGCCTCAGGCTCTCCCTGGCACAGCTCCCAGCACGGCACTCTGCACTTGTGCCCGAGCCCTTCGTTGTGTTGGCTTGGCCTGGGGCTTTTCCTGCAGCGGGACCTGCCCTGGTCATGGCACAGGAAAGGCAGTTCCTCATGGAGCAGGAGGCTCTGACTGTAATGGGCTCAAACAAGTCCAACAAGGCCCTGTTTACTTCAAAATTGCTTCCTAGAGCACTATATTCTATATAATTGTTACAGCTCCTATACTGTGGAGTAAATAACTCTCTTTTTTCTATTTGCTCTGTTGTGTAAATAAATCTTTCTGTCTAATCCTGATCAGAATCAATCATAGCTGCATTTATGGAAATATATCTGGTATTGAATCGGTAATCCTGGAGGACAAATTGCATTGCAGTTCAATTCCACCTGTCCAGTCTTTTACACGTAAACCTTTGACAAAGTCTGGGACTAGGATTGGATCCGGCCACTCCCAGTCTCCTCTCTTAGATGGAATTTGAAAAGTCAGGCATCCTGGAGGGGTTTGAGGATCCATGGTGTCTGTTGGGTGTCATTTCTCCACCTCGTGACTCAGCAGGAGTTTCTCCAGTGAAGAAATGAAGCTTTTGCCTGAAGCTCCCACTCTGCCCATGACAGGAAGCTGTCAGAGTCTGTCCAAGGATGTGATATGCCTCACGACTGTCTCCAATGATTGAGGACTGAGACCCCAGACTCTGAAAGCAGCCCCTGGCCTGGCTGAGGTGGAACGCTTGCCAAGTCTCGGAGGACTGGTATGCATCTCCATGAGAACGGAGTGCAAGAACAATGGAACTGGTCACAGTGGACTGAGCCAAGGCTGCCTGTCCAAACTGGGCTGTCCGTACTGGAGGTACGGTTTGCAGCTTGTTTCTGAGCACTCAGCCTTTACACAGCTGGTTCCCGCTTTGGCTCTGTGCCCCTTGCTTTGCTTCCTGCCTTGACCAACCTATAAAACCTCTGGAGACCCCCGCTCACTTTTGTGATCACCCCACTGGAGAAGATCGCGTCTATAGGCATCGTTAGGCGTCGAAGACTCGACCCTCCACGTTCATAGCTATAATCCCCTTCCCCTCTTTCTCTCTCTTTCTTACTATTTTTTATTTCTCTCCCCACTATGGCATTTGTTGGCACTAAATAAAGGTGCATTTGTGACTGAGTAAACTGAGTTTGTCCCCCACTGTGTCTTTTGCGCTCTGAGATCCCTAAAACGAACCATCACGAACCCCGCTTGTGTGAGCGGATCGTGACATTAAATTGGCGTCACGGACAGGATCTTGATGGACAGAGGGGTTGCGGGTTTTGTATAGCTTGTAACAGGGGAAGGACCCTCGTCTCAGCCGCACCTAGCACGCCACTTGGGTGAGCGCTGTTAGAAAGCAAGGGGGGCCAGGGAAAATTCCCGCACACTGTATACACCCAGGCGTATAGCACTCCCTGTCATCAGGATTTCACAAAAGGATCTCATTGTGCAAAAGATGGGACTGTAGTTAGGTTTGGGGTGGGGTTTTTTTGTGTTTTGGGCTGCTTGGTGTAGTTGAGGAGACAACCCTTTGTAACTAAGGTGAACCTCCCAGGCCGTTTTGGTCTCCTCGCCCATTCCAAGGAAGCAAAGGGAAACACAGTTTTAGCTGTGCCTTTGGTGTAACTTGAAGCGTACCTCCCTGAGAGTGGTTTTGGTCCCTTCACAAAATGAGTGAAAAAGATAAGAATGCATTTTATGCTTTGCTAGCTAAACATAGTGCTAGACCTTCTCCAGACGGAGAAAGGTGGGCACAGAATAATTGGTTTAACTTTGAAAACATTGTAGATAGAATATATTCTTTACAACATGATGCTAGATACAAACTGGGCAGAAATAAAACCATTCTATGCTCAGTTTTGGGGGCCTGTCTTTTGGCAGCCATAGAGACCCGTACTGAGCGGGTAAGTGAAGAAAAAGCAGTAATAGAATCCCTACAAAATTTGGTAGAAGCTTTGCAAAAACAATTAGAACAGGAAAGAAATCAGAATTATTTGCTGCAAATTTCTCTTGCAGAAGAGCGAAGCAAAAACTTAAAATCTGCAGATTCACCCACAGAAATAGAAGGAAAGGAGACATACAACATTAAACAAATATACCCTCAGAAAGAATTAGTACACATGCAAAATTGTGGGGAACACTGTTGCTCCAACTTGAGACCTCTCATTAAAACAGAATATAATTATATAAATGAAGAAGATCATGATCCCCACATAACCACCAAAGAAATACCATACACAGCCACTGAATTAGCTAAATTAAAGACACAATACTCCCGCCTCCCTAGTGAATCAGAGACGGAGTATGTTTTCAGAGTTTCCCTCACAGGGGGCGACCAAATTAAATTAAGTGAACAAGAAGCAAGTGGCTACTGGGGACATGGAGTTTTCTTAACAACAGGAAATATGCGTGCTCCATGGTCCCTGACACAGCGTGTAGCCTACTGGGCAGGGGGTTAAACCCCCTTGAGAGGGGCGACCCTCTGGCAATAGTCGGCACCTCAGACCAACTCCTAGAAAACATACACAAAGCTGCATGCTTGCAAATGATACAGGAAAGAAAATTAATCTCTGCCTGTGAGTCGCCAATGCAACAGCCTGTCAAACCTGAGATTATGACCCCCCTCATTCCAGGTTTGCCAGAGTCTCTTAAACCAACAGCAATTCTTCTTCAAAAAACAATAGCATCTATCTCTTCGGTAGATAGACTTGACAGATTTCTTGGCCATACAAGAGATCAAACTGGTTCCACTGACTCCACTGACTCCTCACCTTTTACAACTCCTAGCACACAATCTAACAGCAGTCATAAACTTTGGACATGGAGTGAGGTAGCAGAGGAGTTAATAAGTTACAGTAGAAAATATGGACCAGTGAAGTACTCAGAGGACAAACCAGAAAAACCCAGAGGAGTCAGGCACATTGCTTCTCCTAATGAAAAACCAGAAAAGGGAAAACAAATTTCTAACCGGCAGCAGCTGTGGTTGCTAGGGCTGGAAAGGGGAGTGCCACGAGAAGTAATGGATAAATTGCCGTATGATAAATCGGCTAAAATAATTTCCAATTGGCCCTGTCCCAAACCTATTGTGTTGGAATCATCCAACCAACAACCCAGTGCACCTCCTCTTCCACAAGCCTTGGGCAACCAGCCACAACATTCCCCAACACAGGTTTTAAGCAATGAGACACAGCATGCTCTCTCCCCGCTTCAGGGAAGTGAAACACACCAACCTCCTTTAAACTAGAAACTCCGTTTCTTGATAGTGAGCGAAGAAACGGAGACTGGATGTTTTTGAGGAAGCTCACAAAGGACCCGAGAACAGGGGACATATTGATTACAGCAATAGTTGGCCCCAAACAAATATTAATAACTTTTGTTGTGGACACAGGGGCCCAAATCAGTGCATTGAAAATCACACACGCCCAAAAGTGTGGGCTTGTTCCCAGCAAAAAACGATGTTGTGTTTTAAATGCCCTGGGAACTACAGAGTCTATGAGTATGGCTCTAGTAAAACTCACACTGCCCGGAGAAGACAACCCAATAGCTGTCCAAATGGTCATTGGAAACATTCCTGACAGTTTGTTAGGGATGGATATACTTGCTGGGAGACAATGGGAAGACTCAGAAGGCTTTCTCTGGTCTTTCGGAGCTCCCAGCCTTAACATCAGGCTGCTACAAACAGCTCCTTCCCTACCGTTCAGCAAAATCACTTCTGTGAAACAATATCCTTTACCCTCTGGTGCTAAAGATGGCATCAAGCCAGTCATTCAGGAATTGAAAGATCAAGGAATAATTGTTAACACTCACAGCGCTTTTAACTCACCAATCTGGCCAGTTAAAAAACCCAATGGAAAATGGAGACTGACAGTTGATTACAGACGGCTTAATGCCAACACAGACCCTCTTACAGCAGCGGTCCCAAATACAGCTGAATTAATAATATCAATTCAGGAAAAAGCTCACTCTATTATGGCAACAATAGATGTTAAAGACATGTTTTTGATGATACCCATACAACAAGAAGATATGGACCGTTTTGCCTTTACATGGGAGGGACAGCAATATACCTTCACACGTCTACCCCAAGGGTAGCGACACTCCCCCACTTTAGCCCACCATGCTTTAGCCCAAGAATTAGAAGAACTATCTAAACCTGACACTGTAGCTGTTTACCAATCCATAGATGATATTTTAGTGGGAGGGGAAGAAAAAGTAGTGGAGGATGTTCAACAGAAAATAATTTCCCACTTAGAAAGCCTTGGTTTGCAGATCCCCTCAGAAAAAATACAAAAACCTTCTCAAGAAGTGAAATTTTGAGGCATCTGGTGGAAAGGAGGTATGACATGCATCCCACCAGACACCCTAACTTCTTCAGATCAAATCAAGATGCCCGAATCTAGAAAAGAACTCCAACAAGCTCTAGGACTATTGGTATTTTGGAGAAAACACATTCCAGATTTTTCAATTATTGCCAGACCTCTTGATGATTTGTTGAGAAAGGGAGTAAAATGGGACTGGAGCCCTTCTCAGGAAGAAGCATTACAATTGTTGATTTTTGAAGCCACAGCTCATCAGGCCCTAGGCCCTATCCACCCAGCAGATCCTTTTCAGGTAGAATGGGGATTTGCTACCTCAGGATTGTCAGTACATATATGGCAAAGGGGTCCTGAAGGCCCAATCAGACCCGTTAGCTTCTACTCCCGTGGCTTTAAAGATGCTGAAAAAAGATATACAACTTGGGAGAAAGGCTTATTTGTTGTTACCCAAGCTCTCATAGAAGTAAAAAAATCACAAGAAAACAACCAATTGTGTTGAGAGGTCCCTTTAAAGTCATTAAAATAGTGATCACAGGGACTCCACCTCCTGAAGGGGTAGCACAACGAGCCTCAGTAAGGAAATGGTATGCACAAATAGAGCATTCTAATAACATCTTTTCAATTACTGAAGGCGCTGTGAAAAATTTACCAATACAAGACACAGAGAATCTGAATAGCAGCCAAGACAAACCTGCCTCAGTTCTTAAAATAGCCCCTCCCTTCTCCCCTGAGCAAACAGCACATTCATGGTTTACTGAGGCCTCAGCTAAGCGTGAAGGAAAAGTGTGGAAATACAGAGCTGTAGCTTTGCACACTTCTTCTGCAGAGCGGATCATTACAGAAGGGGAAGGCAGTGCCCGAATTGGGGAACTTAGAGCTGTTTGGAGTGTTTTCCAGAGGGAGGCACAAAACACCTCTCTTGTCTGTATTTACACTGACTCCTATGCTGTATATAAGGGCTGCACTGAATGGCTGCCTTTCTGGCAACAGAATGATCGGGAAGTTAACAGAATTCCAGTGTGGCAGAAAGAAAAGTGGCAAGAAATTTTACAAATTGCAAGTCAAGGGAATTTTGCTGTAGGGTGGGTAGCCTCTCACCAGACAGATGATAATCCAGCAGGAGAATGGAATAACAGAGCTGATGAATTAGCAAAATTAAGTCCTCTGAAAAAGGATGAAATCACTGAAGATTGGGAGCACTTATTAGAATGGCTGCATGTAAAACGACAACACACAGGTACAAAAGATTTATACCAGGAAGCTCATGCCCGGGCTTGGCCCGTTACCAGAGAAATGTGTAACACCTGCATTTAAGCCTGTGAGCAGCGTCGCAAACGGCTAGAAAGACATCCTTTAGAGGATGACCCACTACACTTGAGGACAGGTAAAGGCTTATGGGATGCATGGCAGGTAGATTACATGGGTCCCTTTAAGCAATCAGGAGGTAAACATTTTGTGTTAGTGGGGGTTGAGATTACCTCTGGATCAGTTCAAGCCGAGGCATTTAAAAGGGCTACAGGGGAAAACACTGTTAAAGCATTGCAGATATGGTTCGGGACTTTCCCAAAACCACAGGAAATTCAATCTGATAATGGGTCACACTTTACTGCTAAAGTAGTACAGGAATGGGCAAAAGGTGAAGGGATAAAATGGACTTTTCACACTCCCTATTACCCTCAAGCTAACGGAATTGTAGAAAGGACTAACGGTCTTTTAAAACGACTTCTGAAACCACAAGAGGGAGGCTGGGATGGCCGGTTGCATAAAGCTGTGCAAAGTGAAAATGAAAGATGGGGGGTAAATGGGTGCCCCAAAATTACTGCTTTTTGCCCAAATCCTCTGAGCTTAATCTCCTCACAAAGAGGACCAAATGATCCCGAAACTCCAGTTCATGACCCGGGACACCCTGTTTTGGTAGACCTCCCTACGGTGGGATAAGTACCACTTGTGTTGAAAACTTCTCTGAATCAAGTTGCGTGGATAGCATCTGATGCCTTAGGAAAAGAACATCGGATAAATACCCGCTGGATAATTCCATCGTTTTAATGTTCTGCCCTTAGGTGGCAGATTTTTCTGTGTTGCTATTGCAGGAGAACTCCGAGGGGACACTTCAAGTGACATGAAAACAAAATAACCATGTTAACATTATTAATACTTCTCTGTATCCTGCCACACTCCCATGGCCAGGAGCCAGCTGAGTGGCCGTGGTCTGAAGCCACTGTTAGATATCCCAGTACTCAAGAATCACATCCCAGAAGTCGTCACCTGAACCTGGCAACCTCAGGGTATCATGGTGGTCCACGTGAGTGGGGATGGGATAAGAATGAACGGGTTACAACTCTAAATGGAACAGTTGGTTTGGGGATATTTTTGTGGGCGGATGTTGGGATCGGGATTGTGTGGGGCTGGGTGGGTGGGATGTGGTTTGATAGTAAATCAAACTTGGAGAGTTCTTGATCACATGGACTGGGATCACATGGACTGGGATTTCACAGGCTGGACCATCTGGATCAGAACCATAGAGACTGGGATCATCTGGACCGGGGTGGCCGCCTCGGAACGATGCGAACCGAGGCGGTCCCGCCCGGCCCAGGGCAACCTCCCCGTCCCTCCCAGTCCCGCCCGGGGGCGCGGCCAAAACTCCCCAGAACGAACGCGGCGGTCCCGGAGCGATCCTGGAGCCGATCCCGGAGCGATTCCGGGTCCGATCCCGGTCCCTGTTTCGGCCTCGGTCTCAGTCTCGGTCCCGGAGCGCTCCCGGTGCTGATTCCGGTCGCGGTGCCGATCTCGACCCCGGAGCGGTGCCAGTCTCGGTGCCAGTGCCGGTTCCACTTTCAGTCCTGGTCTCAGTCTCGGTGTCGGAGCGGTGCCGGTGCCGTTTTTGGTCCCGGAGTGCTCCCAGTGCCAATCCCAGTCTTGGTCCCGGAGCGGTGCCAGTCTCGGTGCTGGTTCCGGTGCCGGTCTCGGTCTCGATCCCGGAGCGCTCCCGGTCTGGGTTCTGGCCGCAGTCCTGGAGCAGTCCTGGTGCCGGTGCCGGTTCCGAAGCGCTCCCGGCGCCGGTCCCAGTGTCGATGTCGGTCTCAGTCTTGGTTCCGGTACCAGTTCTGGTGCCGGTTTCGGTGTCGGTCCCACAGTGCCGGTCCCGGAGCGGTGCCGGTCTCGGTTCCGGATTCGGTCTCGGTCTTCGTGCTGGTGCCGTTTCTGGTGCTGGTCTCGGTCTCGGTGCCGGAGATTTTAGGGTCTTTTCGGTGATTTTAAGCCAAACCGGGCCCTTTTAGGACCGCGCGTTCCCTTGACCCCGCCCATTCCCCACCTCAGAATTCCCGCCATTTTCTGGACCCCGCCCCTTTCCCCTCCCAGTTCCCGCCCCTTCTCTGACCCCGCCTCGTTCCATTCGTTCCCCGCCCTTTCATTGACCACGCCCCTTTTCCCTTGGGCCCCGCCTATCTGTTGGCGCGTTCCTTCAGCGCATGCGCAGACGACCCAGAAGTGGCTCTCCCGAGCGTCGCCATCTTTGTTCCCGGTCTCCCGAGCCGGCTCCGGCGTGTCCGAGACCTGCGGTGGGGGAATGGGGGTCTATAGGGGATCTATAGGGGATCCATAGGGGATCTATAGGGGTCTGAGAGGACCTGGAAGTCTCCTTAGAGGATTTGGTGGGGGATCTGCAGGAGATTTGGGGCGGTCTGTAGGGGCTTTGGGGCGGTCTGGGGATCCCTAAAGGGGGCTGGGCGGGTCTCGGGGCTCTATCGGGGTCTGGGGCTCTGTAGAGGGTCCAGCGGGGTCCGTAAAGGGGGTCGGGGCGTCCCTAAATGGTGTCTGGGTGTCTGTGGGGGATTTGGGGGGTCTCTGTGGCGTTTTGGGGGATTTGGGGGGTCTGTAGGGGATCTCTAGGTGTCAGCGGGAGCCTGTAGCGGGTCCGGAGAGGTCTGGGGGTGTCTGTGGGTCCCTGTGGGGGATTTGGGGGGTCTGGGGGGGTCTGGAGGTCCCCAGGGGGGTCTGAGGGGATATGTAGGGGCTCGATAGAGGGTCCGGGGGCGCCTGGGGGACCCTATAGGGGATCTGGGGTTCTCTACATGGGATGTGAGGGGGTCTGGGGGAGTCTTGGCATCTCCATAGTGGAGTTTTGGGGCCCATAAAGGAAATTTTTGTGAATTTTTGGCTCTGAGCAGCTAATTCTTGGAAATTTGGGGTCCAAATTGGGCAATTTTGGGCGCTCTGTTGGGATTTTTTTTTTTTTTTAATTTTGGGGCCTCTGTTAGGAATTTTGGGGAATTTTGGAGGAATTTTGGGTCCAAACGTAGGAACTTGTGGAATCTTCTGTCCAAGCGTGGGAATTTTGGGTAATTTTGGGTCCTAACTTGGGAATTTGGGGAATTCTTTTTCCTAGATATCCTCTTCAAGTTGTCGGTGAGTGGCAGCACGGCACGGGCAAGTCCTGCCTGCTGCACAACTTCATTGAGAGCAAGTGTAGGAATTTCTGTGAATTTTCAAGGATTTTGGCAGTTCTAGGGGGTCGTGGGATTTTTGGGAATTTTGGAGGGATTTTTTTTCATTTTGGGGGACGTCTTGTGTATTTTGAGGGGATTTTTGAGGTATTTTTAGGACTTTGGGGTGGTGTTTTTTGCATTTTTAGAGTGTTTTCTGTTGCTGTTTGCGGGCTTTGGGGAATATGTTGGGAATTTTGAGAAATCTGAGGAGTTGGGGGATTTTTAGATAATTTTGGAGATTTTTTGGGGAGTTTGGGGGGTTTTTTAAATATTTCTGGACATTTTTAGGGTTTGGGGTTTTTTTTATTTATTTTATTTTCTGGGTGATTTTTATTGGTGTTTAGGGAAATTTTTGGACATTTTTTGGAATTTGGGAAATTCTGGGTAGTCTGGGAAATTTTGGGAATATTACTGGAAGTTTTGGAGGCATTTTCTGGGTTTTTTTCTTTTTTGAGCTATTTTGAGGCTTTTTTCAGTTTGTTTTTTTTCTATAGTTTTCCTTTTGTATGCAATTTTGGGGGGAGTTTTTTTTTAATTTTTTGGGAATTCTGTGTCTCTCCGGGCGCTCCCCCATCCTGCGGCATTTTGGGCAATTTTCTGTCACTCTTGGGTCATTTTTGGTCACGCTTTGGGTCATTTTCAGCCATATTTTGTAATTTCAGTGGCATTTCTAGTCAGTTTTGGGTCATTTGGGGGCCATTTTGTGGCCATTTTCTGTCACTTTTCGGGCATTTTTGGTCTCTTCAGGGGCGTTTTTGGTGCCGTTCGAGCCATTTTTTGCCGGTCTCAGTCCCGGTCTCCGGGCGGTGCCGGTCCCGGTGCCGGTCCCGGTGCCGCTCTTGGTCCCGGAGCGCTCCCGGCGCCAATCTCGTTCTCAGTCCCCGTCCCTGGGCGGTGCCAGTCTCGGGGCTGGTTCCGCTGCCGCTCTCGGTCCCGCTCTCGGTCCCAGTCCCGGAGATTTTAGGCGGGTTTGGGTAATTTTAGGCCAAACTGGGCAGGTTTAGGGTGGATTTTCGGCCCCTTTGGATGATTTTAGGCCAAATCTGGTGGGTTTTAGGGTGGGCTTTAGGTACATTTCATTGATTTTAAGCCAAACCAGGTCTTTTCAGGGTTGATTTGACGCCCTTTTTAGGAGTTTTAAGGGGATTTTTTGCCATTTTGTGTGGATTTAAACCAGTCTGGGCAATTTTAGACGATATTGGTTGGTTTTAGACCCCTTTAGATGATTTTATCCCCAACGGGCTGATTTTAGACCGAACCCTGTGGCTATAGGGTGGCTTTTAGTGCCCTTTGGGTGATTTTAGGCCACTTTGTGGGGATTGCAGGCCTCTTAGGGTGATTTGAGGCCAAACCTGATCCGTGTTAGGGTGGATTTTAGGCCCTTTTGGAGACATTTAGGCGCTTTTTGGTGATTTTAAGCGAACCCCGGCGGTTTTAGGACCGCGCGTCGCCTTCGCCCCGACTCTTTCCCCTCACGATTCCCGCCCTGTCCCTGACCCCGCCCCTTTCCCGTCCCAGTTCCCGCCCTTTCCTTGGCCCCGCCCTCCCAGGCCGGGCCCGGGCCCGGGGGAGGAGGAGGAGGGAGGGAGGAAGAGGCGCAGCGGCGGCAGGAGCGGGAGGAGAAGACGAGCGGAGGGAGCGGCGGCTCCAGCGCTCCCTGAACTG
Source organism: Chamaea fasciata (assembly GCF_029207755.1). Taxonomy (NCBI): domain Eukaryota; kingdom Metazoa; phylum Chordata; class Aves; order Passeriformes; family Sylviidae; genus Chamaea; species Chamaea fasciata. The sequence goes on along the minus strand of NW_027094153.1, from coordinate 167,186 downwards.
GCGGCACCGCCGGGATCATCGCCCCCATCCCGCAGGGGGCCGGGGAGGGGGAGCTCGCCCCAAATATCCCGGGGGGTCCCTGGGTTTGGGGTTTTTGGGGTTTTTGGGGTGTCCCGGTGTCGGCAGAGCCCCTGGAATTGCCGGGACCCCGCTGGGGCTGGAGGGGCAGGATGGGCGGGAAAGCGGTTCGGGGTCCCGGTGCCGGCAGTGTCTGCTCCCAGTATGAGCCTAGTCAGTCCCAGTATGAGCCCGGTCACTCCCAGTATCCGTAGGTGGGGAGACAGAAGAGGGGGGAGCTTTAAGGGTTCCTGGGACTCGCCGCAGCCCGGGGAGGGCAGGCACCGAGCAGACGGGTGATCTCCTTCCCCTTCCCTGTGACACGGAGGCAAATCCCATCCTGTCCTTGTCCTTCCTCCCCCAGACAAGGAGCCGAGCATGGAGAGCAGGGAGGACAAATCCCCGCGGCAGAAGCTCGTGGCAGAGGCCGTTTTGAGCGGCTCCACGGCGCAGGAATGCAACGGAGAGGAAAAGGGCCGGAGATCCCTGAGGAGGAGGGGCTGCAAACGCAGCTGGCGAGGATGTGAGGAGGAAAGAGCCAGGCCGGGCCGGGAAGGCGGCCGGAGATGGAGCCAGAGCTCAGAGCTGGTGGTCCATGAGCAGCTTCGTGATGGGGAGAAGCCCCACAAGTGCTCCGAGTGTGGGAAGAGCTTCAGCCAGGCCAACAGCCTGATCTGCCACCAAAGCATTCACACAGGTGAACGGCCCTACGAGTGCGGGGAATGTGGGAAGAGCTTCAGACAGAGAATCAACCTGATCCAGCACCAGAACATCCACACTGGGGAAAGGCCGTACAAGTGTGGGGAGTGTGGGAAGGGCTTCAGGGGCAGAGCCAACCTGAACTTCCACCAAAGGATCCACACTGGGGAGAAGCCCTACGAGTGTGGGGAATGTGGGATGAGCTTCAGCCAGAGGTCCAGCCTACTCCGCCACCAGATGTTCCACACAGGGGAACGACCCTACGAGTGTGGGGAATGTGGGAAGAGCTTCACAGAGAGAGCCACCCTGACTGAACATCAGAACATCCACACTGGGGAAAGGCCGTACACGTGTGGGGAATGTGGGAAGGGCTTCAGGCAGAGAGCCAACCTGAGGCTACACCAAAAGATCCACACTGGGGAGAGGCCCTATGAGTGTAGGGAATGTGCGAAGAGTTTCATCCAGAGTTCAAGTCTGATCAGCCACCAAAGCATCCACACCGGAGAGAGACCCTATGAGTGTGGGGAATGTGGGAAGAACTTCAGTCTGAGGTCCAGGCTGATCTTTCACCATAGAATCCACACTGGGAAAAGGCCCTACAAGTGTGGGGAATGTGGGAAGAGCTTCAGCCAGAAAATCAACCTGATCCAGCACCAGAACATCCACACTGGAGAAAGGCCGTACAAGTGTGGGGAATGTGGGAAGGGCTTCAGCCACAGAGCCAGCCTGAGCTTGCATCTAAAAATCCACACTGGGGAGAGGCCCTACAAGTGTTGCCAGTGTGGAAAGGGGTTTCGGGTCAGCAGCAAGCTCCTTGAACACCAGCAGACACACACAGAGGAGAGGCCCTTCCGCTGCCCTGACTGCGGGAAGGGCTTCAGGCACAACCCCAACCTCATCATCCACCGGCGCATCCACACTGGGGAGAGGCCCCAAGAGTGTCCCCAGTGTGGGAAGAGCTTATCACAGAGCTCAGCCTTGACCCAACACCAACCAAGGCAGCATCAGGAAAGCCCTGCCAGTGCCCCCGGTGCAGAAAGAGCTTCGAGCTCTGCTCCAGCTCCAGCCCCCACTGGAGGAGCCACATTGGGCAGAGCCCCGGTGACCCACATTCCCTGTGTTCCGTGTTGGGAAGTCACCTTGCCGATTATCCTTTTGATTAGACCTTAGTTATTTTCTCTTCTCCCTCTCTTTGTACTGCAAAAGCCAAGAGAGATTGTAGCCCTGCTTTCATGCCTGAGATCTTTTAGTTTTGTGAAATTCTTTTCTCAGGGAATTTTCTGTAAACAAGAGGAGTGTTTTTCTAAAAACTGTAGCATTGTTTTTCATTCCTTTTCCTAGGAGAGACTTCTTCTTGATGTCCCTCTGGTCTGACCAGTGTGATTGATGAGGTTTGTCTTTTTTTGTCACCAATCAGATTGGTCTGTGTAAAATACTAAGGGAGACACATTCGAAAATCTAAAGGAGTCATTTTCAGCCTTGGGAAGCTCCGAGTCTCCCAGCTCGGTCCCGCCCAGTCCCGCCCGGAGGCGCGGCCAAAACTCCCCGGAGCGATCGCGGCGATTCCGGGTCTGATCCCCGTCCCGGTTTCGGGCTCGGTCTCAGTCTCGGTCTCGGATCAGCGCCAGTGTCGGTGCTGGTTCCGGTGCCGGTCTCGGTCTGTCCCGGAGCGCTGCCGGTCTCGGTTCTGGCCGCAGTCCTGGAGCCTTCCCGGGGCCGGTTCCGAAGCGCTCCCGGTGCCGGTCGCAGTGTCGGTCGTGGTCTCAGTCTTGGTCCCGGTACCAGTTCTGGTGCCGGTTTTGGTGTCGGTCTCGATGTCGGTCCCAGTGCCGGTGCCTGTGCGGGGCCGGTCTCAGTTGCGGTGACGGTCTCAGCCTTGGTGTTGCTGCGGGTTCCGGTGCTGATCTTGTCTCGGTCTTGGTCCCATTCCCGGAGATTTTTGGCCCATTTGGATGATTTGAAGCTAAACCTGGTGAATTTACGGTGGATTTTCGGCACAATTGGCGATTTTAGGCGAAACCGGGCGGTTTTAGGACCGCGCGTTCCCTTGACCCCGCCCCTTTTCTGTCCCAGTTCCCGCCCTTTCCTTGGCCCCGCCCTCCCAGGCCGGGCCCGGGCCCGGGGGAGGAGGAGGAGGGAGGGAGGAAGAGGCGCAGCGGCGGCAGGAGCGGGAGGAGAAGACGAGCGGAGGGAGCGGCGGCTCCAGCGCTCCCTGAACTGGCGGCACCGCCGGGATCATCGCCCCCATCCCGCAGGGGGCCGGGGAGGGGGAGCTCGCCCCAAATATCCCGGGGGGTCCCTGGGTTTGGGGTTTGTTGGGGGGATGTTTGGAGCTCGCAGGGCTCCAAAGCCGAGCAGCAGATGCCCCTCGGGGGGACATCGGGCGCTCCCCGGGAGGTATTTTTGGGGGGTCCCGGTGCCGGCAGTGGCTGCTCCCAGTATGAGCCCGGTCAGTCCCAGTATGAGCCCAGTCTGTGAAAAACAAGGTTCACTTTCTATGTAAATTTTCAGAAACAGGTTTAATAGAAAATGAGTCAGTTAGGAGATTAAAAAAAAGCTAAGTACATTTGGCCGGTTGACTTGGCATTTAGCCAAGTCCACACTCTGCTGTATCAGAGTCATTCTTTAAATACCATTTCCATTGTATCAACCTGTTGAATGTTCATATTTTTCCATAAACTAGTTTCCATATTCCGGGAACTGTTTTGCATGGTCCCTCCTTGGGTCCGCTGTTTTAGGGCATGCGTGTTTCTTGGCTGTGTCTTCATTATCACCTCCAGCTTGGGCCTTGGTCCATACTTTCTTCAGATGGTAGATGCTGATAGTTGGTATCTCAATAGCAGAGTCTCCTTTACATGTTTTCTAGATGTTATCCCGACCAAACAGACAGTTTAAGCATACTATATCATCTAGTACCTCCATGCCTAATTTTCTTTACTAATAGCAGAACTAAAAAAAACTTATATCATTACACAATATTCTTAACCATATAGAACACATCTTGCAAAAAGCCAAGTTTATAATATGCATTTATAACACCGGTCACTCCCAGTATGAGCCCAGTCAGTCCCAGTACCCGTAAGTGGGGAGACAGAAGAGGGGGGAGCTTTTTGGGTTCCTGGGACTCCCAGCAGCCCGGGGAGGGTGGGGACTGAATAGATGAGGGACCCCAATAAAAGTGTGACCCCCCAACAGCTGGGACAGGGGGGAACCAGTTTGGGCCTTGGAGCTGCAGGTGGACACAGGCAGCTGCTTCTGCTCCCTCTGTGTGTCCCCATGTTCAGCAGTGCTGCTCCATCAGTCTGTGCCCAGCAACGGGGAAAAGCCTCAGCCCTGCAGGGCCAGTGGGAAGGGAGCTGCTCCATACAGGAACAGGAAACAAAGGAAGCACATTCTTTAGGATGTGTTTTCTGTTAAAAAAAAAAAAAAAAAAAAAAAAAAAAGAGAAAACCGGAAAAAATACAAAAGATAAAAACTGCCCCAAAACCGTGTAGTTAAAAGTCTTCCATAAGTGTGGATTAAAAAGATGTAAGTGATGTTTTGAAATGAGAACTCAGTTGCTTTGTAAATGTGCTCGTGGCAAGGATTCATCAGCTGCATTCTTTTGCAGATGTTGGAATTATTTCCTAATATGAAGTAAATTTAAACTTAAAGCAATAGGAAATTGAAAGATGGATTGTGTACGACTGCATCTTGAGTGTAAAAATTTGGCAGTTTGAAACTTGGAGCAAAAGTGTTGCAAATGAAAGTTTTAAATCCCAATGGATTGTGTGACAGCAGTTTTTCCTATACTATGTGTTGCAGCCCAAGGATTTCATCAGTGGGGTGGTGGGTGCTTTTAGCTTTGTCCTGTGCCACTCTGGGATGTCATGAAACAGGACTTCACCTGCCACCAGCCCGCGTTTCCCTCTGCCACCCCAGCTCCGTGGACCTTGTGTCCCCCAAAGCAGACACAAAGTTTTCCTGCTGCTCTCCCTTTGCACAAATCCACAGAGAGCTGGGATTGTTCCAAGTCTTGTCTCTCCATTGTGCCATATTCCAAAAGAACCAGCAGCCCATCCCAATGAATACAGCGAGTTACACTGATGGTTGTCAGCTCCATTTCCTGCCTAGAAATCCTGAAACTGCTTCTAAATGCTGCTCTCCTCAGCTCTTAGACACCTACTCACACAAAGCTGGGAAAAAATCCCCTGGCTTCCGGCTTACAAGTGAGCCAAAGTTAGAGCTCTGTGGAAAATCTCTATCCATCCCTATCCTTTTAATACATCTGTATGTGAGGTGTGCATGGATGTGTCTTGTATAGAAAGGAAGGAGTGCACAAGCACCGTGCCTGACACTTTCCCTCTCTGTGTTCATTCCATACCCATGGGTACAAAGACATTATGGAAACCCTGGCGCAGACAGAGCCTTCTGTGCATGGATACAGAGACATCCAAGAGCCCCTTGGTCATCCTGCTGGAAGGACGACAAAAAGGGAGTGGGAACTCAGCAGTGAGGAGAGCTGAGGGCTGGAGAGCAGCTCTGAATGACACTAAAATGTCTCTGGGCCACTGAGACATTGCTACTCTTCAGCCAGTGACAGTCCCTAAGCCTGGGACTCAGTCTTCCTCATGCTGAGGGGCACCAAGAAAGGCAACAGTGTGATGGAGACTGGCATGGGCTGGGAACTCACTGGGGAAAAATAGAGAGCATTGTGAAGGAAAAGGCAGGTGGAGGACAGAACTGTTCAGAGAAGAGCTGAGCTACAGCTTGAGCAAGCTTAAAAATGTCATTTGGGGCCATCCCAGATTGATTTCATTTCAGAAGGTATTGAAGAAGTTTATTTTTTGGGCGGTATCATGTTTTCTCTTGGAGATGTACACTCTGCAAACTTGAGCCGCATTGCCAAAATGCTCAAGGCAAGTCTCTGCTGCAGGGCACACCGTTTCTTCTTTGGCTGATCCCGGCCCGGTGCTGAGCCCAGCAGAGCCCTGGCAGAGCCCAGAGCAGCCTCAGCACCCGCAGAGCCCGGCTGCAAGGACAGAAACCAGAAACCGCCCGTCAGCTGAAGGCTCCTGTGCCCTTGTCCCAGCCGCCCGCGGTGCCCAGGCCACGCTGGCCGTGCTCAGGGCTGGGCCCAAAGCTGCCCATCATTGCTGGCAGGACGTGTGCCCAGCCTGCATCCAGCCCTCAGCAGCTGCCCAGAGCAAGATGCTCCTGTGCTGGCTGCCATCTCCCAAAAGCTCTTACCCCACCCGTGCCAAGAAGATGGGGACCCACCTCACGCCATCCGCCGCTGGAAGAAAAGCTGCTCCCAAACCACGTCCTCAGCCTTCTCCAAGGGCGTGGCCCATCCACGCCACAGCTGGTCCCAAGCACTTCCCAATCCAAACTGGACACCACCTAGAACACTTCCTTTAGAAAAACAAACAACAAATTAACAGACAAAAAGGGGAAACAAGGGAAAAGGTAAAAGATGTGATCTCTGTCAGGGGCTTGAGGAAGGGCCAATTCCGACATGCTTGGGAAAAACCCACCCACCAGTGAGGGAAGCCCATGCTTTCACTCTTCCCCCCTGCACTGCCCCCCAAAATAATGGTGATCCCAAAGCAAACAAGGGCAGTGGAGCAGCCCAAGCCCTTCCTTGCCTGCAAAGCAAAGCAGCCCATGGACAGGCTCTGGAGTCCCACCTCTGCTCCCACCTGGGGGGTTTGTTTGTGTCGGGCTGGCTGCCCCAGCCCCAGCCCAGGGCACGGTGGGTGGTGGGGGCTGTTGGCAGGGCCAGGAGCCAACTCCCATTTCGTAACCACCCCAGCCTGTGCCCCCAGCCCTGCCAAAAAGCAGCTTGGCAGCCCACTGAACAATCAGTTGGACCTGCCCCAGCAAAGAGAGGAACCTGTGGTTCCTGGACAGGCCGTGCAATGCCCAAATCTGGGAGCATCCCCCTGTGCGTGGACTCATCTGCAAATTGGCTGTGGAGCCTGGCTTTGAAGAAGGTGCCAGAATCGAAGTCAATCATCTTCACCTTTGTGGTGGCCAGGTCCCAGAAGAGGTTTTCATCCTTGATGTTGTCCTCGCTGTCTCCAGCAGCAGCAGCCCCACCTTGTCCAGCTTCTCCAGGGGCTCCTTCTCGTTCCCTGGGGGTGAGACCAGGCTCTCAGGGCTCTGCCCAGGGCCCCAGCTGTCAGTGAACCAGGACAAGCAAAACCAGCCTGGATGGCAGCCACCAGTGCTGGGCAGAGCAGCTCGGCTCCAGCACGAGGGCTGCCTGTGCCCATCCCATGAGCCCTGCGCAGTGACACAGGCAGGACAAAAAGTCTGGCTTGCTCTGCTTCTGATCGCCGAGGCATGTGTGCAGCTGGAACTCACCAGGGCCCTGCATCAAAGTGTGCCTGTGGCTCGCTCCCTTCTTCTATGGCAGGTGAGTATCCTGCATCCAAGGATCACAGAACAGGTCTTCTAATGAGGGCCTGTCCAAGGAGTGCACTGATAAACACCACCTGATCAGATCTTGGCAATCTGGGGAGAGAAACCAGAAGCCGCCAGTCAGTTGGAGAAAGCTCCTGTCCCACTATTCCCATGCCCAGGCCATGCTGCATGTGCTCAGAGCTGGGCCTAAACTTTCCCACCAATTCCCTGTTTTGGAGGAGATCAGGAGAGCAGGACATGTGCCACCTCCTCAGCAGCTGCCAAAGCAGGATGCTCACAAGCCAACTGCTGTTTCCCAGCACTGGTATTCCCCCCGTGCCCAGAGATGAGCATCCACCTTGAGAGAGCCGTTGTGGCAGGGAGAGCTGATGGTCCCAGCTGATCTTCTGACCCCTCCTGAAAGGGTGTCTTCCACAGACCATCTGGTGCAGCAGGATGCCCAGGGACCAGATGGTAGCTGGCTCGCCATAGTACCAGCCACAGTGGCTCCATTCCGGGGGGCTGTAGGATGGTGTTCCTATGGAATACAGATGGAGTTCATCAGGGGGATGCTGCTGCTCCCAGAGCCTGGCCCCAGCATCCCTGGGCATGCGGGGGCTGCACCAGTGGCACGTGGGGTGACCTGCTGCTCTCTCACCAGCACCAGTGACTTGTTTACAAACTCAGGGTTGGAAAAAAAGCTACTAGTGTCGGAAGGGGGCAGCGGAAGCCATGGCAAGGCCTGGCCATGACATCCAAAGGAAAAACCCACCCAGCGCCGGGGAAAAACCATGCCCTCATCCTCCCTGCCTGCATTGCCCCAAAAAACATTATGAAGCCAGGGCAAATAAGGCAGGCAGAGCAGCCCAAGCCCATTCTTGCCTGCACACCAAACTGGCTGCTGCACTGCTTCTAGCCCCCGCTTCTCTGCTACTCTCACCCACAGGTGTTTTTGTCGAGCTGCCTGCCCCAACCCCAGCACCAGTCCTGGGCAGAGTGGCTGGCAAAGGCTGCCAGCAGGGCTGGAAGCTGGCCCCCCACACACCCCTGCTCAAAAGCCACTTGGCTGAAGACTCAGTGCTGTGTCTGGCAGCAAAAGGGAGAGTCCCTGCTGCCACACCCAGGCTGGGCCATGAGATGCTGGGACCGGGAGCACACCCCTGCGTGGGCTCACCTGCAAACTGAGTGTATGCTGTCTTTTGCAGGTAGGTGCCACAGCCAAAGTCAATCAATTTGGCCTGCCCGGTAGCCAGGTCAACCAAGATGTTCTGGGGTTTGATGTCCCTGTGCAGGACCCCGCAGCTGGTGCAGTGCCGCACGGCTTCCAGGACCTGGCGGAACAGCTCCCGCGCCACCTCCTCGGACAGGAACCTCCGTGCCCGAATGAAATGCTGGAGGTCCTGACACCGCTCCGGGCGCTCCAGCACCATCACGATGTCGTTGGAGAGCTCCACCCACTCCAGCAGCTGGACCACACCAGGGAAGCCAGTGGAGACCCTGTCCAGCAGCACGATCTCCAGCGGTGCGCTGGTGCCGTTGGGCTGTGGGAGGACCACGATGCCGTCAGTGGGGCTGAGGCCCTGCCAGGGGTGGGGAAGCGCTCACCCTGCCCGGGATGTTCTGCACCCTCCAGTGGCCGCACGCCCGCTCTCCCTTGAGGCGTCCTGGCGGATTCCACCCTGCCGGGCCTCGGCTCGTCCCCGCCCGGCACGCCCCGGCTTCTCCCGCTGGCCCCCGCTCACTCACCAGCTCTCCCCAGTGCCGGACGCGGTTCCGTGGCACCCTTTTGATGGCCACCTGCAAGGCAAGGGGAGCAGCGGGCTGAGCTCACCGCCCGCCCTGCCCAGCCCCATCCTCTTCCTCCTCCTCCGCCCTTCTCCTCCTCCTCCTGCACCCCCTCCTCCTGCGCCCGCCGCTCACCGGGGCGCCATCCGAAAGCCGCGTCGCCGCGAAGACAGTTCCGAAGTCGCCGCGCCCCAGCAGTGAACCCAGCCGGTACTGCTCCTGGAGGCCCCGCTGCGCCTTCCCTGCCGGAGAGACGCGGCTGTCAGCGCTCGGCCTGGGGCCAGGAACGGCCCCTGAGCGCCCCTCAACCACCCCAGGCCGGGCATCCCCAGGCGTTCGCTCCTGGGAAGGCGACACTGGCGGCTCGGGGCCGGCGGCCGCGCTGGCCAGCGGCGGAGCTCGGGCCGGGGAAGGCGCAGCGCAGGCGGCGGGAGCGGCCGCGCCGCGTGTGTCCGCGGGGCCCGGGAGGGGCCGGGGCCGGGCTCGGAACAGGCGGAGGCAAAGCGCGGCGATACTGTCCCTGGCCCAGGCACCGATCCCCGCCCAGCACCGCCATCGCCAGGACAGCCAGAGGCGGGCGGAGGCCAGAGCGCGGTGGGAGGCCCGGGGGCGGGGACGGGGCAGCCCCGCCCGGGGCCGGGGGCGGGCCGGGGGCATGGCCCGGCCCTGCAGGGGAGAGGGACACTGGGAGAGGAGGGGGACACCGGGACAGGGAGACTGGGAGCGGGTGTGGGACTGCAGGAGAGGGAGAGGAGAAGCAGGAGGGAGTCACAAGAGTAGCTTTTTTTTGCTGCCGCTGCTGCCGCTGCTGCCATTGCTGCCGCTGCAACTGAAGCCCCGGGGCCGTTTTTCCCCGGGGCCGTTTGTCCGTTGCCCGCTCAGCGCCACGCCGAGCCCCGCGCGCCCCGGGGGCAGCCCCTGAGCCTTCCAAACACGGGAACTTTGCCCCGTTGAGCCAAGACCCAGAGCCTTGACTCCTGCACTGTGGCAGAGCAATCCCCTTGGCCGCTGCTGTGCATTGTCCCTGTTGAGGGTCACACACTGTCAGAGAACATTCCTTGAATGCAGAATTCGTACCTGGCCCAAGCACTGCACTTGCGTCTCCAGCATTGCTTTCCAAGAAAAACGGGGGTAGGCAAATTGTGTGTAGCTCATGGTATTTTACAGCATCCAAAACTTGCCAAGTCATGGATCTTAGAGGTGAGATCCATTTGTAGTTAATGAGATGGAGAAGTAGTGCAAAATGGAAAAGGGGAGCATAGAAATAAATAGAGAAAACCATCTTGGATTGGTTCTTTCCATTTTTGTTTCATTTTTTAAAAGCTGTTTCAGCTTTCCCAGAATCTTCTCCACAGTCCTGTCTGCTCTTTCCAAGAACCCTTCCTGGAGAACGAGCTGCAGCTTCTGTCACTAAATGTCCTACCAACGGCAGCAAGTTTGTGAAGGAAAATAAAAAATGGTTTTACAAATATATTACGGCAAAAGGAAGGCTAAAAACCGACCTTTGTTCTCTGCTGGATGTGGGAGGGAACTTAGGAACTGCAGATGAGGAGATGGCAGAAGTGCTTAATGCCTTCTTTGCCTCAGTCTTTAGTGGGAATATGGCTTGTCCTCAGGACAGCTGCCCTCCTGGGCTGGTAGATGGTGTCAGGGAATAGAATGGTGCCCCTGTTATCCAGGAGGAGGCAGCCAGAGAACTGCTGAGCCAAATGGATGTTCACAGATCTGTGGGCCCAAGTGGGATCCACCACAGGGTGATGAGGGAGCTGGCAGATGAGCTTGTGAAGCCGCTCTCCATCATTTACCAACAGTCCTGGCTCACTGGTGAGGATCCGGAGGACCGGAAACTGGCCAATGTGACAGCCATTCACACAAAGGGTGGGAAGGAGGAACTGGTAATTAGAGGCCAGTTAGCCTGACCTCAGTACCCGGTAAGGTCACGGAGCAGTTTATATTGAGTGTCATCATGCAGCACCTACAGGACGGCCCGGGGATCAGAGCCAGCCAGCACGGGTTTAGGAGGGGCAGGTGTTGTTTGACCAACCTGCCTCTTCTATGAACAGGCCACCTGCGTGGTGGATGTGGGAGAGGCTTTGGATGTTGTCTGTTTGGACTTCAGCAAGGCCTTTGACACTGTCTCCCACAGCACACTCCTGGAAAAGCCGGCGGCCCACGGCTTGGACAGGAGCACTCTTTGCTGGGGAGGCAAAGGCAGAGGGTGGTGGGGAATGGCGCCGCATCCAGCTGGCAGCCGGTCACCAGTGGTGTTCCTCAGGGGTCTGTTCCTCGGGGCTCCTGGACTCAGCCCCAAATCCACCGGATAAAAAACCACCGAAATCCCTGCGGAGCTCTTGGTCTTCCTTCAGTTGTCTTCAAGTCTCCATGGCTTGTGAAGCTGCTTGGAATCAGTTCGGAATTCTCTTAAGGAGGAAGATATCAAAGCGCACCTCGTGATTTTTGGTTTTTTAATTGCAGGAGTATTTTTTTTATTTTTCATTTCATTGAAGAGTTGACTGAAGCGTTCTTTAGGTGATCTTGGTGCTGAATGTCTCCTTAGGAGTTCTGAGCACAGCGAAGAATGAGCCCCTTGCAGGCTGACCCTGTTTGGACAACCTGCTTCTCACCCAGCCTCACCACGTGTGACATCACCCACCGTGGACTGCGCTCCCAAAACATCAAAGAAAATTCAGCATTTTTTTATGAAAACAAACTTATGTAAATAATAAAATTAGAAATTTAATTTTTTTATAATAACATTTTTCTATATTTTATTAGCTAATTTTTATATTGACATTAAAAAATCAATATATTTTTAGCAACGAAGAAAGTTATTGGTCATTGGTTCTAAGTAACACACTTCCCTTCATGAATTGATTGACCACTACTGGCTATTGATTTCTTCTTCTTCATGCTGATTTGCTCTATTTTTAGTCCTTTTGTCATCTTCTTTAGCATTTTCTCAGACAGGGTAAAAGGGGCAACTTTGGGGTTCATGGAGACATTTCTGGGGCACATTTGGGGCAGGGAATTTGGAGAGAACTTGAGGGTCTGGAGGACACATTTGGGAAGCGGGTGGACACTTGGAGGGGCACTTAGGGATTCTGTCGGACAATTCGGGGTCCAGGGGGCACTTGGAGGTCAGGGAGGGGAATCCGGGGCCCTTCGGGGTCCGGGCGGGCACCTGGGGGGCTCTGAGGGGACTCTCTGGGGCGCGGGGGATGATGGGAGTTGTAGGCGCGGGTAGAACAGGGTTGAACGGCGCCGCGGAGCATCACGGGAGGTCGAGGCGCAGCTCCAATGGCTGTCGGCGGGGCGCGGGGCATGATGGGAGATGGAGTCACGGCTGGAGTAGCGCTCCGAGTGCGCCGCGGAGCATGCTGGGAGCTGTAGTCCCGGAAGTGGCTCGAACGGGGCGTCTGGGGCTCCGGGAAGGCGCTTTGGGGACACTTTTGTGTCCGAGCCGCGATTTGAGGTCCTCGGGGGGAACGTGTACGGCTCGGGAGCACTTGCGGGGAGCTTGGGGAGCTGTAACCGAGCTCTCTAGGGCCCCGGGCGGGGCAGGAGTTTTTAGGCGCAGAACCGTGTTCCGAGGGGCTCCGAGGCCGGGGGGGATGATTGGAGATGAATCCCTGAAGTCGCTCTAAGGGGAATCTGTGGGGTCGGAGCGTTCAAGGGATCCGGGGACGCTTTGGGGGCGGGCGAATGGGCGCTGAGGGAACAGTTGGGGATCCTGGAGGGGCTGGGGGACACTTGTTTAGTTCAACGTGGTTTTCTGCTCATGAAACGTACGTATTGTATTTAAAACTTAATATTCCATAGGTATGGGTTCTACAGGCGTAGATATCAATTAGCCTAAGTGCAAAACCTAATATTCCATGTAAGAATGATGTTCTCTACTGTTAAAAGCAAAATTAACCATAACAAACAAAAAGGAGAGGGTTAACAATTAATGAGAAAGGAACAGAAAAGGTTGTTATGCCACTGTAAACTTTCACTCTGAGTCTACATTTCAAATAATACAGGTGACCCATCTGAAGGAGAATTTCTCCTCAGGGGAAATGTCTTTCTAAAAGTTTCCTTTGTTGCAAGGAGCTGCCTCTGTGCCAGGAGCCCGGCCCAGCTCAGCAGCACAGAAACAGCACAAGGACTTGAATGACCCTCCCGTGGATTTGGTGTTTCCATTCAACTCTGTCCCTGAAAGAGTGTTCCAAAAACTTCTCAAGAACTCAAAGGTAAATTAAAACACTGAAGTTTTTTGCAGTTTTAATGGGACACACAGAGAGACCCAATGGAGAAAGTGTCCCCAGGTTCCATCACTGCAGGCACTGGTGACAGGTGGGGACAGACAAGGCAAAGGTGTCTCTGGTGCTGAGCAAACCTGGATGTGTTCCATGAATCCAAAAGGCCAAGGCCTGAGCCCCGGCCCCTGGCAGGGCAGGGATCTGTGGGGCAGGGATCTGTGGGGTAGGGATCTGTGGGGCAGGGATCTGTGGGTCACAGATCTATGGGTCAGGGCTCTCTGGGTCAGGGCTCTGTGGGTCCGGGATCTGTGGATCAGGGCTCTGTGGGTCAGGGCTCAGCCATGGGTCACAGTACTATGGGTCAGGGCTCTGTGGGTCAGGGCTCTGTGGGGCAGGGCTCTGTGGTCACAGTACTATGGGTCAGGGCTCTGTGGGTCAGGGCTCTCTGGGTCAGGGCTCTGTGGGGCAGGGCTCTGTGGGGCAGGGCTCTGTGGTCACAGTACTATGGGTCAGGGCTCTGTGGGGCAGGGCTCTGTGGGGCAGGGCTCTGTGGTCACAGTACTATGGGTCAGGGCTCTGTGGGTCAGGGCTCTCTGGGTCAGGGCTCTGTGGTCACAGTACTATGGGTCAGGGCTCTGTGGGTCAGGGCTCAGCCGTGGGTCACAGTACTATGGGTCAGGGCTCTGTGGGTCCGGGCTCTGTGGGTCTGTGGGTCAGGGCTCAGCCGTGGGTCACAGATCCGTGGGTCAGGGCTCTGTGGGTCAGGGCTCTGTGGGTCAGGGCTCAGCCGTGGGTCACAGATCTATGGGTCAGGGCTCTGTGGGTCAGGGCTCAGCCGTGGGTCGCAGATCCGTGGGTCAGGGCTCTGTGGGTCAGGGCTCTGTGGGTCAGGGCTCAGCCGTGGGTCACAGATCCGTGGGTCAGGGCTCTGTGGGGCAGGGCTCAGCCGTGGGTCACAGATCCGTGGGTCAGGGCTCTGTGGGTCAGGGCTCTGTGGGTCCGGGCTCAGCCGTGGGTCACAGATCCGTGGGTCAGGGCTCTGTGGGTCAGGGCTCAGCCGTGGGTCACAGATCCGTGGGTCAGGGCTCAGCCGTGGGGCTCACCGTGGCAGGGGTTGCTCAGGAGGTCACTCGGGGGACGCCGGATCCTATGGGGCGGCTCCAGCGGCTCCTGTGGGGCAGAGACGGGGGCGGGACAATCTGTGGGGCAGGAGCCATCTGAGGGGCGGGGATGGGATCTGTGGGGCGGGGTTTGGGATTCGGGATCTATGGGGCAGAGGGGGGATCCCTCAAAATTCCCACAAAAATCCCCAAACTTCCCAAAAACTCCAAATTTCCCCCCCCCAAAATTCCAATTTTTTTCCCCGAAAAAATTCCCAAAATTTTCCCCCCATTTTTCCCAATTTTTTCCCAATTTTTCCCCATTTTTCCCAATTTTTTTCCCAATTTTTCCCAATTTTTTTAATATTCCAAAAGTTTCCCACAGAATCCTCAAAAAATTCCCCCAAAATTTTCCACAAAATTTTCCACAAAAATTCCCAAATTTTTCAAATCCCCCCAAATGTTCCCAATTTTTTTCCCAATTTTCCCAAATTTTGGGGTTTTCCCCCCAAATTTTCCCCAAAAATCCCCCTAAAAACGACCCCAAACCATCAAAAAACCCAAAATTTTCCCGATTTTCCCCCAAAATCCCCTAAAAATTCCCCCCAAAATCCCCAAATTCCCAATTTTCCCCCAAATCTCCCAAAATTTCCCCAAAATTCTCCCAGATTTCCCAAATCCTCCATTTTCCCCCCAAAATTCCCCTAAAAATGACTCCAAAAATCCCAAATTTCCCCCAAATTCTCAAATTTTTACCCCAAATTTCCCCAAATTTGGGGGTTTTTCCCCCAAAACTTTCCGACCTTGAGGGCCACCAGTGGGCGCTCTGCAGGGAGAGAATTTGGCGGATTTTGGGAAAATTTGGGGGAATTTTGGGGAGTTTTGAAGGAATTTTGGGAGAATTTTGAGGATTTGGGGTCATTTTGGGGCAAATTTGGGGGGATTTTTTGGGAAATTTGAGAGAATTTGGGGGAAATTTCGGGTAATTTGGAAAAAATTGGGGGAATTTTGGGGATTTTGGGAAAATTCAGGGGATTTGGGGGGAAATTTTGGGGGATTTTGGGAGGAATTTGGGAAAAAAATTTGGTCTTTTGGGGGGAAATTTGGGTTTTTTTTTCCGGAAATTTGGGGGTTATTTGGGGGAATTTTGGTAAAATTTGGGGAATTTTTGAGGAAATTTTGGGAATTTTTGTGGGCTGTTTATGGGGGGAAATTCGGGAGAATTTTGGTCGATTTTGGGCGGATTTGGGGACAATTTTGCGGGAGATATTTGGGGAATTTTGAAGAATATTGGGGATTTTTGAAGACATTTTGGGAATTTTGAGGGGGATTTTGGTAAAATTTGGGGATTTTTTGCGACTTTTGAGGAAATTTTGGGAATTTTTTTAGATTTTGGGGAAGTTTGAGGGGAATTTTTGGGGAAATTTGGGGCGGATTTTTTTGGGGGGAAATTTGGGACAATTTTGGGGTCATTTGGGGCCTCGGTGTATCCCGTCGGGCCCCGCGGCGCCGATCTGCGCCTCGGTGTATCCCATCGTGCCCCGCGCTGCTTAGCGCCTCGCTGTATCCCGTCATGCCCTGCGGCACTGCTTTGCACCTCGGTGTATCCCGTCATTCCCCACGGCGCCGCTTTGCGCCTCGCTGTATCCCGTCATGCCCCGCGCCGCTTTGCGCCTCGGTGTATCCCATCATGCCCTGCGGCGCTCTGTGCCTCAGTTTATCCCATCATTCCCCCGGCGCCGCTTTGCTCCTCGGCGTACAAATGACGTCACCCGCGTTTATTTTGCCTCTCATTTGCATAAATTTACATAAGGCTGGTGCATCAGTGAGGGGGGAGGGGTCAGAGCCACGCCCAGGCCCCTCCCAGTACAAACCAGTAAGTCCCAGTCCCCGTGGTCAGTGACGTCATTCGCGTTTATTGGTGCTCTCATTTACATAAATTTGCATATCGGCGAGGTGGGCGGGGTCAGAGCTGCGTTGGCCCCTCGCACTCCCTCCCAGTAGAACCCATTAACCCCCAGGCCCCGCCCAGCTTGTCCCGCCCTTGTTGTCGATCTATATAAGGGAAGGGGGCGTGGCCTGACGAGGGGCGTGGTCGGTTTACCTGTGGGGGGAGGGGCAAAGGTTACACCACGCCCAGAAACCCCGAAACCAGTTGAAACCAGTATAAACCAGTAACCCCCAAACCCACTCCCAGTCCATCCCAGTATAAACTAGTGACTCCCAAACCCTCTCCCAGTCCATCCCAGTACAAACCAGTGACCCCAAACCCACTCCCAGTTCATCCCAGTATAAACCAGTGACCCCCAAACCCACTCCCAGTTCATCCCAGTATAAACCAGTGCCTCCCAGTCCCCATCCCAGTGCCCTCACCTGTCCATACTGGTTTGAACTGGGATCTCTCGACGCTCAGCAGCCTCCAGGGAGCGGCTCAGGGCCAGGGCCCGGCGCTGGGGGATACCGGGAGTTACTGGTTTATACTGGTTTGTACTGGTTTGGGGGTTTTCCTTACTGGTTTGTACTGGGAGGGGGTTTAGGGGTCACTGGGATGAACTGGGATGAACTGGGAAGGGATTTGGGGTGACTGGTTTGTACTGGTTTATACTGGTTTGGGGTTTTTCTTTACTGGTTTGTACAGGTTTGTACTGGGAGGGGGTTTGGGGGTTTTTTGGGACTTTTGGGGAGAATTTTGGGGATTTTGGGGCATCAAAAATCCCAATTTTCAGTGGGAATTTTGGGTGGATTTGGGGGCTTTAAAAATCCAAATTTTTAGTGGGAATTTTGGGGTGAATTTTGGGGGTTTTGGGACTTCAAAAATTCCAATTTTTGGGTGAATTTTGGGGATTTTGGGGCTCCTAAAAATTTTAATTTTTAGTGGGAATTTTGGGGTCATTTTTGGGGATTTGGGGCCTCCAAAAATCTCAATTTTAGTGAGAATTTTGGGGGATTTTTGCTGGGAATTTTGGGGTGAATTTGGGTAATTTTGGGGCTTCAAAAATCCCATTTTTCAGTCAGAATTTTGGGGTCATTTTTTGAGATTTTGGAGCTCTGAAATCCCGATTTTTAATGGGAATTTTTGGGGTCATTTTTGGGGCATTTTGGGTGAATTTTGGGGGATTTTGGGGCTCTAAAAGTTCCAATTTTTAGTGGGAATTTTGGGGTGAATTTAGGGGATTTTGGGTGGAAATTTTGGGGTGAATTTAGGGGATTTTGGGGCTTTAAAAATTCCAATTTTTGGGTGAATTTTTGGGATTTTTGGGGCTCTAAAAATCCCAATTTTTAGTGAGAATTTTGGGGGTTTTTGAGGGATTTTAGGTGGGAATTTTGGGGGGAATTTTGGGGCTTTAAAAATTCCCACTTTCAGCAGGAAATTTTGGGGTGAATTTTGGGGATTTTGGGGCTCTAAAAAATCTCAATTTTAGTGGGAATTTTGGGTGGGAATTTTGGGGTGAATTTGAGGGATTTTGGGGCTTAAAAAAATCTCAGTTTTCAGTCGGGATTTTGGGGACATTTTTTCGGATTTTGGGGCTCTGAAATCTCGATTTTTAGTGGGAATTTTTGGGGTCATTTTTGGGGCATTTTGGGTGAATTTTTGGGGATTTTGGGGCTCTGAAAATCCCAATTTTTAGTGGGAATTTTGGGTTTTAATGGGGGGATTTTTAGTGGGAATTTTGGGGTGAACTTGGGGGATTTTGGGGCTTCTAAAAATCCCATTTTTCAGTCGGAATTTTGGGGTCATTTTCTGGGATTTGGGGGCTCTGAAATCCTGATTTTTAATGGGAATTTTTGGGGTCATTTTGGGGGCATTTTGGGTGAATTTTGGGGGATTTTGGGGCTCTAAAAGTTCCAATTTTTAGTGGGGATTTTGGGGTTTTTTGGGGGGATTTTGGGGCTCTGAAAATCCCAATTTTTAGTTGGAATTTTGGGGTGAATTTTGGGGATTTGGGTGCTTTAAAAATCCCAATTTTCAGTGGGAATTTTTGGAGTAAATTTTTGGGATTTTGGGTGGAAATTTTGGGGTGAATTTTGGGGATTTTAGGGCTTCAAAAATTCGAGTTTTTGGGTGAATTTTTGGGATTCTTGGGGCTCTAAAAATCCCAATTTTTGGGGGGAATTTTGGGGTAAATTTGAGGGATTTTGAGGCTTAAAAAATTTCAGTTTTCAGTGGAAATTTTAGGGTCATTTTTAGGGATTTTGGGTGGAAATTTTGGGGTGAATTTAGGGGATTTTTGGGCTTTAAAAATCTCAATTTTGGGGGGGAATTTTGGAGTAAATTTTTGGGATTTGGGGTGGAAATTTTGGGGTGAATTTAGGGGATTTTGGGGCTTTAAAAATTCCAATTTTTAGTGGGAATTTTGCGGTTTTTTGAGGGATTTTAGGTGGGAATTTTGGGGTGAATTTGGGGGATTTTGGGGCTTTAAAAATCTCAATTTTTGGGGGGAATTTTTGGGATTTGGGGGCTCTAAAAATTCCCACTTTAAGCAGGAAATTTTGGAGTGAATTCTGGGGATCTTTGGGCTCTAAAAATTTCAATTTTAATGGGAATTTTGGGGGAATTTTGGGTGGGAAGTTTGGGGTGAATTTGGGAGCTTTTGGGGCTTAAAAAAATCTCAGTTTTCAGTCGGGATTTTGGGGTCATGTTCTGGGATTTTGGGGCTCTGAAATCCCGATTTTTAGTGGGAATCTTTGGGGTCATTTTTGGGGCATTTTGGGTGAATTTTGGGGGATTTTGGGGCTCTAAAAGTTCCAATTTTTAGTGGGAATTTTGGGGTGATTTTTGGCATTTTGGGGGGAAATTTTGGGGTGAATTTTTAGGGATTTTGGGGCTCTAAAAATCCCAATTTTTAGTGGGAATTTTGGGGTGAATTTTTGGGATTTTGGGTGGAAATTTTGGGGTGAATTTAGGGGATTTTGGGGCTTTAAAAATTTGTCCTGGGTTGAAGTATATTCTATCACCATCTTCATGAACTGTTGAAACCAGGTGAGGCAGTGCTCCCTGCCTCCTCCACTCTGGCTTATCTTCTGTTAATGGGCCCATCAGCACCTTTGCTACACAGCTCACAGATAACCCCCTCCTGGACTACCTCCTGTTAATGGGCCCATCAGGCCTTATCACATGACTCACCATCCCATTGTGAGATGCTCCGCCCAGAGGGAGGAACCAAGCATTCCAGCCTGGATATAAGCTGAGACTCTGAACACCAGAGGGGCGCTTACCCTCTGGATTCCCAGAGGACCCGAGCTACCAGACCTTTCTACAGGATCACTGCTTCAGGAAGACCACCTCATCTGGACTGCTTCCATCACTCTGCTCAGGTTGTATTCTGACTCTGTCAGTGGTCTTTTGTATTATTGCATCTATTTTAGTTTACTTTCTTTCCTTTTTTTTTTCCTATTAAATTGTATCTCTGACTTGGAGCCTCTCATTTGTTTTGCTTCCAAACCACTACACATGGAAAAGAAAAAGCCCGTTTTAGTTATTAATACAGTTGTTCACGTTCCATCACAATCAGAAGACAGCATAATTAACTATTAGCATATTATTTGAGAATCAAAGCTTCCAGCCAGAAAAACTGCCTGTCAAGAGATGTCAGTAAGAAGAGGCAGCCATAGTACGGAGACCACACAGTTCCTCGTGCCCACACGTTCCCAGTGCACGATGCAAGTAATCATCAAAAGCACAGCTGAGACAGAATACAGTAATAGAAAGTTAACGACTTACACCATTTGCACCATAAGAATGCAGTAAGAGGAGGGAGCTCAGGCAAATAGAGTTACAAAGTAGGTTGAAAAGCAGCTCGTCTTACTAATCAGAACAGCATTGAGTGGTACGATGTGCAGAACTCAGAGACAACGTAAGAAAAATATTATCTAGCAAATAATGTATGCCTGTGGTTATAGATCGAAATTATGACACCCATTCCTGGTTTTGCCAGCTCTCCTGTGGAATTGTGAGGAGGCTCCACTTCTCCATCATTAAAATGGGGATCACAGGAAATTCTTGTTACTTGGAATGCTAAAGTTTACTTAAACTTTCAAATTCTACGTATAGGATACTGCAGAAGGAGTGTTTTCAGTTTTATTTAAGTCTTGAATTTTAAGCACAGTGGAAATGAATGAAAACACAGTTAAGTTAAACTCTGGTGCTTATTTGTCCCTGGACCTTTTGGATAAAAGTCCCTCTGGACTAAAAATCTGAGGAAAACTAGTAACAGCAGGGAAAGTCAATTGCATTCATAAGTAGAAATGAAAGCTATGTAAGGTGAAGAAACTCGTGTGGCATGCGTCAATGGAACTAGTCCTAGTTATTAGTTACTAGTCACGGCGAACAGGCGCTTTCTCGCTTCCCAGGCTAGGAGACGCACTTTCCGTGCCGCAGAAGCTTCTCTGCTTGTGGAGAGCTCAGAAACGGCGCCCAGCCGCTGTTCCCAGCCTGCCTGCAGCGTTGAACCGCTGACTGCACTTGGCGCAGAGAACAGGCGCTTTCTCACTTCCCAGGCTAAGAGAAGCACTTTCCGTGCTGCAGAAGCTTCTCTGTTTGTGGAGAGAACCAGTCCACCAGGCCATTGCTATTCCAATTTAAACATTCTGTTCCACTCTCTGCCGTGCTCCAGATACCCCTATATGTTACTCCAGTGTCTTTGTCGCATTTAACTTCAGTATCTGAAAACAAGGTAAGATCTGAAAATCTAAGGACAGCATACCAATTCTTTTCCCTGACAGTTTCCCCAGTCTCTGTTCTGTTTAAACTTGGCTCTCAAATGTCTTGTCTAGTAAGTCAGTGAAAATGCCCTGTCAGGCAGTCTGTAAGTGTGTATGAAGGTCTTCAGTTACAAAATTTAGAGTTTTATTAAGAGACACCTAGAACAACCAAGATGTGCTTAAAAGTTCTTTGTAGTATTAGCTTTAGAATAAAAAAAGACAACTTACTAGAGAGCCTAGCCTACAGCCGGAGCTTCTGGGTATCTCATCCTTGTGTACTGCACAGCTAACCGCAATAGCATTGTTCACAGCAGTTGCTGCGGTATACTCACCTATTTCACACTGCTTCCCTGAGAAACCTTGGTGGCACTGGCAGATGAAGAGCTGTGGGGAATAATATGCCTGTGAACACTGGCCCCCATTGTAGCCTTTATTTCTGGTGCAGGCTGTGGAATAAGCCAAAGCCAGGAAATACTGTTAAGATTTCACAGAAGCAAGAAGCTGGAAATGTATACACACCTTTCATTTTCCTGTCAGTCTCTTTTAGCCTGTTCTGTTTTTCCCTACCCACCTGTTATTGCCATGTGCTTACAGCCTTTTTGTGTAGCGCTTCAATTTTTTTCTCTGTTTCATTCTCTTCACATATTCTGTCAGACTTTCTCAGCTCCATGCCCACTCCCACTTAGTCCCGCCCATGACAGTGTATACTGGTATTTTCTTTTCTATCCTCTTCTATTCCCAGACGAATTTTCTGTGCAGTAACTCTGGCCCTGACAGTGGATGATTAGATGGACAAGCTCTCACCATTTCCTTTTTCTTTGTCATACTTACCTCTGACAGGCAGAGTGTGGCAGTGACTCCGACCACTGTCACACCTACAGTATTCGATTCTGCTCCCTGAAAGCCTCAGCCAGGTCCCCCTGTATTGGTAAATTTCTGCAGATGAATTATCTGTGCAAATGGCTGTAATCGGAGAAAGGAAATCCTCTTTTAGTTCAGGGAAAAGACCTGGCTGAGCAAAAGGACTCCCTTCTATTTCCAGGAGAAAAGCATCTGTGATGGGAGCATCTGTCTAATGGGTTGCCCTTTTTCCTTCTCCGACCACAACGGTCCCATCTCTCTCGCTGCTGTGCTGCCAAATGTACTGTTCCACTATTGACTCGTCTCTCTTTCTTTCAAGAAGAGCAGAGGGAGGGGAAAACTTTGTTGTGGATGGTATTAATGCGCTGGTATTTTGCCTTCTGAGTCTCTCATCCACATAACCATGACCAAAAGCTCTCAGGCTCTGTTTCCTCAGCATGATTTGCTTTCCCCTCCCATGTTCATAATGCTCCAGCTAACATGGTTTTAGTTAGCCTAGCTTACCTCTAGATCTGGCTCCTCGTTTGAAACGCATGTGTAAGCCCTGCAAGCAAAGAAGGTTAATTCTGTGAGTAACTGCTCTCTTAAAAAAGATGAGAGAACAAGTACCTTCAAAGAGTCAGTCCTTTTCTTAAGGGCATGTAAATCAGGAAGCTCTGAGGAATTGTCTGCCCTCTTGTCAGACAGTACAGTGAAAAGTGCCTCTAGTACCTCAGTATGGGTTCCTAAGAATTGTAAATCATTTTGTTCCACAGATTACCAGGTGATTGCTTGTCATCTGAGTGAGGTGAATTTGGGATATGCTGTACTCACATTGTGTGTGAAGTCATTATGTGTTCTTGGGGCGTTGCAAATGCTAACTAAAGCTTGCCAGCTTTCTGCTATTTGAAGGAGGTTCAAGCAAATAATTTCCAAGGTAGGTACAGTCAACAAGCAGTTACTTTTGCTCACTGACATGCAGTTTCCCCATGAGACTTTGTAGCTTGATTATCTTTAAGAGATATGTCTCTTGCAGCCAGTTAAATGAAATATTTTGGATAAAGTTTAATGGAGGAAACCAATTTAGAAAGCTTCTTTGATTAGGCCACAAGAGAAAGAAGATAAGAAGGAGGAAAGGTGGGATAGCAATTTTTTGAGAAAGGGAGTAAACGTTCTGGAATTGTGTAGCATTTACTCAAGCTGTGTGTGGTGTGAGGCTTAAAGTGAGGGGACAAGGGAACCACTGACGTGCAGTTTTAAGTGAGAATAGTGATGAAGATGATGACCATAGAAAACGGAAGGCTGGTTACAATGGAGTTCTTATTAACAGTGAAAGGTGACAGTGAACAGATACACCAAGAATACCCGGAGAAGACTTGTTTACTTGCAAGTCTTGAAATGAAAACGGGCCAGGATAACACATAACACATCCACAATGATAGACTACTTTGTAACATTTTTCTTCCTCTGATTTGTAGTGAGCTAAGCAGATTCTCATTCTGTCTGATGCAGACAGCTGCAGCCAATGGCAAAGAAATGCTGCTGAAAATACAGGAAGATGGCAAGAGAATTATTTGATGCCTTAGCCTCTTACCTGGCACTGGGCAGTCATGATTGCTCCTACCAGCACAAGGAGACATGGCAGCTTGCCTTCCATTCGGAGTGTTTTTCACATCAGCTCTAAATATCAAATTATCTGTAGAGACAAAAAATAGGATGTTGAACAAAGGAAGTTTACAGCGTGAATTCAGTTCAAGGTGTAACTTTAAATGAAAGTTTTAAATGATGAGAATTCTTTTTATACATTTTTTCAACCCATCACTTCTCAGCTGTCTGGTCTAACTGTCCTGGTCTTCCTAGGGAAACTGCCAGGCTGGATCCAGATGTGCTTTTACTTGATAAACTTAGAAACTTGTAAGCTAAAGCACACTCATTTACATCTGGAGGAAACTGAGAGAGTGCTTCCTGGGGAATAATACAGAAGTAAATTCCAAGTACTTTTTCCCTAAATTGTAGGATGCCAACAGTAGTACCATGTGCACTATTAGAGAGATGGGCTTACCTGATGATGCAGTGTAATGGTGATTTAAATGCGTTAATTGAGATTCTGATTACTGACACCTACTTAAGAGATCTCTTGCAGAGGGTCTGCTGAAGGGTCAGTTTGTGTTAACTGTGGTTTAAGAGGATCTGCATTTCTTGTAGACTGCTACTTTGGGTGAGAGTGAAGATTCTCTCTTGTGTAGAGAATGTGTAGGCAAAATGACTTTGCTTGATGATAGGTGAGGACTTATTTTCAATATTTCTACCGATCCTTCCCAACTAAGCCTTTAGTTTTTACTAGTATCATACGCTTTTGCTAAAAAGGCAGAGTTGTGGCAATGGTCTGGCAGGCTAGCTTTTTTCTGATAGTCTCATTTATTTGTTGCAGCATCTTTCTGTATGTCACTTCTATGCAGTCACAACTATACATTATTCTCTCTAATCTCTTCAGCAGCTTTACACTTCAAAGCCCTCTTCAATCCACCAAGAAGAGTTTCTGCTTTCTCCAAATCGATTTACATAGTCTGACTCGTCTATCAGTACTCTTGGGAGAGAACCTTCATTGATCCCTAGTGGAAGATTGTAAGGTGTCATGTAGGTGTGGTGGACCCTGCCTGCTTTGAACAAGTCCTGCACCACAAGTCCATTTTCTCTCTTCCTTTTAAAATATAATACCTCCTATACAAACCAAGAGCTGGGAGCAAGATAAAGTAGCAGGCACAAGATACAGGCAAGAAGATAGATTTTAATTTCCAGTCTCTAGGATTGCCCTGGAGTTCCAAATACTTGAAATAATATTCAGGCAGCGTTGCCCACACTATCACCTTTTTATCATCTATGTTATATGCAGAAAGCTAACTCAATTATTTGAAAAAACTACTACTTCCAGAAATCATGAGCTCAGACTCTGTTTATATAAAGCCAAAGAAGGCAGCTGGATAACAGCTGGTGAAACTAGAGTATGATAGATGAGTCATAAATTTGGATTCAGGGCTAATATGGAGAGAGACTCTGGGTTTTTAGTAGTTTTGTCATTGGGGCTTGTTTGTTTGTCTGTTTGTTTGTTTTAAAATTTGTTCAAAGCAAAAGGTATAAATAGTCCAGTTTCTGAAGCAGAACCAGAAGAACAGCAGGATAATTTAGGATGTGACTTCTCATTATTAGGCTGCAAAAAGAAGGGACTTAAGTTGCAAGTCAGACTGAAAAGATTCACAAGAACATCTTCCGAGAACCTTAATTACTCCATGCTTTATCTTTAGGTCACATCTTGACAATAAAATCCTTAAAATTCAGAGCATCTCTCAGTGACTTGTATTGGTCCATAGATTTCACAGTACACTTTTTATATACTTTCAAGTCATCTTTCACCTCTTAGGAAACACTGCATAGTGAGCCTTTTTAAAAAAAAGTGGTACAAGCGATTCCCAAATAGACATTAACTTCAGTTGCATCTGAACTAAATCAGCAGCGTTCCCAAAGTCGAAGTGAATGATCTGAACCGCTGTCCAGTCGGTTGGTTTCTGCTGTAACCCTGTGTTATAGTATCCTTACTCCCCGCAGCTGTGGCTCATTATTACAGCTATGCAGGCTTGTGTTCTGAATCCCACAGTGGCACTGTTTTAACTTGCTAATTGTTGGTATCACTGGTGATCTTTGTTGTTATCTGTAGAGAAGGCTTGAAGTTCTTAAAACTGTTAGAAACAAGATTCCGGTAGCTAAGACGCTTTCAAAGAAAGCTTTGTTCAGTGAAACTACTTAGATCTGAGTTGAGCTGCCTGGTTAGAATTTCTTCCTGGGAAGCTCGGTAAAGAACTGTTGAGATCTTATTTCTGAGGTATCTGCTAAGATGCCCCCAAAACAAGGCAACACCAGTGATTTTTTTTTTTTTCCCCCCTGGCCTAACTGATATCTTGGAAGAAATCTTAGCTACCTGAAACCAGCAGGAAACTGCAGACCATTTTCAGGGGGTAGTTGAATGTCTTTTTATTTTTTCTTTGCCTGGAGTCACCGCTTTGCCTGACTTAACGTCTGTGCTGCCGCAGTCCCTTGGGGTGTTGGATTAACATTTTCGGCTGCAGCAGTCTCATTGCAGTTTGGGTCTTTTCTGGACGGTAGCAACAGACTCCCTTGCACTCCTGTGCAGGGCTCGTTGCTGTACCTTCTAGACAGATCTGTAATGCATACATGTTGAAGAAACACACTGTCTTCCGTATGAAGTGCCAGGAGTTAAAATGAGTCCGTGAGAGATGGAAACCTTTAGAATTCACTAACTCAATTTCTCAAAGCATTTGTGACCATGTTGGGCTTTGCGTGGTGACCACGAGCACATGAAAGTGTATAGCAGTTTCAGAACATCATGTATACTTGCCTAATTTTTGTTCTACAGACTGAACCATCCCAATGTGGTGGCTGCCCGCGATGTCCCTGAAGAGATGCAGAAGCTCGCACCAAATGACTTGCCATTGTTGGCCATGGAGTACTGCCAAGGTGGAGACCTCCGCAAGGTGGGGTCCCTAGGATGGTAACCCAGGAATGGATCACCTTCTGATCTGATCCTAGGTTTTCTACTGAAGTTTTCCCTTCAAACCTTTGCTTTCATACCCTGATGTTTCCTATTTCTAGTCATGGCATCAACAAGTGTTGGTGGCTTGGTCCTTGGTATTATGTTCAGCTTTTGAAGACTTAAGTGCTTTGTATTTTTTTAGGTGCAAGTGACACTGTGAGGAGTTTGCACCTAGAGAATGAGGGCAAGTGTAGGGGACGTGCAACAGTATTTGAGTATGGCCAAGACCATTGTGGGGTAGGTGCATCTGTAGGCTGTACCCTTCCTGAAAGTGATGAACTCTTGTCTGTCACAGGAAGAGATAACACATGGTAGTTCTAATCCTAAGGCTTTTCTGACCTTTGCTATAATCTGCCCATAGCTGAAACACAGACCTTAGGCCTCAGATTGGAGTTGATAGTGTCAGGCAAAGAGGGATGGAACAAATAGAAGGATGAAAACGGGATGACAGTGACTTCTTTCATCTTCTTTCCCATGCAATTAAACCAAGGCACAAAGCTGTAATTGCTGCTACCGCAGGTCACAGTCCATAGAGTTTTGTGCTTCTGGAGAATTTAATTGCTGTTGCTGAAACTTCTTGCATCCCTGAGAATTTGTGGAACTCTGGAGTTCACTCGGGATAGAGAAGGGAAAGACTCCATTCTGTGTTCCTTACTTGCAGTACCTGAACCAGCTGGAGAATTGCTGTGGCTTGTGGGAAGAAGCTATTCTTATCTTGTTATCTGACATTGGTAAGTGGTGGCAGTACCTTCAGTTGTCTGAACTATGGAAACCCTTTTAGTCCTGAGTCCACTCTCCAAATATACAGTAGTGACCTTAGTGACTCCATTTCAGATTGACCTTTTATGATCTTGATCATCTCCCAAAAGTGTTGGGAGTCTGGGGAGGTTCTTGCCTACTGGAAGCTAGCCAGCATTACTACAGTTTACAGGAAGGATGTGAGGGAACATCCAGAGAGAGAACTCAATTTGTGTTCAGAGTTCTATGGTGCTGACTTTACCCCTTACACTCAGCGTTTCATTGTATGTTTGATTGTACAAGGTCTGATGTGAAAGCCATGTTTATTACTAGATAGAATAGATGAATCCTTACTGAGCTCATGCTAGGTACTGTTACTTAGCTCTAACAACTGGCTTTTTCTGTCTCAGCTTCTGCTCTCAGATACCTTCATGAGAACAGGATCATCCATAGAGACTTGAAGCCAGAGAACATTGTGCTGCAGCAAGGAGAGCAAAGGGTAAGCAGGAAGCCGTCGTCTCTACCTGCACAGACAAGTAAACTTACAAGGAACCTGCATGTGCTTCATGCAGTTACATGATCCCTCTGCAAGAGCACTCAGCCCAGGATAACACCTGTCTCAGGTCACTGTCACATAGTATTCTGTGTGCAGCTGAGGTGAGACATTGTATTAGACGTCTGTTAACACCTGACATTTTGACTTTCAACTATTAAGGAAAGAAGCAGACTGTCCTGATTGACCAAAGATCGGAAGGAGCTAGAGGCGTAACTGCTAAGTGTGCTACAACACCTTCAAATTCATTGTGGTTTTAGAAATCTACAGTGGCCTCCCATTTCTGCTTCTATCTCTTCACTGGCACCTTTCCTGCATAGCTTTGAAGAGCCAGACCTTTTCTTTCTGCTGTATGATGTGCTTTTAACAGGACTTCAGTCTGGCATTCTTATTCTCTGTTGTGTGTTTCAGTTAATACACAGAATCATTGACCTTGGTTATGCTAAGGAGTTGGATCAGGGGAGCCTGTGCACATCCTTTGTTGGGACTCTGCAGTACTTGGTAAGAAAGGAATTCAGCTAGAAGAGCAGCTACTGCTTTCTAGTGGGATAGAATTAACTGTTACCAAGCTTTGGGCTGGGATTAGGTACTTGCACGGTATGGGGTGCGTTTGTGGTGCTGAAGCTAGCAAAGGTGACTGCTTTTTTGCTGACGCTGGGTTTTGCTGAGACTGGATTTTGTGCTACCTGCATCTGTTATAAATAAGCAGGAGTGCCAGTAACCTATGCTACTCACTCCAGGAGGGTCTTAAAGCACGTGAGAGGCAGTGTTCGGTAATGTCTTTAATTATTTGCACAATTGTTAATGAGATGTTAAGGGACAGAGAAAGCTAAGAGCTTTCTGGCCAAAGCCATCTGGCTTTGTCTCATGCGTGTAAACTGTATCAGGCTCCAGAGCTGCTGGAACAGCAGAAGTATAGGGTGACAGTGGATTCCTGGAGCTTTGGCACGCTTGCCTTTGAGTGCATTACAGGCTTCCGACCATTCCTACCCAACTGGCAGCCAGTGCAATGGTGAGTGAACCGTGGCTGGGTGGTAAGTGGGCATGATGTGACTTTCCTGTTTACAGGAAGCAGAAGTGTGGTCCCTTGATTCTGAGGATAATATCCCTATGTTTCTTGCCCTTTTGGAAAGTGACCCCTTTCACAGGGGCTTGACTCACCTGAGCAAGTTCAGCATTCCTGATACTTGCTCTATGGGATAAGGGCTGACTCCCGCAGGGCAGGTAACAGAAACCAAAGTGGCATCTGTATTATATGTCAAGAGTAGCTTTTAAGAGCCTACTAGCATGCAGGCTGGGAAAGGCGGGCAATTTTTTCACCATTGTACTCGCTTACATTAGGCATGCAAAAGTGCGTCAGAAGAGTGAGCTGGATATTGTTGTTTCAGAAGACTTACCCGGAGAAGTCAAGTTTTCTAGCAGTTTGCCCTGTCCCAACAATCTAAACAGGTGAGTACTAGAAATTGCTGTGCTGAGATAAACTGATTCTTCTGCAAAAGGACCAAGTTTGTGTTATATGCCTTACTGTGTTAATCTGTGAATACATTGAGTGCGTGACACAGGCAGTACTACTGTCGCTTGTCAGACTTGTGTAGTCTTGGTTTCTGCCTTCTAAACACTGCGTTTGTGATGGGGAGAGGTGGAGTGCTGGAGGGAGAAGGAGGGGGGCAGTTTTGTCAGTCCTCCCACACAGAACAGGCCGTATCGTTACTGCCAATGCACTTTTACCTTTTCTGATCTCCTGGTTTTTGTTGCTCAGTGTTTTGTCTGGGAGGCTGGAGAAATGGCCGCAACTCATGGTAATGTGGCACCCACGTCAGAGAGGTACAGATCCTACCTATGGACCCAATGGGTGTTTCAAAGCATTGGATGGCATTTTGAACTTGAAGGTAAGCAATATGTCTGTATTAGCCTAAAAAGTTTTCCAGAGAGCAGTTTCCTGAGCCTCTGAATCTTAGACTTAGGAGGAAGAGTGAGGCAGAAACTCATAGAACTGTCTCCTGACCGTTAGTGACAGGTGCTTTCCTCTTGCTTCTTTGAGGACAAATACTCCCTGAGCTTGTTGGGAGTAGTGAAGAGCTTCTGTGCATGCTTGGTTCCATATTCTGAGAGAGGATTCTACAGGTATTTAACTGCCATGTTTAACTGCCATATTTAACTCTCTTCCACTTGATGGAGGACAAGAACTTTGCCATAATGTTAGGAAGTAGCTGTAAAGTGACTTCTTGATTCTGCCAAGTGCTTTGAAGAGTTTCTTGGTGGTCATTTTTTCGGTCCCTCAATCTCTGCTCTAAGATGACCAATGTATCTTCAGCCTTTCTCATGCCATGCTACTCTTCTTGTAGTTGCTTCACGTTTTGAACATGGTTACGGGAACTGTGCACACCTACCCTGTGACAGAGGAAGAGACTCTGCAGAGTGTGAAGGCCAGGATTCAGTCAGATACAGGAATTCCAGAAGAGGACCAGGAACTACTGCAGGAAGCAGGACTTGAATTGTTTTCTCAGAAGTTGGTCACTAAACATACAGCTGATGGCAAGGTGAGTCTCGGTATTTCCTTTCTTGAGTTTGAGTGAATCAGAAGTCACTGCACTCGCTTTGGGATCACAGCACTCCCTGCTGTTGTGGCATGCTTTTGTCATGGTAACCTCACAGACCTAACAGCCACTGTAGCGTAGGCAGCCTGTTGCCTTTGGTGCTCTGTGTTTGGTTGAGGAGGACTCTTCTGTTTGTGGTGTTGCCAAGGCTTGCTCTTCCCAAGAAAACCTGGTTGGGTCTTTTGTCTTCTGCAGGGGAATGATACTGCAGCAGCAGACACAGACCTTCTCTTCCTCTTTGATAACAAGAAAGTTTCCTGAGGCTCAGGTGGCCTTGCGTCCTCATCCAGAAAGTGTTGGCTGCATCCGTAAGGACTCCTCTGGCATGAATATGAAGGGCGGGCCGGGGTCAGTGTTGAGAGGGGCGTCTGTGTTTTGTGGTCTGTATCATGCACAAAGAGTAGAGGGAGCTTTTGCGTATTGGGACTGAAGAAGCAGTAAAATGGACTGTCATTCATTCAGTTTATCAGAATAACTAAAAAAGGGAGGTGTTTGATTTTGACATGCTAGGGGAGCTGCACAGGGGTTATCCAGCTCTAGGCTTTGCAGGCAGTAACATGCCCCTCAAAGGAGCAGTGTTTTGGTCTGTTTTGTGATAACACAGTATTCCTGCTTCACGCTGATATGTCCATTTCCCTTTCTCCCACCTTCTTTGTTTTCAGTTCAGGATCCAAAGAAGAATCTCCACCTTTTCCAGTTGCGGAAAGTGTGGGGTCAGATCTGGCAGACGATGCGGATGCTGAAAGAGGACTGTAATCGGCTTCAGCAGGGGCAGCGAGCAGCCATGTACGGTGGCCGTTTCTCCACAATACTTATCTCTGTCTTTGTGCACTGGTGGAAGGGAAGACAGAAATGGGACCCTGTTGGAATGGGGAAGCCCGTGATTGGAGCTGTATGCAATTCATGAAAAGTGGAGAGTTAGCCCTTTGGCACAACTGCATTTGTCCTCACCGCTGTCTCAAGTATCTGTTTTGGATGTAAATGAAAGCCTGGTGGATTTCTACTTTCAGAGGCTAATAGGACCTTCTTGTCCTTGCAAGATGAATCTGTTGCGTTACAATAGTACCCTCTGGAAGATGAAGAATTCTATGGCCTCCCTTTCTCAGCAGCTGAAAGCAAAGCTGGACTTCTTTAAAACAAGCATCCAAATTGACCTGGAAAAGTATAAAGAGCAGATTGAGTTTGGAGTTAGTGAGTATAGCATCTGGAAAACGGGTCTTTTCATGACTCTTCTCCTCACAAAAACACCTGCCTCCTTCTCTGTGAACCTGAGAAAGCCAGTCACTCTTCTTTGATTCCTCTAGCTTCTGAGAAGCTGCTGTTTGTCTGGAAAGGGATGGAGCAAGCTGTGGAACTTTGTGGGAGGGTATGTTTCTAAATCTAACTGCTAGTCATAAAGAGGTTTGTTTTTGTTATCTCTCCCCTCCTCCCCCTTTAGCTTCATTGTCCCTGCCTTAAATAGAAGCCCCTTGTATCTGCACTGATGTCAGATTTCACATTGCCTCGGTTTGTGTGGCACAATTTTTGTCCATTATTAGTACTACATGAAACTCATTCTGTTGTAAGGCTTAGGGGGAAATGGGAGATCTTGGCGAAGCCCCAGAAACCTCTTGGAATTTCCTTGAATTGAAACGACTCGTTTGTCTTTGGCCAAGGCTGCTGTTTGCATCTTGTTGGTTTGTTTAGAAATAAGAATGAGAAAGGAAGAACCAGTGTGAGTGTGAGTGGTAGTGTCTCTAGGTATGAGATTGTTGTGTTGCTTATGTTCTACCCTGCTTTCAGGAAGATGATGTGGAGCAGGTAGTGAAGAGGATGATGGCCCTGCAGACAGACATCGTGGACCTGCAGAGAAGCCCGCTAGGTCGTAAACAAGGAGGAACACTGGAGGATTTGTGAGTTGAACTACCTTGAGCTTCAGATGCAGGAGTGTTTCTGGCTAAGCTTACTCACTAGAGGACAGTGAAAGGGCTGTTTCTTCCACCCAAATTGTGGGGGACTGGGAGCACTTTAACACTAAAGATGTTTTTTGACTCATCTGTCATTGTTCTGAAATGGCAGACAGGTATAGAAAAGATTTGAGTTCTCAAACTATTTGTTCCATGTTTTGGTTCTTTGGAAATCCTTTTCTTTCCTGCTTTTTTCTTCTAGAGAAGAACAAGCCAGAGAGCTGTACTGAAGACTCAGAGAGAAGCCAAGAGGTAAAAGATGCTTTAGCTCGAGGTCAGCTTGCTTTGTGTGTAACTTTGGAGGTGTAGTAACGATCATTGAGAAAACTAGCTGACTTCTAGGCCTGCCCAGACACTAGCAGCACATGGGCTCTCCTGGATTGCCTTTTCTCGAGAGGGAAGTCAGGGAGTCAGTTTCACACTAGGCCAGCCTTCCTTTCTTGGTGCTTTGTGAGCTGTTCTCAAAACTCCTCTGGAGCTCTTCTCAGAGCAGGCTGTTGCCACAAGCAACAACCAACCTTTCTGGGTAGAAAGGATGAAAGACACGACTGTTCCTTTGATCCAGTCCCAACTCTCCTTTTCAAGTTCTTTAAATTTTGAAGAAGGTGGCTAAAATTCAGTGTAATTCATCCCACTCAAACTTGCATATCCTGAACTTTGGCTGTTTCAGGATTAAAGCAGTAGTGGAAATGAGCCGCTAAGAATCTTCTCACTCTGTCCTATAAACCGACCTTTCTGTGTAATATTGGCTCTCATTCCGGATCAGAGGACAGGCGGTGACAGCCAGGAAATAGTACGACTGCTTCTACAGGCAATCCAGACCTTTGAAAAAGAAGTTTGAGTCATTTATGCTCAGCTCAGGTGAGCTTTGCACATTTTATTCAGAGTTGAGAGAAGGTATTTTCTCTTCCAGCAAGAGAAGGTTTAAAACTCATTGCATATGGCTCTTGAGATCTTGCAGTGTTAACAGAAAATCATTAACTTCAGAACTGTTCTCCTACTGCAGTGGCCCATGTGTGATCTGATTAGTTTTTATTTTTTTAATAGTAAAACTGTAGTTTGCAAACAGAAGGCATTGGAATTGTTCCCCAGAGTGGAGAAAGTGATGAATCTGATGAGTGAAGATGAGGAAACAGTTGTTAGGCTTCAGGAGAAACG
Organism: Chamaea fasciata; assembly: GCF_029207755.1. Classification (NCBI taxonomy): domain Eukaryota; kingdom Metazoa; phylum Chordata; class Aves; order Passeriformes; family Sylviidae; genus Chamaea; species Chamaea fasciata. The sequence continues at coordinate 133,777 of NW_027094153.1, read as the reverse complement.
ACAGAAAGAACTGTGGAACTTGCTGAAAATTGCTTGTGTAAGTAAATTAAGAACTCCCCTTTAACCTGAGAATATGGTTTGTAGCACAGGCTACTGAAACAATAGTAAATTGAGTGTATCCTATGGTTCTTTTCTTTCTTTTGAATCAGTATGAAAGCCAAGTTCCAGGTTGTCTCATATTCCCGGCTGCTGAAAACTAGTGGGAACAATTGCACTCTGAATATTCTGTGTTTTCTTCAGAGTAAAGTGCGTGGTCCTGTTACTGGCAGTCCAGAGAGCATGAACACATCCCGTCTTGGTAGCTCAGGTCAACTGCTGCTGCAAGTCCCTTCTGGAACATTCAATTTATCAGAATCTGTAAGAAAAAGGTGAGGCAAAGTCTGGAGTTCTTTGGCTGCTAATGCCACCACTACAAAGCTAGTCTTCCTGCTTTGTGAAATAATGGCACACAGAGTTTCTCATTTATTTACACTTTGTGTTCAGCTTGCGTTGTCAGCAGCCTTAGTTTACTTGGTAGTTAAGACTTCCTGGGGCTTTCAGATCTTCCATATGAAAATTGGGTATCATGTATGGCTTCACTTCCCCCAGCCTCAGTAACAAAAGTGGTTTTTTGGTTTTCTTCCTTTAATCTGAGATGGTTGGGCTCACTTGGAAGTACACTGCCAGCAAGAACTGATGAAGTATTGTCATGTAAGGTCACAGTAGCTGAGCTGTGTCATTGAGACTGCTGCATGCGTAGTTCCGGCTTGCTTAAATGAACTGGGTTACCACTTGGAATGAAAGACCTTGGTTTGTTTCTTTGCCTGTTGCCCCATCCTTAAGTTTATAGGCTTCTCAGCTTTTCCTCTAGCAACAGTGGTTCCACCTAATAAGAGCCCAATTCCATCTTGGAATACATTTCCTTTCCCCCATTTAGTAAATCAGGGGCTGCCACCAACTTTTCAAGTTGCAGTATGAATTACAAGCCTATGTCCTGACTAACTTCAGTGTTCTGCAGCATATCTGCCAGAAGTATTTCTTAATGATAGAGGCAGCATCTCTTTAAACTGCCACAGAAATTAATAGTGTAATAATTGCCCCTTTCAGTGAGGAGCTGCTGCTGGAATCTCGGGAACTTTGTAGCCAACTAGAAAATGTGATGCGTGACACAATGAAGGATCAAGAGCAGAGTTTCTTGGTAATGTATTCACTCTTCTGTAAATGGACTAAGGAAGTGCCTGGCTTCAAAGTTCTGAATGTGCAACTTTGCCACCACTAACACAGCTAAATGAAATCTGCATTTTACTCATGGCCAGGGGGGAGAGTAGGAGATGCACAGAGATAGGAAGCACCGGTTCCCTCATAATCTGCGCCTGACATATTCTGCTTGCCAAAACTGGGAGCCACATGCTGGGAACTTGCTGCGCTAAACAGTAAGGGATGGGGCGAAGCACTTGGCTGTTGTACAAAACTACTACAAAACTGCACACAAATTTGGGATGAGCGGGTGTCAGGGATCCTTAATTTAACAATGCAGAATATTGAAGAGAGAGTAAAATACTGGAGAGTGCAAGTAGGTTGTTTCCTTGACAGCAGTCACGTGGCTCATCATGAAATTGACCAACTTGTTCCCAGTTAATTTTTTATAACTCTTAACACACTTTACCTTTATTTTAGAAAAAGCTCAACTGTAGCCTGGTGTTGAATTTCATTTATTCTTTCAGCTCTAGGCTGGAGCTGGCTGCAGCTTCAGGTAGAAGAAACAAACAATCCAGAACAAACCCAGATGTAGAATCACTCTGGTTGCCTCTGAAGCCATGCTGCTTTGGGAAGCCAACTGTGAAAAGCTGCTGCCTCTGAGAAGGGAATATCAACTGCCTTCTACTGTCACCAGCTGCTTATGTGAATCATATGGCTTAGCTTTTAGTATCCACTTCTCAGACACTTTTTCACAAAGATACATTAGGGAATGCCTGTTCTAACTGCTTGGAGAATGTTCTTAATTGTGCCTTAAGACAGCAGATCTCTGTCCTGATACGTCTTCCCTTGGGCATCGCCTGGGGCTGTTTTGCTGCATTTTAGGCTTTCTAATGAACAATGGACAAGGTATACCCAGTCACTGGTAGATGTCACCTTCCTAATGAACTGTGAACTTAATTGCTTAACTTTGCTGATTTGCACTTTTTTTCTTTAAGTGTAATGGTTGTACTTACCTAATACTTGTTTCCTGTATGGGAACGAAATTATCTAAAACATGTAAACTTTTGGTTTGCTCTTTTTGATGCGCTCAATAACACTATAATGGAAAAAACTGCTTTCACTGTGCAGGTCTCTAAAACGTGAGAGGTGTAAGAATGTTAGCCTGGAAACCAAAGAAGGAAATCTTCAGTGTACAGGTATCGTGTAACAAAGCATTTGCAGATTATCTATTAACCATGCTTAAAGTTGCATGAAAAGATGAAAAAAAGACCAAAAAACCCAGCTGGATGGAACCTTGGTGAGAGTCAACACACACCAACCTTGTGTTCTGACTGTGACCAATTTATTTCATTCTGTTCTAACCCCAAATTTCCACTACAACACAGAGACCTCCTTTTATAAAAGGCTGTGAAGTATAGGACATGCAAAATGCAATACGATAATAGGGAGAGGTTGGATTTTCTTTTGGTTTTTTTGGAACAGATTTAAAATACAGGAAACTGAAATGTGGCACAAACATCACAACTTCCATGCATGCCTTCAAGTGTCTTCCTTTGTTGTGCTGGCACACTCTGGACTTCAGCATTGGGTTAAAGTCATTCTTGGGCAGAGTAGAAAGTTCACACTTCTTCAAATTTCTGAGTAATATTAAGGCTGAAATGCACCGGGTACACTTTTCCTTCATCTTCCAGAGCACCACCAGTTGTTTTACTTAAAGCTGTGTTAGGCTTCCAGCTCAAATCCCAGCCCAATTTTGTGACCTCCAGCACTGAAATTCTTGCCATCAATCAAGCCTGAGAGGGTCAGCTTTACACCTACAAAAGCAAGTCACGAGAACCATCATGCACTGACATCCCAGTACAGTGCTCTTCCTCAGGTCCTTGACCTCACTAATGTGGCTTAGTTGCCACAGGAACTTGCATACACAGACATCCTTTAGTTCTCTGAGTCTGCGTAGACTTCTAGCTCCTTTGTTCATCTAGTCTGTTCTTAAGATGACAGTGAATTAAACCATAGTGTAGTACTTAACACCATTTGCTGCTACCAGTGAGAACTGCGTACCAGGTCGAAGGGCATGAGTGTAACCAATTCCAATGAGGCTGGCATTGTTCACTTTAGCCTATAAAAAAAAATCACAGTATTTATAAACTGTGTAAGTATTCATACAGAAGAATCTCAGTCCCCTGAGAAGGTGGCCTATGCATTAACACTCTTGAGCTACTTGGAGACCAACCTCTCTTAGAAGCATGTTCCAATCTTTTCCTTTTCTCAGGAGTTTTCAGCTTAAGCAAATGGTGCGAATTCTGCCTTCACAGAATGCCATGCTGTTTTTCACTGCCTCGTCTATTATGTCTTTATATCTTTTAAAGAGCTACTTACTGCAGTCCCTCAGAGCCTGTCTTGTTCACATCACTCAGGAGTGATTTTCTTTTTTCTTCTAATGAGCAAGAAATACATGAATATGCAATCCCCTTTTTGCATTACTAAGTTTTGAGCTCTTAACAACAGTATTTCTCATTTTCAATTTTGGTTCAGTGGTCCTGGAACTAATTGTTGTTTTGAAACATAAATGCTTGCTACTTCAGTTCTTGGTCTTAAAACACACACGTCAGCTAACTTTCAGTGGTTAACTTACTGTTAGGAGAAGGCTGTAAGCTCAGGTAAACTTCCACCATTGTAATTATAATATGGTTTTACATTATGGATTTAAGAATTAAAAGGACACTTTCATTGTCTTTTAAAAGACATTTTTCAGCACAGTAGCATGCTATTCCAAGCACACTAGTCAGACTATTTCACTATGGACAAAATTATATTTAAGATTTCTTTTCCTCCATAAGTTCACAAGTACGATGTGTGAGGTCCCAGTTTAAATTTGTACCACAACAGAAGCCACAGTTCGCAATCTACCATACTTCCTCAGTAACTAGTTCAAGCAACTGCTTCATTACAAATTTTCAGTATTTAGGGGAGCTTGAAATACTCATTTCTGTAACAAAATTCTTACCACAACGGAAGTCTTCTCATCCATTTGGTACTTTCCAGCAATACCAAAACGTGTGTTGTTACTGCCAGCAGTCCATGCAAGATTGACTGATGTCTCAACCTTATTAGTAACCTTCTGATAAACAGACCCACCAAACTCAGTGCTGTCATTCCTGTTTGTAATAGATGCAAGTGTGTCAGGCCTTGCTTTGTTTAGTAACTCTTAAGATTAACCCTTCCCCACAATGATTTGACATTATCTCCTAAAATGAACCAAGAGATCCAATACTTCCCTGAACCCAGGCTCACTACTTCCTAGCTGGAGCTGGCAGACTCCTGCTCCTATTTTTTTTTGCACAAAGCATGTTTTGCTTGCAGAACGGAACAAGACTTGCCAGAGACCTACAGTTTAAGGTTCTGACAAAAAAAACCAAACCAAACAAGCCAAAAACAAAACCAACCCACCCAGATAACCTGGTTGCTTGTCTCAAGTAAGCCAGTGTGCAGTAACACATAAAGGAGACTTCAGTTATGAGAATAAGACTGAAAACAATGTTGTTGAGTTATAATCGTTTAAATACACCATCTTCAAAGCGTCTCAGGCCACCTGAATGCCAAGATTAGGGCTAAGCAGTGATGACAGCTGGAAACAAACACAATGCCATGCATGCCTTTCTCCTTCATCGTGGGCATTTCTGAGGGAGAAAGTTTCTGTCTGGAGAGTGTGATTGATAACTGGCTAGCTGCAAAAGGTCACGTAGACATGAGGGAGCTTTGCTGAGCACACAGGCACTCTCATGAGAACCAGCAAGGCAGCAAGCTTCGCATGTCCTTGAGCACAGCTGGGATACGATAACAAGACCTTGTAGCTGAAAGATATGAGGGAGAAGCACGGTAAAACAAAAACTTACTCAAACTGTGTAACCACAAAGAAATGTAGAAAGAGGCGTAGCTGACTTTTAGTCTGAGCACCAATCCTGAGCTTAACTTTTGAAATATGCATGAGCTTATTAGTGTTATTATAAAAGCATTGTATGAATTATCAATAAACGAGATTTGCCGATCACTCATATTGAGTGCACATTTCTCCCGCCACGGATTTCCCACAAGAACAGACCTTCCAGTTCTTAAAATCTTCTTAGTAGGAGGTGTGATGGTGCACTTTGACTAAATTGTGGTCAATTCTGTCTCCTAATAGCTGGCATCTTCAGATTCTACTGGAGGTGTTGTGAATGTCTTTTCAAGAGTTGAGAAGGAAAGTGTCTTTTAAGGATTCTGATCTTCCAGTGTGATGCGTAGGTACCAGTCAACATGTAGACTGATGACAGGCACAGACAGTATTCTTGGCAATTGCTTAGAAAATAAACAAAACATCAGGCAGTAGAATAATCCTGTCAACAAGGAGGATAACAGTAACTTTTCCAAGGCACAAATGTCAATGTCACTTTCAGTTACATTGCAGGAAAAAATGGTAAAAGAAATGGGTGTGACCCAGAGTTCCCACAGCCAAGAGGATATGTGAGTACCAGTTTGGCTGAAATGACTGTTGCTTGTCATTCCCCAGTGACAGTTTGGAGAAGTCATCACAGGCTCTTTTAATTGATGAATACTGATGTGTATAAGTCAGGTGTCGGTATATGTATTTTCACATCCTTTTTTTTTGCTTTTTCCATTGTGCTGCAGGTAATCTCAGAACAGCAGTGGCTGTGCTGAAGCAATATAAATAATAATCTCTGATTTTTTCCAATGATGTTTGATTGCCAAGTGATATCCTCAGCAAAGTTGGTCAGACCCTCTCAGTCCTACTCCTTGTAGCTACTGAGTACTGAGATTGTAGAAGGCCTTACTGAAGCTGACAGAAGTAATTTTCATTGCCTTCAGTGACTTTTCAATTGGGCTGAAAGTGCTGGTTGGTCTCAAAAATACTTTGTGAGCTTTGATCTAATGAGTGGAGACCAGTGGTAAATCAAAATGGAAGGAAGAGCTTTGTGGGCAAAATGCAGTACAGGTTAATTTGCTTTTTCAAATTCTAACTTATTTAAATTTTACATCAGAAGTTGTGGAGGTCTAAATCCCTACTACCACCTTAAGGCATCTCTGCCTCATCATTGCTTAAGACACTGACTGAATGCACATAGTTTAATTTAAAGTTGATTGCATTTAACAACAGAGTTTTTTAAAGCCTTTAGTCATGTAATAATGGTAGATAGCGCTTCATTTAGTCAAGAATGACCCGATACAGTTATCTATCATTTACATTAGCAATGTTGAACCGACAGTAAATTCAATTAATTCTTCAATTTTATGCTCTTAACATTTAAAAACCTAAATCCACTTTAAAATCAATTTGCATTATTTTGAGGATGGGATTCTTAATGTTAAGCTCCTATTAAATCCGCATTTTCTCTACTCTAAGGTTGCTTTGAATTTTTTTGTCATGTTTTTGTGGAATGTTGGTCTTAAGCAGTTTTTGTGGGTTTGTCTGTGACTTAAGGAGCTCTCTATTGGATACTGATCTATGCAGTTGAAATAGAACACTGGAAAAACATGATTTATAACAAGTGTTCTCATAGCAGACCAGGAGGTTGGGTTGATATTTCTTCTTCTTCCATCAAGGAACACCCATGGCTGTGGGCTATAATTTATAACAACAGTGTTGCTTTGACCGGTTTTGGTTACTGTGGGCTTGTTTTCAGGAATGATGAGTATGTAGTTATCCCATCTTGAAAGAAATACATAGCACATGTGCTTATTTGGATTAATTAGTATGGTTTTATATCACAGTTGATAGAAAGCTGGAAGAAAAGCCCAAGAGTAAAGGAATAAAGGAGGCAAACCAAACAACTGAGGGTTGTGACTGTGGTTAAAGTCCCTTATGAATTCTGAGTGCTCCAGCACCGGTTTTCTGTGAGTCACTCTTTGAAGCTGCCTTATCATTTTGTTATATATATTCCAATATATGTCAGTCCTGTCAGACCCTAGAGAGAACACTTGCAGTGAGTAATTTCAGGTCTGAGTGCCACAAGCAGGCTGCTGAGAAAGCTGGCCCAGCCTTTTTTTTTCTTGGTGTTTCTGATGGTTTGAGCTGCAAGTTCACTCAGCTGAGCTGCTTTGTGCTCCAGCTCTGTTTCTTTAGTGATGCTGCAATACTTGCTGCACGGCAACTCAATTGGAAAACAAAGAAATTAATGATACAGACAGAAGATCTGTTCCCAAAGCAGGGTGAAATTCTGGTGGAAGGGCTTCTGCTGCTTGAATTTTAAACACTGTGCTGTGAAACCTCTCACGTCATCTGTGGGTTAGTGGTTGTATCACCTGGGATAGTCCATCCAGGCCCTGTTGATGCAAACGTGCTTTTCACTGGTGCTGCTCCCTATTTTGGAGAATATCTGAAAATAAGGTGTGAGCAAGTACTGAAAATTTCAATTTTTGCTCCTATTTACCCACTTGCCTGCTGTTTTAATTTTGAAGTAGGGTGTCAGATAGAATCTGTCTAATGGCAGCGGTGTAAATAGCATGCCTTCAGTTCCAAACTGAAACCCCTTGCAATCAGCAGATGTCCCAGCTCAAGGAAAATGGGTTGCAAGCCCAAAACATTCACTTTCCCTGCCTCATTTCTTATGGTCTTACCAAGGAAATAGCCAGACTTGGATTGTGCTTACTCTTTGCAATGAAGAAGTTGTTAATGCTGCGTTTTCATGCTCCCATCGTCGCTGTACTCCAAATGTCTGTTCTGTGGAATGGGCAGGATTAGGCTGTTTAAGACAAAGCCACTCCACATTTACAGTGCCTGTAAGGTCCATAGTAAGAGCCCTAAATAGAAGTATCATTTCCAAGATGCCTTCTATTTTACAAGCAGCCAAACAGAAAATGAAACCCTGGGTTGAATTGTAGTCTTCCTGAAGGAAGTGTCAAAGCCTAACAAGGGAGCTTGACCCAGCTTTGTACTTGTTGTTCAGTGAAATAAACTTTAATTGTTAATGAATCCAAACACTGTTAATGAATCCAGTACTACTACTTTACTGAAAAAAGCTGCAATTACTGGACAATCCCCTGATTTTCAGCTGCTGTAAATCACTCTATCTTCACAGAATGGAGAGGGGCACTTCATTTAACAACACTGAAGAATTAAGACAGGGAAATGGCATAAAAATCAGAAAGGATCTTAGGATTATAATCAGGGGAAACAGAGTAAAGAAAAACATGTAAAGTTGGGTGTTGCTTCTGTGAAAAGAGAAGTTGTACATCCATGTGCATGTAGCTGCATTAAGGAAAAGCATTAGTATTCAAGCCAAATGATGTCATGGAAAAACCGGTTTTTTTTTTTAAGCATGCAAAACTTCTGTCAGTTGAAAGGGGATAAGAACAGCATATTAATCAATTTGCCTCCTTACCTGTTGTTTTGTGAAGTAGTTAGGATTGCTGGCATTTTCCATCTGGAATTTTATGCCAGTGGCAGATCCCTGACTGTGATGGTAGAAGGGTAAGGACCTCATCCAAATGCATCAACAGGAATAGTGTTTCACTGTGAAACTGCCAAGTATTTCAGACCGGTGCCTAATAATGCAAAACCTTGTTGTAAATATGTGTGAAGTGTAATTTATCTAATGTAATTCTGAGATGTTTAGAGCCAGTCATTTGAAATAGACTCCACTCCTCTGTTAGCTTTTGACATTGGAATGACTGTAATCATGTTGCAGACCATCAGCCCTTGGATTAAAATTTCAACCTACAGTGAGCTTCAAACTGCTTTGCATTTACCCTTAGAAGAAAAGGGAGGTTGAATAAATTTTGTTACGTTGATTTATCTTAGGAAAATGGGTGTCAAGGTTCTGAATTACAGTAATTATTGTAAGCATGTAAAATATTATCAACTACAAGATACATCTGATGTGGTGTGGATGGATTAGTGCACATGCTAAGACCAATTTGAGAACATTTCAAGTTTTGCTACGTTTGCTAGGGCTAGTTACATCCACTTAAAATACAGATTGACTCTAAAATGGCAGTGGTTTGCAGGTCCTAAGTGTTGGGACTTTGGTTAAAGCAAAAGGAACAAAATAATTCTTTTTCTTTTAGCTTGTCATGCAGTTTGTGCTAAGGCTTTCAGTAGTACTTTATTGTGACAGCTCATTTCCCTTTTCATTTGATGCCCTCATATACACCTTGTCACTCTATTAAACCAGAAAGATTTAGTTTCTTAAAGAGCCTTCAATGAAGCTGTTATAAAGCCTTTTCTCAAAACAACAAATATGGAGCCTGAACACATGAGATTACACTGTTTTAGTTTATGTTGCTTTCTTGAGGAAATAAAAACAGGAGAGAGCAAGAGTTAATTGCTTAATAAGTATCAGCTATTATCATCAAAAGGGTTCATAATTTTGAGTTTCATTTTTATTTTGACCAGAACACTTTTAGATAATAAATGTTGCAATTGAATCTTGGTTGTTTTAGGAAGTTGTTAAAACAAGCTAAATGTTTTCCATTTATGGATAACAAACTGATGCTCTAAGTTTAGGAATTACTGTGCCAAAATTTGAGTATTTCTTTCATTTCCTTGTAACCCGTAAAACTGACTGTTTCTGGTTATTCTGGGACCTTTGAACTAGGGGTCTTACCTCAGGCGGGATGTCAAAAGAATATATAGATTGTGATGCTGTTTTCTCTCCATTACTAGGAACAGTTTTTTATCTGGGCAAGTTGTGATTCAGACAATGCCACTAGATTTCTACCTGAGAATCTGCCTTTTGTGGCCTGTTTTATGGGTATTTTCACTTTTTTCATTGCAAGTTTTTAGGATTTTCTAAGTGTGTGTTTCTAAAAAAGCAGCACCCAAATTAATTGCATCTTATCAGTACGTAAGAACTACTTTATGGCATTTTAACCTGCAAACACTATGATAGCGTGTGTGGAAATGGAATTTAACTCACTTGGCGGACTTGAAATATATCCCTAAGCAGTAATTGCAACATCTTATCAAATTCTCGAGCAGGAAACCAACCTTTTTCTAAATGGAATTTTTATGAACTATTTTAAGGACTGTTTACTGGAAAGCTGCCTAATCACTGCATTCCCTGGGTAATGGCTGAAATAAGTGTGCTGAATTAGTAGCAGGAAGATGCTCAACTACTCTGGCAGGGAAGAGTTGATACTGCTTTTGCTAATGCATGTAAATCACAGAGAAAATTCTGAATATGGAGAAAATTTTTATCAATAGCCCCATTTAATTGTATCCTTCATTTGAACGGTGCCTTGCTTCAGCGATTTTTAAGGAAATTATTGAGACTATTTTTTTAAGTGGTAGAAGTAATAATTAAAACCCATCCATGAAAAGATTTGGGAATACATTTAATTGATAGAAAGATTAGGTATATCGGGAAAAATCCACTTTGCTGGCATTCTTCTGGTTTTGGGTCTTGGCGAAGGAACTAAAATGGGTTAAGAGGAAATTGCTTGTTCCACAGTGTGCTGTGTGTGGCTTCCTGGGGATTTTACCTTTACGGTGAGTGTTCCTCTGAACACAATGAAGCTGCAAGTGTGTGCTAAATCCAGTTAAGGAGATTTCCAGTCTAGTCTTTTGGCTCTGGAAGTTAGATGTTTCCATATTCTTCTAAAAAAGAATCATTGCTTTCTGTTCAGTGCCTGCATTCACAGCTGTCTGGTTTTTACCTTTTCTTCAGCTGCCTCTTCTCCACACAAGTGCCCTTGTCTACGTAACTCTTTCTTTTATGGCAGCTGTTCAATAGCTGGAGTTAAGCTTCTTGCCCTACTCTGAATTTCCAATTTCCCGTTTGAGGATGAGGCAATCACCGCTGACTTCCCAGAGGGCACTCCTTCGCTTAGTTATCCAGCTCTTAGCAGCTTTGAAAGGGACAGAGAAATGGAAGGGAATAGCTTTGGTTCATAAATATTTTTGCATTAATAATAGTTAAAGTTAAGGTCAATGATTGTAGTACAGATGACTGCCAATAGTGCTTTATAGCCCCTTTGGAAACTGAAATTATGTGAAATAATTCCAAATAGCCTCCCTCGAATGGTTATTCTGTGAGCAGCAGTAGCTCTGTTTTAAGGCTGGCGTGGTGTCAGGAGGTCTCTGGGCATGCCAGGAGTTTCAGGTTGCTCACTTTTCTGTTATTTTTGCCCATCTCCAAGTGTTTCCATTCTACATTCGGTCTTCCTGAAAATATTTGTGTGTCTTCCTTCATTTGGACATTGCAAAGCATGACTCCTTTTGTGGAGGACTTTTCACCCTTTCCCAGTCTTGTGCCTTTTGTTTCTTTTGGATGTAAATCCAAGCAAGCTGCAAATCTTTTATTTCTTATTGGGATTTAGCAGTGGTGTCAGCAAGTACAAAAAAAAGTTCAACACGTTTTATTGTTATCAAAAGCATTTCCAGGAGTGGGAATGAGGGATAGGAATCCAGGGCACAGGGATGGTGGATCCCTGCTTATCTCTGTAGTATTTTAGAGTGTGTTTCAGTGTATCCCTGAACCTCTTTTGCAAATATTGTTAAAAAGGCAGTGCTTCCTAAAGCAAGAAATGAACCCAGGAAAAAAAAATCTCACAGTCTGTCTTGGTTTGGGAAAACAGGTATTTGCTAGGTAATAAAAAAAAACAACAACTGTAGTTTCCTTTGGGATCGAGAGTGTAAACCCCCCCTTCACCCCTTTTTTTTCTTTTTCAATTATAAATTTAAAATCAGAGGCTCTTAGGCAAAGATTTGGGTAATAGAAATAGCAGTTCTTTACTAGTATGTATTACAAAGCAAGCAAACACAAAAAAAAACCCACCAAACAACTACAGCATTAATAACAAACGAAAACAGTACTAAGCTGTTCTCTGAGCCCCAGAGGGGATTCCGGGGGGCCAAGGGACTGAGAGAGGGACTGTGCAGGAGCCGGGAACAGTGAGAGAGCCCAGGCTCTGGATTTGTGTTTATTTTAGAACTTCCTGTGTGTCTAAAACATTCCTTGCACGGTTCTGCCTTGGGAAAGGGGAACTTCCTTGGTGGCACCTTGGGCTTGGCACACACCTGAGGATGTTATAAATGATCAGAGCCAATTTCCAAAATCAAAGATTTATTTAACAAATTTGAAAAGCAATTTCGGGAAACGCCACGATAAATCAGGACAACATCGGTCGAATGTTGGGTGGACAATCCGGGAGCAGCAAAGGGTGCTTCTCCGGAGTACTGCCCACAAATTCGGGGTCTCAGGGGAGGTGTTTTATACCATTTTTCTACCCTGAGGCGAAAACAAGACGGTAACAAAGAACCCGAAGAACATGACATCATGTACATAACATAATCATTGAAATGTCTGGTGTCCGCAAGGGATATCTGAAAGAGTTTCCTGAGAAATTGAGAAGACGTCTGAATGAAAAGTCTCCGAATCTTCTGTCAGAAGGTTTCTGCCCAGATTGGTATCGGATCTCCTGATGAGCTGTGAAGATGTGGCCAGCCCATGCTTAATGGGCCGTTTCCCGGTTACCTCTCTGGCAGATGTCGAGGTAACACCTTTGGACTGTGAAAAGACTGTGGTATGCGAAGAGATGCCCTGGAACTCTTTCCAGGAATTCAGGGGTTTTTTACATTCCACTGCAAAGTTTTAATACACACAATTTTAATCCACGAATTTAATACTATGTATCCATTACAAGGAGATTGTCTGTTTTCCATGGGGAAGCTCAGGGGTTTTAGATTGCTAAAATAAAAGAAAGGAACCCCCTCGTTGCCTGAGTGCACCCAGTTCTCCGAGCAAAGCAGGTCCCACATGAGCGAGGAGAGGCAGGATGGAGTTGGGGAATGTGGAGCAAGGTTGTCCACTGGGTCAGAGCTCAAGGCACAGCTTCTCTGAGCAGGCCAGACCTGCCTGCTTAGGAGAGTCCCTGGGTCAATATGAGTCACGGAATGCTGCAATCACCTCTGCTCTCAAGAGAAAAATACACCCTTGAAAATAGGAATGTGCGTTTATTAGAAGCCCTTTGAAATATTTCTCCGTAACTCTAGGAAAAAAGATCTCCCAATGAATTGCAACAGACCACGGGGAAATCAAGGGAGAGCTGAGAGATGAATTTCAAAGGAGGTAAGGATTTGAGAAAAGTTCATGTTTTAGCTAAAGATAAGCTTTGCCAGAATTAGTTCAAGTAGGTAGATAGATAAGCTGTGCTGGAAAGAATTAGAAGTTAATGGTTAGATGAAAGGATTGCGATCAAGGATAACGATCCTGGATCTAAATAACTAATTGCTTGTCATTTTTGTGTTTGTTTAGCTGTGTTTATAATGAGAAACAGAAGAAACTGATAAATAGATTTAGGAACACAGACAATTGTAAATCCTCGAGCATCCTAAAACCCATTCAACAGTCACGGAGAAAGGAAACAGGAGTTTGACCAGTTATCATTTATCTTGATATCCATTGAAAAGGTTGAAAGTTTCCAATGAGGAAGACTCCACTTACTTCCTTTTTTTACGCCCCCTCCCCATATAAAGGACCACTGACCCAATTCAAAGAACAAACTACACACGCTTAATAGCTTTTTAGCTAATTATAATATGAAGCAGAGAATGGGAGGTTTTAGTGCTATAAATATGTATTAGTATTTTGGATATTCAACACTTTTGAAAAGAAAGAGATTTTGTAACTTGGCAGTGCATTTTAGGGAGTGATCGCACACAACTGCCTGGCGTTGCATTAAACATATACTTTCTAACTCTAAACTGTTAGAGAGTCTTCTGTCTGTCACAGTTGGGTATCGATAGTAGATCAATATCCATATTTTAATAAGTCAGCAGTGGCACAGGAAACTCCCAGCTGATGGGAACAAACTTTCTGGCTGACTTCAGAGGCCTCAACAAAGTTGAGTGGTTTTCTCTCCTGTCCCCCAGGCCTTCCTGGCCCCAGGGGCTGATGGCATTTGTGCTCCCTCAGGTTCATCTCCCCACACCAACACCATGGGGGTGCTCAGGCCTGCTCTGGGCACTGCAAACAGGGGCTCCTGAGCCAGAGCTGCCGTGTCTGTGCCTGCAAGGATGCGGCCCCCGTGTGAGCTGGGAGAGAGGCCAGGGCTGCAGAGGGGGGATGTTGTTGGCAGGTGCATGAGGACGCTCTGGGACGCTGCCCGGGGGTGTCCAGCACAGTGGGGATGGATCAGCCCCTGCTCTGCTGCTCCTTCCCGTCTCCCCCAGGGACCCTGCAGAGCCCCAGCCGGGCTGTTTGCCCCCAGCCTGCCCACGGCCACCCTGGGGCTGCTCACGGGGCTTTTCCGTGCACAGCATTGGGCCTGGGCGTGTTCTGGAGAGAGCCTGGGCAAGGAGCCTGGAGCAGCGAGGCCCTGCCCTGAGGCGTCAGCGCTGCCCCAGCGGAGCCCATGGCCTGTCCCTGCTGCAGCCCCGGCACTGCCAGCCCCAGCCCTGTGCCCGGCGCCGAGAGCACTCCGGCCCTACAGCAACACCAGGGCCAGGAGGGCAGCGGGGCAGGGCCACGGGAGCAGCGCTGCCAACACCAAGGGCTGCTGCTCCTGGGCACAGCTGCTGTGCCAGCACTGATCTGCCCCCAGCTCTCATCCAGAGAAGAGAACCAAAGGGGGATCTCTGCAGAAAACTTGCCTGCCAGATCCTTGGGTTCCTTTAAAGCCACCAGGAGTGCAGCCCCTCATTGACACAGTCTGTGGCCACAGGGAAGGTGGAGACAAACAAAATGAGAAATGGCACAAACAGTGACACTGCTTTGTGGACAATATTACAAAAGTAAAACAAAGGAAAAGAACCTCCAAAGTAAAGCAACAAGAGGTATCAAAAATGACTTTTATGACAAGTGATTTTGAGAAACTGGCCAGCAGTTTAATGTTTGTGAAACCATCCAGCCATCAGTCTTCCACACTGCAGCCTCGAGCTCCTGCTTCCTCAGGCTGCAGATGAGGGGGTTCACGGCTGGAGGCACCAGCGAGAACAGAACTGACAGGGCCAGATCCGGGGATGGGGAGGAGATGGAGGGGGGCTTCAGGTGAGCAAACATGACGGTGCTGAGGAACAGGGAGACCACGGCCAGGTGATGGCGGCAGGTGGAAAAGGCTTTGTGACGTCATCCCTGCTCAGACGGGATCCTCAGCACGGCCCTGATGATCTGCACAGAGGAGAAAACAATGAAAACAAAACAACCAAATACCAAAGAGGCACTAACAGCCAAAAGTTCTTTTCTTACCTGGCGGGTTGGAGGCTGGGGGCTGCTGCTCCCTGGGGAGCTGCTGGAAGCTGCAGGGCTGGATCCTGAGCACCTCCCGGTCGAGCGGGGGCAGCTGCCCCCCGTAGAGCTCCAGGAAGCGGCTGGGGGCCCCCTCCTGTCCGTGCAGCCACAGCCGCTCCCCGTGGAAGCCGAGGAAGTGGCAGGGCGGGATCCGCAGCACCTCCCGCGGGGCGGGCAGTGGCCGCTGCCCATAGAGCTCCTGGAAGCGGCTCGGCCCCTCCCGCCGGGCCGGCCCCGGCCGCTCCCTGTGCAGCAGGTGGAAGCCGCAGGGCGGGCGCCAGGCGAGCGGCGGCCGTTCCCTGGGCGGCTGCTGGAAGCGGCCGGGCCGGGGACAGCGCAGCTCCCGGCCGTCCGGCAGCACCCGCTCCCTGTGCAGCAGAAGGAAGCCGCGGGGCGGGCGCCCGGGCGGCAGCGGCGGCCGCTCCCTGGGCAGCGGCTTGAAGCCGCAGGGCGGGCGCCTGCGCCCCTCCCGCCCCGCCGCCGGCCGCTGCCTGTTGGCCGCGCTCCGGCGCCTGATGCGGAGCAGGAGGTCGGGGCGGTCGCGGCGAAACCAGGGGTTCCTGTAGTGGAGCCAGGCGCCGGCATCGCCCGGCGCGGCTGCGCCAACCCAGCCCGGCCCCTTGCGGAAGCCGTAGCGGTTCAGCTGGCGCAGGAAACTGCGAAACTGCGTGGCCCGGAAGGTGTGCGGGGCCGGCCCCTGGGAGCCGCCCGGGCCGAGCAGCTCCCGCTCCAAGAGGGAGCGGTCGATGAGCAGCCCCCGCGCCTGGCTGTCCCAGCGCACGGAGCGGACGCGGGGGCTGTTTGCCAGGCGCCACAGCTTGGCGGGGAAGGTGCCGGCGCTGAGCCCGGCGGGCAGCGGCAGCTCCGGCATGGCGTCCATCGCCGACTGTGGCCACAACGACCGGAGACCAACGGCCGCGGCTCGGCTCGGCTCGGCTCGGCTCGGTTCGACTCGGCTCGGCTCGGTTCGGCTCGGCTCGGCTCGGCTCGGCTCGGCTCGCCTCGGCTCGGCTCGGCTCGCCTCGGCTCGGCTCGGCTCGCCTCGGCTCGGCTCGGCTCGGTTCGGCTCGGCTCGGCTCGGCTCGGCTCGGCTCGGTTCGGCTCGGCTCGGTTCGGCTCGGCTCGGCTCGGCTCGGCTCGGCTCGGCTCGCCTCGCCTCGGTTCGGCTCGGTTCGGCTCGGCACGGGAAGCCCCTGGGCAGGGTGGGCTCTGAGAGCTGTGGTGGAGTCTGTCCCCATGCTGCATCCTGTGCCTGGGTCACCGTCGGTGACGGAGGAAAAGGCCATTGCTTTGTCTTGGCTGGGGAAAGGATGAAAAGGGGACATTAGAAAGCATTCTTTTGGCCACCTTTTCAGCAGACTAACTGTTTTTTTCTCGCCATCTCTGCCTGTTTTTTGCAGAGTTGGAGCATTTCTCATGATTCGCTGTCAGCAACAGCAGCAGGAAGGGGCAGTGATTTTGTCAGCATTGTCATCAAAACGCTAGTGCTGCCCCATGGATGGATGTTGCTTTATGTCAGGGATGAAAGGCCTTCACTTGTAGGGAGCTCACGCCGCTGTCTTCCCAAATGACGTTGCCATTTTCTTTCCTCAGGAATCGCTTCTTCTGTTTTTCCCCCCATCTGGGGAGATTTCCAATGCAAATGCCTCCTGCAGCCAGCTCTTGCCAATGCAGACTGACCAAGGAGATCTTGCAATGGACAGAGACTCCCTAGAGCTGGTGTGGAGAGGTGAGGGGGGAAGGTTTGTCCTTTAGTCTTGAAGTCTTGTTGGGGAGCTGATTGTGCTTGGGGGCACTGACAAAAATGATGTGTCCTGAAAAACCACAGAGACTTTGGGGTTGTCATGTTGGGGCAGAAATTTCTGTCTGAGAACTTTTTGAAAAGTTTCAATTAACCTTTTTTTTTTTTTTTTCTTTTTCCCTGCAGAGATCCTTTTCCATACCTTTTGGGGAACTTCCCTCTGCTGGTCTCCCAGGTCAGGCCATTTCCCAAGGTTCCTTCCCAAAGTGAGGAGTAGCCCATGGCCTCCACTCTCCACTGGAACCAAAGGAAGCACAGAGCTTGCTGTTGTGGGAGAAGAGCTTCTCTTTCCTTTCCCTTTGGGGCAGGTTGGTATGTTCTCATTTGATAAAGGGAGGTTTAAACTCTGGAGGTGTTGCATTTCAAACTGCTCCAGCCTCGAGCTCTGGTGTGGGTATCCTTGGACAAAAGGCCTCCCTGTGTGAGCTCCCAGTGGGCTGGTTCAGTAAGGAAGTTGATATTTCAGGCTTGTGACTGCTGAAAGCAGTTGGTGTCTGGAGGTGTCCGGAGCTGAGAGCGACTACTTTTCTCGCCTGGCTGCAGAAAAGGTAGTTGGAAAGTGGGGATTGCACTTGCAGAGATGGCAATCAGGGGTGTTTTCCAAGAAATGGGCTGGCAGAGAGGCAGGTCTTGTGCTCAACTGGCTGTGTGTTTGTTTTGGTGGTGGGGAGATGTTGTAATGAATCAGCCGAGACTCCATATCCTTCATGCAGATAAAGCCAATTCTTTATTCACATCGCTTCTTTTGTCCAGTTTTCAGGGACCTCATGCACCACACCCGTTGGCGGGTAGTTTCCTTACTGCCTCATTTATTGGTCAGAAGGTCATTTGTGTGTATGTGCTAAGTTTCAGGTTGTTTCCATTTTTCCTTGGTGGGTTCTGATGGAACAGAGCTAATATTTATGCAGATGCACTTGTTTTTCTCCCTAAGAATAGGCTGTTGTGTGAACAAACTTCTCTTTCTCTAAACAGTTTTCAACTGGGAGCTTGCAGGCTATTGCTAGCTGCTTAGCTAAAGTAGCATGGCCTCATCCATATTCCATAAGACCTTTCTTTAATAACATTTTTTACCTGTCTGCAACAGGGAGAGTCACAGACACAGACACAGACACCAGCTGAAGCAACAGTGTCATTTACTATCATGCAGGAGTGCAAAGACAAATCAGAAAAGAAGGTAAGCAATGCACCTTATCACTGGTACAAAAGGTTGCCTCTAGTGGTTAAGAAAGATACATCAGCAGACACCCTTTTTACTTTATCCTTCATCCAGATCCACTCATCAGGTGGGGAAAGCTGTCCCAGCAAAGCTTGGGAAAGTCACTGCGAGGAACTAGGAAATCCTACACTGCCTCCCCCTTTCTTGGCCACCAGGCTTCTGACTGCACTGTGAGAGTAGCCCAGCTTTGACAGTGCTGAACGAGCAATCTGACAGACCTTCTGGGGCAGGAGATCTGATTTCCTTCTCCTCTTGGTTTTCTCCCTGAGCCTGTCCAGGGCTCAAGGAGGAAGCAAGGCCAGATGTGGCCTTGTCTGGTTTCTTCATGCTGAAAGGTAAAGACGTGTTTCATCAATGAATGAATGCATAGATCCTAATGATAGTAACACTTGGTTAAGGAGCAGATCCATTGAAAGTTTGGTTGGAAGGGTCATCCAGAGGGCAGATTTAGCTCAGGGCCTGTTGTTCAGGCCTTAGTCCTTCAGTATTTTGTGGTGCAAATCAATGCCCTGGAAAGCTGGAAACAAATGAGTCCCTCTTGAGCACGTTTCAGAGCGGGAGCAGGATTAGCCCTGCAAGGCCGGGCTAGGGCCAAGAGCAGAGGGCCAGCAGGCTGCATTTGCCCAGAGGCAGCCGTCCAGACCAAGAAGGCCACTGGTGCCCAGGGCCTGAGGTGCCTGAGGCTGCCTCCCCGCTGTGCAGCTCTGCAGAGCCCGTGGAGCGCAGGGTCCCGGGCAGCCAGGGCGGCCTGGCTGCCTTGGAGCACGAGGGGTGTCCCAGAATGCTGCGGCCCTTGGCTTTTTAACTGTTGCTCAGAGTCTTGTCATTAGTCCACACTGTCTGACATGTTTTCCTTTCCTCTGGCATATTGAAGAGAGCTTTTGGAGAAAAGTGGCTGATGTAGCTTCTGCTGGTGCTGGTGCTTTTGTCTGCAGGTCAGGGCAGGTGGTTTGAACCAAGGACAGAGTCCGCAGTTAACACTGCAGTTTTGCCAAGCCAAGAAAACCATTCACAACTGGGTGACCGATGCTGAGCAGCTTTGCTAGTTTTTGGAAAGTTATCACCTTAAAAAGCCCAACAAATGTTCCTACATGAGGGTACCAGCAGTGTCCCAAAGATCCCAACTTTTTCCACCTCTTTTCTGTGTCTTTGGTGTTTCTAAGTTCCCCATTCCCCAGCAGGAATGAAAGCATGTATGATAATGTGAGTGATTTGAGAGCTCTGTGTTGTGCCCTGCCACATCAGCGTTGATGACAGGCTGGACATGGACAGGTGTGTCGAGTTCAATTCATCCCAGTTCTGTGCCAACAGCAGCCCCAAGATGCCGAGAAGAGCAAGGACGGTGGGTGGGTGTGCACGCACAGCCCTGTGGCCTGACTGCTGTGTGGGCAGAAGGTTCTCAACAGCAGTACATCTTCACTCCCCCAAGTGGGAAGAATATATCAGATCTATATGAAATGAAAATATTTATGAAAATGCACTCAATGGTACATATTTATATGTATCATAGATGCAATTTATCAAATATAATGCTGCATATTCTATATTTTGATATGCCATAATCAATAGAATATATCAAATAAAGAGTTGATCTTTCCCTAAGCTATTGCCTGTGGGTCCTAGAGGCCATCTCCTAGTGTTACTACATTTGTGCCTTCTGGTACTAGTTCTTATAGCAGCAACTCCCCTGGGAGTTCCTCCAGGGAACTTCACAGCAAGGGCTTCCATCACTGTCGTGGCTGTGGGAACTTGTTGCTTGCCATTTCTCCCCCAGAATCCTTGTGGATTCTGGAGCATGTCAGCACAGGTGTCCATGGCCCTTCCTTCATCCCCAGCCTGCAGCACTCACAGCCCTGCGGCCTCCCCCTTGCTGCAGCTCGTTTGCAAAGTGCTGCCAAAGGCAGCGGAGCTGGCTCAGGATCCCTGTTGGCTCCTGGGCTCCAGGATGACCTTCAGAGGGACACTTGGAGCGCTTCCTGAAGAGCTGCCCGTGGCATGGCGAGTGGATTTGTCCTCCCTGGGTGCCTCTGGTTGGAGCTGGATGCTCCGTGGAATCCCGGAGTTTTCTCAGCAGCCTTTGCAGCGAGTTCTCAGCCAAGGTGTGGCTCTGCTGCCATCCCAAATCTGCACCTGCCTTGCCCAGCCTGAGTGCAAGTGGGGCATGTGCTGGGCACGGATGGAGATTTCCATGGCCAAAATCCTCCAGTATATAAAACTGCTCATTGCTCTGGACAGCACAAATCACAAAACGCCCATCGCAGTTGACAATTGTAATTTCTTGCAGATTCCTACAGCTGCGCTGCTGATCGACAAATACACCAGAATTGATTTCACATGGAAAATGTCATTTATTACAAATTGCTACACCTGCGCTGACAATACAGAACTATGCTGATGTCAATTTGAGTCTTAAAAAAAAGGAATTTATTAGATTTTTACAACAATGCCATGTAAAAATATAGAAATATCCACTTCAGTTAAGAAAACTTAATTTATTGCCAACATCTACAACAAGTCACTAGACACAGAGATCAATTAGGTGTTTAGCAACTTAATTTATTACATATTACTGCAAGCCTAAAGCCCATCTAGGAATACAAAAATATCAGTATTTCTATCTAAACCGTCGTCTACAAAGATCTCAATCGATACAATGACACAACTATACATCTCCATACATGTTTAAATAGAAAGATACACCCAGATACACCCACCTCAAAATACAGAAGTCAATACACAGATGTAAATAGAAAACTGGATATATTTACTTCTAGGAATACCAATATACCTATTTAAAGAGCCATATAACTCCAACTGCATGAATAGAAATACCTACACAACTCTATTCATAGGAAATAGAATTAAAACACACATAGAACAGCATACTTACATATACATATACTTACATCCATACATACATATGTTATTACAAAGATGTATGCATATATACAGACATATATATGTAGCATACATTTATAAATATACAAAGATACATACAGAAATATTCCTATACAAATAGTAACTTGCATATATAAATATCCATGTAATTATTCCTCTCTATGCTACAGTCCATATATCTTTAAACAGAAATCTAAGCAGAGGGATTCCCACCACCTCATCTTCAAAGCCTTTCACTCTGTTCTTGCTTCCTCCCCTGCAGAGCAGCACCCCTGGACAAGGACAGCAGATGGCACTGGCTCAGGGGACAGTGCCTGGGGCCACCGGCAGCTCCCAGCGCTCCAGGGACAGCCGGGGCTGGAACTGCTGCTCCGCCCGGCCCGGCCGCCAGCTGGGACCCAGCGCGGCAACAGGGGACACAGGGGGCACAGGGGGAGAAACAAGAGCTGAAACAGGCAGCTGAGCGGGGGAAAAGGTAAAAATGCAGCCTAGACCAACACAAACATCACTCTATCCATCTCTATCAATTCACAGACCGTCACGGGGCTTTGCTTTGTGATGTCAGGGCACGGTTGCCACGTGGTCGTGGTGACATCGCAAGGTTGCCTTGGTGCCCGGAAGGCCTCAGGGGTGTCAGAGCAGCTCTTGGGCTTGCTCGGTGCAGGAACTTGGTCCTGTGCTTGAGGCTTTTGTCAGTGGGCAGCTGCCGACTGACAGGAGACTCCTTTTAGCTAGCGTTAGAGCGCAGTCTGCAAACTTGCACAGCAGTTGCCACAATGATTGGGCAACTCGCTGCTGCAGCTTTCACTGTTTATGGAGTTACTTATTCCTGCTATTTCCTGACTAACCTGGCACGTAAGTAGAGGTTTTCCCTGGGTGTCACCTCACCTGGTTTTTGTGTCTTCCTGCTCTTTCTTAGTGACTGAGTTGATTTGGAAACAGAAAGGCCATTGGGATGCCGCTTGGGTAAAGGTGCTGTCAGCACGTTCAGCTCAAAAGGGGCTGTGTGTAGCCACGGCCGTGCGGCCAGCATTTGCATGGGAGCCTGCAGGAGTTGCGTTCCCTCCGTGGGAGAGTCTGTGGCAGCAGAGTTTGCCAATTCCTCCATTGCTGGGTCAAGCAGGACAACTTTGAAAATGTAGACTGGGAGGCCTTCTTGGAAGGTCTTCTAAAAATGCTGCGGTTGTCTCCAGTTTTCTCAAAGCATCTGCTTCATTTTCCCTTGCCCACTGCAGGTCACCTGAGCCAGGTATTCAGAGGTGCTGATCCCGAGGTGAGTAAGGAAGGAACATTTGATGTTCCTGGTGTTTAAAATTGTGCGGCAAGCTGTGAGCTTGGCCTGTGGCAGTAGAGTGTAGAGGGCCAGCTGAGTAGGCTGCAAGAAAATCCATTTCCATGTCTGCAGCAGCAAGAGCAAAGGCATCACTGCCTATTTCCTAATTTTCCATTCCAGAGCTTTAAAAGAACTAAAAGATCAGTTTTGCAGAGAGAATGGTGCTTCCTGATAGTAGTCGGGGGAATATGTAATTTGGAGCCATTTGCAGTGTCCAGTTGAATCAGGTCATTAGAATTTAGTCAGAGTGACTTAGAATCCCCTTGCTCTCCAAGTTGATGATTTGTGCTTAGTAGAGCTGGTTCTAGAGCTGAAGAGAAAGAAGGTTCTAAATAAGCCTGTGTCTCACGCTCCTGTCTGTCCACAGATCCCAGAACCAAGAGCAGACTCTCCTCTGGCTTCCTCTGCTCCTGGACAAGAAGCCAACGCGGAGCCAAATGACCCCAAGGCTCCAGCTGTGGTCACACCACAGCCGGAACTTTCCCAGACAGTAAGTGCCACTTCTGGAGGGTGCTGTCTTTAGTGCGAGGCAGAGCTGGAAGTTTCTGAGCAGCCAGCTCTTGCTGTTGGTGGCTGAGGATGCCGAGTGCTGCAGTCCTGCCAGACCTAGCCATTCCCCTCAGCCAGTGACAGCTGGAAAATGGGCTTTGAGCTGCCATGTTTAGGCCCCAGCTTGCTGGGATTCTGATAGGGGCCAGCCTGGAGCAGGAAGGTTCCCTGTGTGCAGAGGAGGGAGCATGCCAAAGGCACTGTGCTCAGCCTTGGTGGATACGTGGGGGACGCTGTGGTCTGGTGACACCTGTCCCTCTCCACAGACGTGCCAAGTACCCACAGGCACCAAAAGTCTTGATCTGAGAACACAAGCTCTTTGGGGTGGTTCGTGCCCATGAGCTTCTTGGCTGTGCTTACCCGGGAGCATTTCAGAGACACACTGGGGATGTGGAGTTGCTGTTTGAAGACAGGGATCTTGGTGCCTTTGTTGCCAGGTTGTTCTTTTGCCTCTTCAGGCAGAGCAGTCAGTAGCAGAGCTGACAGGCACTCGGAGTCCACCTGTCTTTTGGCTTTTAATAAGCTGCTAAGAGATGATGTGTTGTCCGTGAATCTTTGGAGGGCATCTCTTCTCTTGTGTGGCAAAAGACACGTTCCCTGTCAGCTTCCAAAGAGGCTGTTGGAGCTTCAGCCCCAGATGGAGGCTGATTGTACTGCTAGTGTCACAGTGGGACAGAGTGAAGGGCAGGGAGAGGGGAATTCAATGGAGCTCTTGGGACTGAGGAGTCCAGGAGTCCCCCAAGCACTGAAAGCACAGAGCCTTGTCATCTGCAGAGATCAGCACTGGGACAGGAGGGTTACAATGGAAGCAGAGGTGGGCAGGGAAGCAGAAAGAAGTGGCTGAATGAATATGATTTGTACGCTGAAAAAGGAAAAAGCTGAGCCTGATGGCATCTCCCAGTCACTTGCTCTGCATTTGTGTGTACAGAACGTGGAGGCAGAGGCACAAGCAGAACCGCCCAAACCTCCGAGTGACACGATGGCAGCGAGGAGGAAGAGCAGGGAAGACATCAGGAGAACGGAGGATCAATGGAAACTCCATCAGGAGAGGGGCAATCAACAAAACCATGTAAGCGGAGGAGTAGTAGCCACTCCCCTGATGGAAGGTTCTGTCTCCTGTTCTTTACGGAACTTTGGAGACAAGCTGCAGGCAGAGCTGCAGAAAACTCGGGCTAGGATCAAGGCATGGGAGAAGAGGCTGGAGGAAGAAATGGAGATTCAAACAGAATGCCGAGTGAAAATTTGTCTCCTCCTTGAGAAGCAAGAGGCTCTACAGAAACAAGTGAGTGAATGAGCAATAGCCACTGCAGTCACCAACCTGGTGCTTTCTGCCCTTCTTGCCTTTCCCCTGCAGAGCAGCAGGGGGGTGGGGTGATGCCTCTGAGTGCCGTCCTGCTCCAGTGTGTGTCACAGGCACTCTGAAGGACACTCCCTGCTCTGCTGAATCTCAGCTGCTGCCCTGCACAGTGGCACTAGTGCTTTGGCCTTTTGGCCAGCAGTCATCTGAATGCATTCCTGCTGGCCTCTTCCCGCTCTCCTTGTTTCTTGAGATGTTCTTGCAGGTGAACACGGTGACCCAGATGGATCTGGAAAGAAGCTGTCTGTATCCCTTGTGAATCTGGTCCTCTCCCTTTCCTCAGAGTCGATGACTCTTGGCTGACAGGGACAAGCTGGACTCTCTGACTGCTTTGTTCTCTTTGACTTGAGGTGGAAGTGTTGACATCTCGCCTGGCAGCCTGCAAAGATTTCCATCAAGTGACTGGCAGCAAGGAGGCCCAAGATTCCTGTGAGGCACAGAAACTGTCCCAAGCAGCAGCGCTGCCGGTTGGGCACGTTCAGAAGATGCCGGAGGAAAAGAGGACTCCATGGGAGAAGGTAGAACATTTGAACAAAGAGCTGCAAGTGTGTCTGCAGCCCTTGGAGGGGGAAAAGCGTCCTTGGGAGAAAGTGGAATGGTCATTTTTGCAGTCACCCTTCAGAAAACCCACGCAAATGCATTTTGGAGAAAATAGACAATGAATCTGGCCTTGCACTCCAGTCAAACCAGCCTTTGGCTTTGAGCCATCCAGTTTGAGGAGTGGACATCAAAACAAACCCATGGCAGAGCCCTGCATGTGGCTGACAGCATCTTGCTAAGGGCTTGCATTTGAAATGGGATCTGGAGCTAATCTCTGCCAGCCACTTTTCTTTCTGACACCAACTCCTTTGTTGTCTCAGATCTCCACAGGCTCTTCTGTTGAACCTGCAGGAGCAGCAGTGTCACCTGAAGGCACTAGTGCTGGCCAAGCTGTGCAGTGGAACCCGGGCAGTTCGTTCATCTCCAGCACTGACAGGGCTTCTGCTCAGCAACAGGAGATGGAGCATGATGAGGATGAGTCCCTGGAGCTCCTGAGTATGTCTTGTGTCTTTCTTCTCTGAGGGACAGTGTATTGTGTGCACGTGCCAGCACAGCTGGACCCAATGATCCTCCTCACTTTGGTGTCCCAGGAGCATTTAGGGCTCCCCACAGGAAAGGCTGTGCTCCAAGGCAGCAAGAGAGTGCTCTGGGTGTTCCCGCTGCCTCTGAGGGCAGCTTGGACGTGCCTGGGGTTTGCCTGAGCTTCCCCATCTGCTAAAGGCAGAAGCAGGGGTTGTCCTTGCATCAGCAGAAGGCTGTGAGCTAGCAAATGATCTGGGCAAGTCCTGTGTGCTAGTGGCCAAACTGGACAGAATAGTCAGCTTCCTAAATTCTCCTTAGACTCCTGACTTCTCATCCGCCATCCGAGCAAAAAAAACCTTCACGGAAATTGATTGGTTTTGGCATTTTGTCTTCTGGTTGTGGTTTTAGTTTAGGTTTTTTTACGGATTTTTTTTGGGTAGAGGTTTTTTCTCCATCTTGAAGGAGCTCTTCTGCCCCATGTGTCTTAGTGGCGTCATTTTGATGACTGTTCTTATTTACCACTACTACATCTGCAGGTTTTTTAATGAGAATATTATATATTTGTCAGTGAGGACTCTTTGGAAAGAACATCAGGTGACAGCAGAAACAGAGAGCAAGAGCTGGTTTTTTTGTGCCCCCAATGAAAAAAAACAGATCTTTTTATTACAATCTGTATTTCATATCCTAGTTTTGTTCCTAGAAAGATGCATCCAAGAGACATAGGCCTGGGACACGATCAGATAAAAGTGCGCTGTAGGCATTTCTCAGGAGTGAGCCTCCAGCCCCTCTGCTGTATATTCCTCAGATCCATGACACTTTTTCCTACCTGATTCCCAGTCATTCCCATGACTGTTAGAATGCTACCCACTGGCCCAAGCCCTGCTCAGATCAGTCTCTAGGAAAACACATCAAGCCCTTTGTGATTCTACAGCACAAGTCATTGAAGCTGCTTCTTGCCCAGAGCAGCTGCCGGTCCTGTGCCCTCAGATAAGACCTGGTGGGGCTGAGAAGAGAGCCCAGCTGACTCTCTGTCTCCCGTCACCTGTTGGCACAAAAGGGCACTGACGTGCACCTGGGTGTGTCTGCTCTCCAAGCCAATCCTGCCGTGTCCTCAGTGGGGGCAGCAGCTTGGAAGGGGCTGGGTGTGGCCGTGCCTTCTTGCCATTGCTTGTCAGTGCTGGTGCCTGGGCTTTGGCAGCTTTGTGGCGGTGGCTGCCCTGGCCCTGAGGGCTGGTGTGAGCGCCGAGGCTGGAGCCTTCCTTAGCTGGGAGAGTGCCGCTGCCGGCCGGCCGCTGCAGCGCGGAGCTGCCCCGAGGCAGCAGCCCCTGCTCTGGGCCGGCTCCTGCACGGCCTGGGCTGGGCTCACAGAGGGTCAGCATCTCCTCTGGGCAGCTGTCCGTGTCCCGCCGGCACCTGAGGAGCACTGCTGTCCCTGCTGCCCTTGCCCGCTGCGGGAAGGTGGGCACGTGTGCGGGGCTGAGAGGGCGAGTGCAATGGCAGGGACTGATCCCTGCTGTCAGGGGGAGGAGAAGCAGTGTGGTTCTTCACGTGGGCCACGGGCAAGGGCGTCTTCCAGCTCAGCCTGCTCATCAAGGGTGAGGGTCCTGCTGCTGAAGGCCCCTTGGGATTGGTTAGAGCATGAGCTGCTTGGGTTTAAAAAGGGAAAGGCATTCTTTTGGTAAAGTGCTGCAAGGTGGGGAAGATGCCCTCCTCTCCTGGGAATGCATCTCCCTGTGCTTTCTTTTCTTTCAAGAGATCTCTTCAAAGGACTGTAGAAAATCATTCTCTGTGCTGGCCTGCTTGTGCTGCAGAGCTGCCTGTCTTGTTGCAATTGTTGTTGTTGTTGTTGTTGTTACCCAGCTGGCCACAAAGGACTCAGAAGCCCAGACTGTAGAGCCCCAGCAGGGCTGCCTTTTGTATCTCTTGGATGGTGGGATGTCTGCTTTCAAGTGAGCATCTTGCATTTTGTTTCCCTCAGGGCAAAGGGCGAGCATGGAAAATCCCCGAAGGAAATACATGGAAGAGGAAATTGTTGGCAGAGGGTGAGTCCAACCACAGTTACTTGTACGCAATCATGGGGCAACGATTTGCTGCTGGAATATCTGTCAAGGGTGAAGTCAGGCAAGTTGCAAACATATTCAGACACTGGGGTTAGTCTGCCCCATCTCTCAGTACCAGCCAGAATTTGGAAGTGTGGTCAGAAGGAATTGTCAAAGACACTTGGATTTCATTGCCAGAAACAGCAAGCACCCCTTTTTGTAGCAGGGAGATAACTGTTGCAAGGAACATTTCTTCCCAAGAGTTTGCTGAAGGAAATAGTGTGATCAGGATAAAAACTGCCCAGTTTAGAAACTGAAATCCAAGATGAAAGAATCACCTGGCCTTTTGAGCTGAGGCACTAAACCCCAATGCTTCAGAAACAGGCTCAGTGCCCATGCACTGGAGAAGAAAATGCATCATCTGCCTTCTGGCAGAGCCCTCCTGCATGCTGCAGGTTGGAGGCATTTCCAGCAGACATCTCCTGTCTGGACTGGCTTTCACTCCAAGGTCTAAATGGCTTCTCCTTTCTTTGCTGCTGTTTTGTTTCTAGGGCTTTTGGAGAGGTTTGCAGAGCCATCGACACTGCCACAGGAAGACAGGTAAATGTCAAGAGCCCCCGCAGATTCTGCTGCTCTCCAGGGCTTTCCTCTCTCGTGTCAGCTGTGGCTGCAGCTGTGGCTAGAGCTGTGCTGCAAAGGCACAAGAAGCACAGACTGGTGCCAGCCAGCCAGCTGCATTTGGGACAGTCTTTGTCCTGCTCAGCTGCCAGAAGGAAGGCAAGGAGGGCAGCGGTTCCTTTCAGAGAAGGACGCTCTCCCTGGCTCTCAGTTGCTCCAACAAAGGTGGTGCCTTGGAGCATCTCACTGCTCTCTGGGGCTACGGCTTCAGAGTCCTGAATTCCCATTTCTGGCTGCCAGCAAATACATCTGAATGTTCCTGGCAGTTCCTTAGCCACCTGCAGTGCTGCACTTGGGAACTGCACATAGGGAGAGATCTGCAAGGCGTCCCTGAAAGCCCCAAGCCCTGCCTAGAGCCCAAGATGTATCCACAGAGTACCCAGGCACGCATTTCTTCCTCTGAAGTACGGACAGAGAAACAGAGAGTGTGCTCAGAGCTTTGGGGATGATAGTTGACGCACCATTGCTAACAAGTGGACAAGGCAAAATGTGGTCAGTGGCCACGTGTCCTGGAACTGGCCCCCAAAGGAGCAGAGAAATGAGCTGTAGGAATGTCAGTTCCTAATTACTCCTTTGTCTAATCGCAAGGCACTTTGGCAGAGCTCACCTGTGTCATTGCAAAATCACTCGCTCCATGTGTGTTTTGGTCTCCTTCCACCAGCTTCTAAAGTTACTGATTTTCTGTGTCATTCTAGGTGGCCATCAAGAAAATCAATCTTCAAGGACTGAATAGGAATCAACAAACGCTAAATGAAATCATGATCATGAAGAAGAATAAGAGTCCCCATATTGTGGATTATTTAGACAGGTGAGTGGTCATGGTCTCTTCCCATGAAGGTTTGTTTACATAGTTAAAGCATGCGAGGTTAAAAACCCACTTTGGACACTGGCAGAAAATAGAGCTGTTAATAATCAGTTAATTATTATTTCTCTACTCATCTCCAGTGGATGGGAAGAGAGTGTATTTTGCCTGCGTGTGTCTTCCCTGGCTTTCAAACACTGAGTTGGAACATTGGCCAAAAACCTGAATCAACCCTCCCATACTAAGTCAATACCCTGTAAGCTCACTGCCTCCATGTTGTCTCAAGATTGATTTTTTCAAGTTTCTTCAATGCTGATGAAGCATGCTAGGGAGGATTTCCCTTGGATTGTTGCCTCTTTTCCAGGGCTGGCCATGCCAGGAACACTAGGTGTTCCTTTCCAGAAATACCATGCGGGACAGGTTTTTCATCTTGGCTGATACTAAACTGTACTTTTTGCTTGCTGGCCATCTAAAATATCTCCTTTTTCACAGATGTGCTGTTCTCCTTGAGACTGCACAGACTGCAAACAATGCACAGCCTGGAGGGAATGTCTATTCCTTGAATTCTGTCTATGTCACAAAGGGACCCGGAAACAAGAATCAAGCAAAGAAACCAATGTATGCATGTTCATCTGCACGGCCTTGTTCCCTTCTTTCAGCTACCTTGTGCTTGACGAACTCTGGCTGGTGATGGAGTACATGGATGGAGGCTCTCTGAAGGATGTCATCGCTGAGGTTCACCTATGTGAACACCACGTTGCAACCATCAGTCGAGAGGTGAGGGATCCCATCGGTGCGTCCCAGGGCTTGGGCAGTATTGTCTGGGAAAGGGGCTCAGGACAGGAGCGATTCCGTGAGCCAGGCTTTGTTTCTGTGTCGCTGGTATGCTCTGGGCAAGCAAAAGCATCTCAAGCGAACTGCCTGCCAGTGCCCCTGCACTCACTGGACTCTGTTCTTGTCCTCTTCTCTCCTGCTGTTGCATTCTCACTCTGGCTCTTGTATTTGCTCTTCTCCATCTTGCCTCTCTAAACTTTGGCCTGTCTGCACTGCATTCCCTGCCTGTAAAAGCAAAGGTGGGGGTGGCACTGTTTGAAAGCAGCAGCAAAGAAGAAAGAGAGACTCATTTCTCTGAGTCCTCAGCTGGAAAGGTTAGCAGTGCAGCCAGAATGCTCTGTACTTCTGAGCACATGCACTGCAGCAGCAGTCATCCTGGCTGGTTTCCAGGGCAGAGTCTACACCAGCAGTTGCTGTTGCTCTTTGGCAAGCTGACATGCCTTTCTTTAGAAAGGTGCTGCCCTGCCTGTGTTGGAGCAGCGAGCTCTTGCCCTCAATGGCACTGTCTTCTGCCATTACTCCCCATTCCCCTGCAGAGGGAATCTTGGAGAGCTCTTTCCTTTCTTGTGTGATGAAATCACATCACTGATTTTTGCCCTCCTGTTTCTGGTTTCTCTCTCAGTGCCTGCAAGGACTGCATTTTCTCCATTCCAACCACGTGATACACCGAGATGTGAAGAGCCTCAACATTCTCCTCAAAACGGATGGCTCTGTCAAGCTGGGTCAGTATATTCTCGGGCAGGTGCAGCGTTCCAGGGATATGTGGGCTGTGGGGCTGCTTTTGAGTGAGTGCCAGCCCCCCCAAAATGGTGCTGGTGGCAGTGCAGGGAGCCTGTTGTGAGCCGACCACGCGGTGGCAACGTGCACAGACCTATGGCAAGGATCGAGCAGTGCACAGTGGCATTGCTCTGTGTGTGTCCCTTCCAGAGGGAGGGGGCTACAGGTCTAAAGCTTCAGGGGAACAAAAGACACTGCTGGAGGCCGTGTAAAAAATGTGGGGATTTTTGAAGCAGCCAATGCCATATTTCCTTGGCTAAAGTCCTGAGGAAACAGAGCAGGGACAGTTGTCTAGGAGATTCAGTAGCACATTCTCCAACTTCAACTGGGCAATTCTTTTCCTTGCTTTCCTAATTGCACAGGATTCAAATAAAAACCTTCTTTTGCTTTCTCCCCAGCTGATTTTGGCCTCTCTGCTCAACTCACCCCTGAGCAGAGTAGACGGAGAACGGTGACCGGGACTGCTTGGTGGATGGCGCCTGAAATTGCAAAAGCTGAGTCCTATGGCCCCAAAGCAGACATATGGTCTTTTGGAATTGTGGGCATTGAAATGGTAGAAGGAAAACCTCCTTACTGGAATAAAGGTCCTCTCGTGGTAAGGTGTAAATACTCTCTGATCCCGCTGTCTTTCTCCCCCATCCCACGTTCTGTGTGCCATTGGACAAAATCCCATTGCCATCTGCTGGAACTACTTCCACCACGGTCCCTTTCTGAAAATGTCCCTGCAGCACATCAGCATCTGCTGGGGTTTTGGTTGCATCCGTGGGGGAACTCAAGCCTTAGCCCAGGTAAACCATCTCCCTTCTCAGGCAACATTTGGCTTTGGCTTAGAAGTCCTTCCAGCTCTTTTGGCCGTGTAGATGGCCCTAATAGCAGCAAACAAGCATCTTAGAGCTGCTGTTATCTTTCCTGAAATGAAAGAAAGAAACCTAAACCCAACAAAGTTTCTAAAACAGTGGTTTGGAGAGAAGTGTACCCCCATTCTTCTCACAGGGAAACTTGCCTTAACTGAGGGATTTCCTTTCTTTACTTTTAATTACCATTGTTTTCAAGAACCAAGGAAAAAGCTTGATGACTTTTATAGCAGCTGTGCTTAAGGGACCAACAAGTGCTGCAGAGATGCTTTTCATGTCATACTCCTTGGAAATACTAGAGTGAGTTAGTAGAGCAAAGTCCCTCTTCCAACTAGCTTGTCAAGCTGGTCAGGTGAATCCTCGGAGAAGCAAAGGTGCTTTTGCTGATGTAGTTTCCACTAAGGAGGTCAGTCAATGAAATCAGCTGCCAGGGCAAGATCTGCTGGATGCTGGAAAAGCTGTGACTGCATCAGGCTTTGGGTTTTTTGTTGGTCCAGGAAAGTCATCTCTGCCTCTGTGCCACGGCAGAAAGAGCCACTGCAGAGTGCAGCTGAAACGATGGGATCTGGGAGAGCAGTTCCAGATGTGAAAGAAGCAGCTGAGAGACTCGTCTTTCCTTTTTCTCCAGGCTCGATTCCTGATAGCCATCAAAGGGATCCCAGAGCTGCGGCAGCCCAAGCTCCTCTCCCCTTTGCTGCGTGACTTCCTGAGCTGCTGCCTGCAGAGAGACGAGGAGCGGCGCTGGTCTGCCAAGGAGCTGCTGCAGGTAAAATGCCAAGGGGCTGCAGGGGAAACAGTGTCCCAGGGACGGGCTCCTCCTGCACTGAAGTGCCAGGCATCAGATGAGCCTCGTCCTCCTCGCCTCCACTCTTGGTGCTGTCCAAATGAGAACAGCCAGGAATCCTAGACTGGGCTGGGCTGGCAGGGACCTGTAAGGGTCATCTGGTCCAAGTGCCCTGCAATGAGCAGGGGCGTCTTTAAAGAGATCAGGATGCTCAGACCTGAAATATTTCCAGGCCTGGGGCATTTAGCAGCTCTTGCAGTAAGCTGTGCCACTGTTGTCCCACTGTTGCTCCTTAGACCTACTCTGACTCAATCCCCTTTTCATTGAAAAAAAGATTACCCTGCCTTTGGGGCTCTTAGCTTGAAAAGTAATGGTTCATTCTTGTTTTTTGTTTTCCTTTGTGCAGCATCCATTTGTAACATCGGCCAAGCCTACATCCAGCCTGGTGCCACTCATCCTTACATTTAAGAAGTAGAAGGAGTTGACAGGAATGGACCAGTCACTTAAAAACTTTTTCTTCCATCACCAGCATCGTAGAGGATTGTAGAGCAGGATTGTAGCTAGGATTGTAGAGTAGGATTTTAGCCTAGGATTGTAGGGTAGTATTTTGGCCTAGGATTGTAAATAAAGTTTCTGAAACCTCAAGTCATTTTGAAGATTGTCCTCCTTCTGAGCCTGTGAGAATGCTCAACATTTCCTTCTGAACTGTCCATTTTTGCTTAGAGGTGGAAAGTGACATTGATGCCCTCTTTGGTACGGTTTGAAGGGGGAGTAGGCTCTTCTTTCGTCATGCTCTCCGGACCGCAGTGCCTTTGGAATATGGCCCAGGGGCTGGGTTTTACCCAGCTGTGGCACTTGTGTTTGAGGCAGAAAGGGCAGTGGCATTTGCAGGCAGAACCAAAGGACGAGTGGGGCAGCCCAAATACCCTGTGCAGATGCAGGCCTTGAGCTCTGACTCGAGAGCATTTGGGTTCCTGCCACTTGCATTTGTATCCCTAAGTGCAATCTCTTTGTCTGGGGGAGAGTTTTGCCCAAGTGAGACAGCAGAAAGATCAGGGAGGCTGCTGGGAAAGGCGCAGAGCTGGTGCAGAGCTGTCAGCGGCTGCAGGGTGAGCCCAGGCCCCGCCTTGCCCAGGCTGGAGCCCCAGCAGAGCCCTGGCAGAGCCCGGAGCAGCCTGAGCCGGGGCAGAGGCAGCTGCAAGGAGGCCCTTGGAGCTGCAAGAGGCAGCAGCCCGGCCCTGGGTACCTCTTGGTGGCCCCGGGCGAATCCTGCGCTCTCAGAGCCCAGCTGGCAGCCGGCTGCTCCCGAGGGGAAGCGTGGCCGTGCTGGGCACAGCACAGACCGGTGGCATCGGCCGTCCGGAGCGTGCACAGGAGCAGAGAAAGGCAAACCACAGGCGAGGGCTGCAGGCCTGGCTGAGGATTGCCACCCTTGTGCCGGCTGCCCTCTAACTCCTGGCCAAGGCGAGCAGTGTGTGCAGCGCTCTGGGCACAGGGGAGGGAGCCGGGCTGCTCCGCAGGCTCCGGCACAGGGCAGCCTCCTTCAGGCACGGCGCTTCTGCCGGGGGAACCGAGGCCAGCGGCAGGCAGGGACAGCTTGTCAGGTCACATCTGCAGGAGCCGGGGCCTCACACGGCTCTGGGAGGAAGCGCCTGCAGTGCTGGAGTTGTGCACTGAGCCAGAGCAAAGGGGTGAAATGCAGAGTGTTCTGCAGAAATATTCCGGGGCTCCAGGCCAGCCTGCTTTGAGCTCTCTGGCACACAGCAAGCACTGTGCAATGCAGCCCTGAGCTGTTGGGAGAGGGGTGTTAGAAAGGAGCCAACTCTTAGATGAAATTAAATGGGGCGACAAAGTCATCAAAGCCAAAGAGAACTTTTTCTTAGGAAGGATTCACCTGAGCTGGGTGTGTATCTCCCTCTCCCAAGAGCCAAAGATATCGGCTAAGTTATTTCTCCATCAGGCAGGCAGGCAGGAAGGCAGGAACGCACGCACGCATCTTTCAGGGCACTTAATTGGTTAAGTGTCCATCACCGTGCTATGTGTGTCCTATCCGAGTTTTGCATTTCTTGGAGAGGCTTTCCTAGGCTCTTATTTTCAGAGCTTTTGTTGTTCCTGTAGCCTTGATGAATTCCTGCGAACTCTGGAAAAGAAGACTGCAGGTGTCGTCTTCTCTACAAACAGTTTGGCTGATACAGGGAATGGCCCAAGTTATTCAGATACATTGCTACACCGGGAGGGCTTAGAGAGAAACCTGGAGATGGGTTGTGGAAGCCTGAAGTGGGATCTTCTCCCCTGCCAACCCTTGTGTAAGAGACGGTCCAAAGATCCCTCATCTGCCTCACGACCATCGTCAAGGACAGAGACTGAAACCCCTAAAAGGGACTTGAAAATCTCAACACAGGAGTTCTGGCCTGGCTGAGGTGGGATGTTGGCCAAGTGCTGCCTGCAGGTGTGTTTGATGGAAAACACCCAGCACCCATATGGGAACATCAGAACCTGAGCAGAAACAATGGGCAAGTCACGGTGAAGTGACCGCGCCTGCTGACACTGCACCTGCTGACTTGGACTGGTTGACGCTGTACCTGCTGACGACCGACTTGTTCTGGGTTCTCTAAATGAACACACTGCAATGATTTCCCCCAGCTGTTTGGCCAACTGCCTGTCGCTTCGGAGAGGACTATAAAAACCCTGGAGACCCCCGCTCACTTTTGAGATCTCCCCACTGGAGAAGATCGCGTCTATAGGCATCTTCAAAAGCCTCGAGGACTCGACCCTCCATGCTGGTAGCTATAATCCCCTTCCCCTCTTTTCTGTTTTCCTTACTATTCTCCTTTTCTCTCCCCACTATCGCATTTGTTGGCACTAAATAAAGGTGCATTTGTGATTGAGTAAACTGAGTTTGTCCCCCGCTGTGTCTTTTGCGCTCTGAGATCCCTAAAACGAACCATCACGAACCCCGCTTGTGTGAGCGGATCGTGACAAGTTTGCATGTGAATAAGTTCATTTGTGTACCTTTTCCGCTCTCCCTCACCCCCCATTTCGTGCCGGCGTCCATTTTGAAACTGTCTCCTTCCCGTGGGGCCGTGCTCCCGCTGCTCCCCTCACAGCCCTGATGGCGACACGCAAACCAGAGAACTCCCTGGGACTGCAGTGCCCACAGGAGGTGGAGTGGACGCCTAAAAACCCCTAGGGCCGGTGAGCCATTAGCCAGACAGGACTCCAAACTACCCCAGTGAGCAGGGAGAACATGGGGCTGCTTGCTGGGGCTCCGTGTCTTGTCGCCATAAGTCAGATAGTGCCCTCTCTGCGTGACTGCCCTTGGCTTGTCAACGAGCCTGTGCTTTCCTGCGGCTCTCGTGGGGACGCAAGCCCCGGCTCTGTCGGGCACCTGGCAAAGCTGTTTCACCTCCTCGTCCTCATCGCTCCAGGGAGCAGTGGCGGTGTGTGTGACCCCTTGGGTTCCCCGCCCAAAGCTGTCCTAATACAGGCATTTAAAGGGAGATTTGTCTCCTGGCCCACTCATAACAGGTGTGGTCTCACTTGGATGTGCCTGCAGTCCTGGAAGCTTGACTAATCTTTTTTCTGCCTCATTTGGACCTTGAGGTTGTTTCGTGGTGGTCTCACTTTCATGTGTCTGCAGTTCTAGAATGTTGGCTCCCCTTTTTTCTCCTAGAATTAAACTTTGAGCTTGTTGGGGGGTGGTCCCACTTTGATCTATCTGCTGTCTAGGTAGCTTGACTGCCCTTTTTTCTCCTACATTTGGACCCTGAGCTTGTTTGTTGGCATCTCACTTTCATGTGTCTCTGCTCCTGGAAGCTTGACCACCTGATATTCTCCTGCAGATAAAACTGGAATTGGTTTGGGGTGGTCTCACTAATGTATGTCTGCAGTCATGGTGGTTTGAGTTTTTTCTCCAAAAACTGCATCTTGAGCTTGTTTAGGGGCTCTCCCTTTCATGTGTCTGCAATCCTGGAAGATAGACTACCCGTTTTTCTCTTAGAAATTGGTTTTGAGCTTGTTTGGGGGTGGTCTCACTTCCATGTGTCCTGCAGTCCTGGAAGCTGGACTACTCACGTTCTCTTCCAAATCCACCTGGGCCTCGTTGGCTGCTGTATTTGGGGAGTGCAGGTACCATGTACTGTTGACGCATGGATGGTTTCGTCTGCTCAGGGGGTTGTTCTCTGCGAGCAAACAGCTTTAGGATGGATGCCCTCAGACTTGGTGTTGTATGGGGCACTCATCTAGCCTTCCAAATCAGTTAAATCAACCGTGGAGGTCAGTGAGGTGATGGATTTTTCAGCCAGACCGCCCTCACGTTCCACTTGGAATAGCGACCCTTGTTTCTGTAATACAGAAAAGCAAGGTTATGTCATTTGTGGCTGTCATTGTTTTAGCATGTAAATATCATTACATTTGAGGCTTGTATTGTACAAAGTTTTGCTCTTCACTCCTGGCAAAGGCCTTCTACGTTTTATGTACAAAGTTCTTGCCATTTTTTCATTTCATGCCCTGTGTATAGTGTCACTCGTATGTCGGGATGCAGAATAAGGTTTGAAATTGCCTACAATTCTGATGTTGTACATGCACAGTGTGTTTCTGCTGATTGTCAGTGATGTGCTGTGGAAAATTTTGCCCTCTTGACTGTGCTTGTAGCCAAGAACTTGACTCTCTACTAAACAAAGAAGGTTAAGGCCTTCATGTTTTAGACTGTAAGGAGAGGAATGAGGTGGAAAAAACCATCAAAGCTATCACAAGTATATTTAGAAATAACAAACTCTGATTTCATTTTGCTCTTGGAATAAGTCTGCTACACCTAAGGAAAAGTGGGTTTTCTGGAGGTTCTGAAATGTGACAGGAAGCTTCTCTGAGTTATATCTTGGGCATAAAGGGTCCTCATGCATGCTAGACTGGGGAGAGAGAAAGCAGCAAGAGCCTGACAAGACAATGTGGTAGGAAAAAGGAGTGGGCAGAAGTGACACAAACCAAATAGGAGTTTAGCAGGGTAGTGCCACTAAATCGGAACAGGGAGTGAAAGATTGACAGTAACTGGGAAACCAAAAGTGATGATTTCCTCCAGTGAGCTGCCAGGTACTTGTGGCAGTAGAGGATGGAGCTGCATAGGAATTGTGGGGAAGTTGTAGGTGTGGGACTTATGATGCAGGATTTGTAGAATTTGTAGATGTAGAATGGTGTTTGCTTTCAAAGGAAAAGGCTGAATAAATTTAGGAAAAGGAGGGCAGACAAGCCCTACTTGTACTTTAAACTCATCCAATATTTCTCTGATGTCAAACATACGTCAAGATAAAAAAAATAATTTTAGCCAGAAATGGAAATTAAAAGTTTTCAGACTGCAGTACAGTGGAAGGTCTACAAATAGTCCCTCTGTGTAACAGGGCGGGAATATTGTGTTTTGGTAAAAGTTCCTTTTTTGACTAGAAGATCACTAATGTGACTGACTTGTCAAGTGGATCTTGCTTTAGTTACAGGGAACCGTTTTTTGCCCTTTGCGTTTTAACTTTGCATTGGGCAAAAAGTGATTTGTGGCAAAGTCACTGTAGTAAAAATTAGCCTATTCTCACTTTTTGTGTATCAGAGAACACTTTTTTTTTTAACACTGTTGTGCTATTTTCAAACCTTGATACAGGGCACAAGAACAGACAGCTTTTAGTGCACGTAGTATTCTTTGTATTAGAGCTTAATTTGAAATGTTTGCCACTTTGGAAAGGAGAGAGTGAAGGAACCTGGCTGCAGATTTCAGGGTGACTCATGAGCTTTATCTTTCTATTAAAAATAGAGAATTGCACAAAATCTAGTAAATCAGCAGAAAAAAACTGGCATTTTGTAACACTGAACAAAATCCTGTATCTTGTGCAGCTGGCAGTTCTTAGCTGTGTTGGCTTAAATACAGCTCTCTTTAATGTGCTTTGAGTTTTGTTAGTTGACTTTTGACTTCCCTGTGTCTGCTTTTCCTTTTCCATTCCGTGCTGAGCTGGGTTGACAAAGTTCTGTTTACCTGCAGCTGTTTGTGTGTGTAATATTCAGACACTCATCTGAAAAAAAACCCCCTCAGGTAGTGGTGGATGGTTGTGAAGGGGTTCTCCTCCATGGGATAAACTTGTGTCTTAACATGGAAATGACAAATTTCAGTAAAATAGTTTCCACATAAAGTAGAAGCTTGAAGCTTCCTAGAGAGAGTTCAATTTGCTGCTTCTGTGGGGTGAGAATTTTCTCTTTTCTCTACCTTTGCATTGATATCATCTGAAACTCCGGTGTGATCCTTCAGATAGGCAGTAACAGGATCCTTTAATGCCCTCTGGATTAGACACTTGTGATGTGATATTGATCACTGCAGCTTTGAATCATCATTACAGACGTGAGCTAATACCTTAGGCTGAGTTTGATGCTGGATGATAACTCCTGTTTTCAGGCTAGAGCAATCTCTTTTGCTTACACCAGGAAATTAGAAAAGGCAGAGTGGCAATGAACAATGTGACTTTGTCTTGCTTAGTTGGGAAAATATTGCTGTGTTCTGCTGTGTTTTGAAACAAACAAACAAACAAAACCCAAAACAAAACCCAATGCTTGTTTTATTTTTCTGAAGTTGTTGTTATGCGTTGGGGAACTCGGGAATGAAGCAAGATATTATCATAGAAGTGACAAACTGTTCATACTAGAAGTAGTATTAGAACCAAAACAGTTTGTAGGGGAATTCCTCTTACTTTGCAGTCCTTGCAGTGTTCTCTTAATCTTGTTTTCTTTCCCTGTTAATGTGCAGAGGTTTGTATGTGGAGAGTTTTCCAGAACGTAGGTTCTCTATAACACTGCTTTTGGGGAATGAGAGAGGAGGAACTTTGTCTTGAAAAGTATTTCAAATCTTCCAGCTGATGGCTCTGTCTGCAGAAACACAGTTTTTCCCACCACTGCTAAGCTGCAGCTAAAAACGGTGGAAAGCCTGTTTTTTTGGGAGCAGAGGACACTGCAGCAACACTGCAGAACAGCTGAGAAAACTTGTGGAAATGTTTAAGTTTTGCAAATTTGCCTTGTGACAACTTGCAGTTCCAGCATTTTCCTTAAAGAGAACAATTTGAGGTTGTGTGGACTGCTCTTATGTTTCCAGGATTGTCCTGACAGTCTTCAAAACATTGTTTTTACTTGTTACTTCAAGAGACAGGAAACTTGGACATCTAGTTTTGTCCAAACTCTGGATGAGGCCTTTGAAGGAGTATCTTTAAAAACACATTTCCCAGGCCTATGGAGACATGGTGTCCTACAGTCCTTAAGTGTCCTGTAGGAAATAGTACTTTTTGTTACAGACTTCAGCTTGTATCGAGATTTAATATCAATGCTTTCAATAGATTCAAAATAATTTTCTGTCTCTGGTGGTGCATTCTTTTTCAGAGGTTCTTGTCTCACTGTTCTGCCTAACAGTGTTCCGAAGAAATGAATTTTTAACAGGAATTGAGAAGTTGTGGTTTTGAATCTTATTTCAAGGAGGCATCTCCAGGGATCAAGTTGAAGTGCATTACATTGGTTTGTTTCCATATCTGGGTTAGTAATTGGACAAATACGAAGACAGTTGGAAACACAGAAATAGGGTTTTTTTTCTTTTTGTATTGCTTCAAATTTAATTATTTTAAGAAACCAGATTTTGCCATAAGTTTTGTTTTTCCTGACTCCTGTCTATCCTTTCTAATAAGCGTTTTTCACTTTTTTAGGGCCGCTTTTTCTTGATGTTTAATTGTAGTGTGTCCCTTACTTGGCAATATTTTGCTCAGGGTGATTTACAGACTAAAGTAGCTTGCTGATGAAAGTTAATTTTTTATCAGGTCTGTAGAGCCATGTGCTTGTGCGTGGGGGTGAGAAGAGGGCAGAGAAAGGGAAGAAGGCAAGGATTAAGTGAGTCGATATATGTGCAAGAGGTTGCCTGAACTGCAGAGATTAAACAAACCAAAGAAGGGCTCTGTCTAAAATGAGGAATTAAATGTATTTGTGACAAATATCAACATCTATCTCTAATTTATTTATTTTTACTCAAGAACTAGGCCCTTAGAGATTTGTGAAATCTATTGGCAAACATCATGACTACATTTTGAGAGACAAGAAATGTGTAAAAGGAAGAAAAAAAATGGGGAAAGGAGAGGGGCAAGAGAATTATTCTGGTCTGAAGAGGATGGATGACTTTCTAGAGCCTATCTGGAAAAAATATTGACAGATTCAACAGCAAATAGCACATGGATGAGAGATTTTTGTCCAAAGTAATTGGTGCCAGATGTAGCCCGTCCTTTAACTTGATAATAGTTTAGGTGTAGGAAGTTCATCATCTACACTTAAGAAGCATGTCTGTGTAGTACTCTATGGGAAATTACAAAATAAGGTGTTAAAATGGTGGTTGGTAAACTGGACAGGGAATGACTGAAGGGGAGAGCAAGAAGCTGTACTTGGAAGGGAAGAATTGGTCTGTTAATACAGATCCTCAGGGTTTGTCTTGAGACCGTTCTTCAGGATGAACTAAATGCCATGGCACAGGATTAAGAGACTTTGGTAGGCTGGAGGAGCAGATAATTCCTGGAAGAACTGGATGGTCTCAACAGCCTGGAATGTAAAGCAGGGCACAGTTGAGTAACATGGAGTGAAGTTCATGTGCTAGTGAGAATTGTTGTGAAGGAGAAGGTTCAAAACAAAAAAACCCACCCACCCAACAACCAGCTGTGAAGGTTCTGGGTCACAACAGGCTGGCCATAAGCAGGGAATGTGTCGATGCTGTGGAAAAGGTTTGGTTTCAGTGGAATGGAAAACCAAGCTGTTTTAAGATGGAGAGCTGACAGCACTGTCAGGCCACAAGTCACATGTGGGATTGGCACAGGTTGTGTACAGTGTGTTTATGGGATTTTTTTGCTGCTTCCCCTCACCAAATATACTGGAGTTGTTAATTTTTGCACAAAGCCTAGACTCTAAACCCCCCCGTAATACTGTAACATCTACACCTGAAATGTATATTCAAATGGAGGCTAAAGAACATAAGTTCCAAATGGGCTTCTTATCCTTAATGTTCCTCTGCTGCAGTTCAAGTAAATGTAATGCAACCCAGTAAATGCAACCCTATTAGTTGCTCATTGAATGCAGTACCACTTTTAAAAATTCTATTTGCTGTGCAGGATTTTTCCCAAGGTACATTAGATAATGCCAAGTTTAAATCTGTCCGTGAGTCTACCGAGATCGCCATGCAGATGGAGCTGTGAAAGCCGAATGAAAGATTTTCATATAAGCACACTGGGCTTAAACAAATCTGTTTAATTTGTTTTCCTCCCAGCCCCTGTTTTCAACAACTTGAATTCCTCAGATATTCAAAGTTATTTTGGAAGTGTTTAACACAGAAAGTGAAAATGCAGCCTGAAC
Organism: Chamaea fasciata; assembly: GCF_029207755.1. Taxonomy (NCBI): domain Eukaryota; kingdom Metazoa; phylum Chordata; class Aves; order Passeriformes; family Sylviidae; genus Chamaea; species Chamaea fasciata. Next base: position 91,990 of record NW_027094153.1, on the reverse strand, counting down.
AAAAGGATTGTTATTTTAAGAGAGGAATATTTTGAAAGTGGTGGGAACAAACAAAGGTAGAAGTTCATTATGACATGAATTTAGTCTCAGACTAAATGGTTTTCTTCTGTGTCCATGCTAGGACAAAGAGATTGCTTCCCCCAGTTTGTCCTCCCCTTGCTGCATGAGGAAACTTCAGTTACCAAATACAGGATCTTGTGCATCTTCATCCGTCTTGGTACATAATGGCAATTTAAACACTTTGTTTTGTGTAATTTTGTCAGCAGATGGGCTAGGGAGAAAAATCTGATTCGGATGATTCCTGGATATTTTTATCAGGTCAGGGCTGTAATATTGGCCACTGGTGAGTGGTAATTTGTGTTAGGGGAGATTTCTTGTGTTTCATAGCTCCCCTAGATTAGTGTACAGAAGATATTGAGAAAATGCTTGGGCTGAGGTTGGCCAGAGTCTCATGGTCAGTCACGAGGTATTTCTAAAGGTTTTCTGAGCTTCTGTGTCTATCTGTGCATCATCCTGTTGCCCCAGTGCAAGGAATTAATTGATCCAGTCAGGATAATAAACTGCCAAGAATAGCAATCCTTTGGTAGATAGATGTACAAAATTCATTTTGTCTGTCCAAGCACTGATGAAATGCAGAACCTGGGCTGATGCTTTGCTAGTGTAAACCAATTCTTGTGTTCGGTAAAGATACTTTCTTAAAGCATTAAAAAAAAAGCGCTCAAATTTGTCTCTTCAACGGGCTCTAGTACAATTACGTGGTAGTAAATGCATCAACAAATACTGGTTTTAGTTATTTTTTGAAATAGCTCTTAAAAAACATCCCAAATCTTGAGAATTCATTGGAGCCTTCCTTAATTGTTTGGCATTTCAGTGTGTGTAGGCAGTAGAGCATGTGAGCAGCTGTAACCACGTTCGTGCGGTCATTTTTGCAAATACATGAAAAAACTTGCTTATGGGAGAGTCACAACCCACTTGTGTTTACAACCTGAGACTGGTACAGTGAGTAAAAACAAGCTGGGATACTTGTAGGAACAACAAAAACCCAGGAAACCCTGAGAAATATTTGGAATCAAAATTATTGTGTGTTTATGGCCAATGCAGTGCTAAGAGAGCCAGGACATGTGGCATGTTTGGGTTTGGTTTTTGAGTGTCCACTTAAAATTAGTAACACGGCTCAGATTTTTCAATACAGATCTCTTAGGTACTGGAGGTAGTTAAGTGTGTCATACTAAACACTCTTGGAGTTGAAAATGTTGCTTTGTGTGAGTATTTATATATTCTGAAACTCAGCTGTGCATGCTTTTTGTTCGCCGTTGAAATGCTGTAACCACAGTTGAATTGAAATCGGTCGGTTCAAAGGAACTGATACAATTTTATCTGTTTGCTCATCTAACTTACAGCAAGAAATAGGCACAGACTCTGGACTGAGGGATGTTCACCAGTATGTTTGAAAATTTGTGTTTGATAATTGAAGTTAAATATCATGAGAAAACCTCATAAACAGGGGTGAAATTCAACATGTAAAGTGCTTGTTTTCTTTTGTGGCCTTGTGTGAACTGTCTTGCAGATCAAACTTCTAACTCCTTCTATGTGAGTTAGCATTAGCAATAAGTGGCAAAGTCCATCCTGTTGTTAAGAATTTGGATGCTGTGTAGGGCAAATCCACCTTTTCACCCTATTGTTTGGCCTCTCTTCTTACCATTTCTGTAATCATCAATGATTGAGTAAATCCCCAAGAGCATTTTGTGGTAGTGATGCAACCACACTTGCCATTTTGTGAGTGTGTGATAAATACGTATTAAATGGTACCAAATGAGCTCAGCAGAGATAATAGGTTGTGTGCTTTTCTCTAGAGGCAAGAACACCAGGTGTGGCCTGGTGTTGGGATTGTGGATCACAGGAATCAGTCAATGACCTCAGTTTTAAAACACCAGTCTGGCTGCATTTGGTCTGCTCTGCTGTCACCTGGAATCTCTGCTGTATGTGCAACTACAAACCCTCGGTTTATAAATTTACTTAAAATATTATAAATCTCCTACTGATGTAAGACTGCTCCTGCGAGGAAAGGTTTATTAAAGAAACAAATCTTACGTGAGAAGACTGCAGAGAAGAGATGCATTTTGCCATAGCTGTATGGCTGAACCTATGGGGGTGGACAGAAATTCTGAATCTTTTCTTCCAGCCCCTGTGTTGGAGGAAGGGTTAGGTTGGAATCCTGCAGTTTTCCAAAGTGGTGTCTTGGAAGAGAGAGGAGTGAGTCCCAGGCTGAGCCTTCCTCTAGGAGAGGAACTGCAGGTATCCCGTCATGCCCTGCGCCGCTTTGCACCTCGGTGTATCCCGTCATGCCCCGCGCTGCTTAGCGCCTCGCTGTATCCCGTCATGCCCTGCGGCACTGCTTTGCACCTCGGTGTATCCCGTCATTCCCCACGGCGCCGCTTTGCGCCTCGGTGTATCCCGTCATGCCCCGCGCCGCTTTGCGCCTCGTTGTATCCCATCATGCCCTGCGGAACTCTGTGCCTCGGTTTATCCCATCATTCCCCCGGCGCCGCTTTGCTCCTTGGCGTACAAATGACGTCACCCGCGTTTATTTCGCCTCTCATTTGCATAAATTTACATAAGGCTGGCGCCTCAGTGAGGTGGGCGGGGTCAGAGCCACGCCCAGGCCCCTCCCAGTAGAAACCAGTAACTCCCAGTCCCCGTGGTCAGTGACGTCAATCGCGTTTATTTCTGATCTCATTTACATAAATTTGCATATCGGCGCGGTGGGCGGGGTCAGAGCCGCGTTGGCCCCTCCCACTCCCTCCCAGTACAACCCAGTAACCCCCAGGCCCCGCCCAGTTTGTCCTGCTCCTGTCGCTCCATATAAGAGAAGGGGCGTGGCCTGACAAGGGGCGTGGTGGGTTCACCTGTGGGGGGAGGGGCAAAGGTTAAACCACGCCCAGAAACCCCAAAACCAGTTTAAACCAGTATAAACCAGTAACCCCCAAACCCACTCCCAGTCCATCCCAGTATATACCAGTAACCCCCAAACCCACTCCCAGTTCATCCCAGTGTAAACCAGTGACCCCAAACCCACTCCCAGTTCATCCCAGTATAAACCAGTGACCCCCAAGCCCACTCCCAGTCCATCCCAGTATAAACCAGTGACCCCAAACCCACTCCCAGTCCATCCCAGTATAAACCAGTGACCCCAAACCACCTCCCAGTTCATCCCAGTATAAACCAGTGACCCCAAACCCACTCCCAGTCCATCCCAGTACAAACCAATGACCCCAAACCCACTCCCAGTCCATCCCAGTACAAACCAGTGACCGCAAACCCACTCCCAGTCCCTCCCAGTATAAACCAGTGACCCCAAACCCACTCCCAGTCCATCCCAGTATAAACCAGTGACCCCCAAACCCACTCCCAGTTCATCCCAGTATAAACCAGTGACCCCAAACCCCCTCCCAGTTCATCCCAGTATAAACCAGTGCCCTCACCTGTTCATACTGGTTTGAACTGGGATCTCTCGACGCTCGGCGGCCTCCAGGGAGCGGCTCAGGGCCAGGGCCCGGCGCTGGGGGTACTGGGAGTTACTGGGTTATACTGGTTTGTACTGGTTTGTACTGGGTTATACTGGTTTGTACTGGTTTGGGGGTTTTCCTTACTGGTTTGTACGGGGAGGGGGTTTAGGGGTCACTGGGATGAAGTGGGATGAACTGGGAAGGGATTTGGGGTGACTGGTTTGTACTGGTTTATACTGGTTTGGGGTTTTTCTTTACTGGTTTGTACTGGTTTGTACTGGGAGGGGGTTTGGGGGTTTTGGGGGATTTTTGAGGAGAATTTGGGGGATTTTGGGGCTCTGAAAATCCCAATTTTCAGTCAGAATTTTTGGGTCATTTTTTGGGATTTTTAATGGGAATTTTTGGGGTCATTTTTGGGGCATTTTGGGTGAATTTTGGGGGTTTTCCGGGCTCTAAAAGTTCCGATTTTTAGTGGGAATTTTGAGGTGATTTTGGGGGGATTCTGGGGCTTTAAAAATCTCAGTTTTGGGGGGGAATTTTGGAGTAAATTTTTGGGATTTTGGGTGGAAATTTTGGGGGTTTTGGGGCTTCAAAAATTCCAATTTTTGGGTGAATTTTTGGGATTTTTGGGGCTCTAAAAATCCCAATTTTTAGTGGGAATTTTGGGGTTTTTTGAGGGATTTTAGGTGGGAATTTTGGGGTGAATTTGGGGGATTTTGGGGCTTTAAAAATCTCAGTTTTCAGTGGAAGTTTTGGGGTCATTTTGGGGGGTTTTGGGTGGAAATTTTGGGGTGAATTTTTGGGATTTTTGGGGCTCTAAAAATTCCAATTTTTGGGGGGAATTCTGGGGTGATTTTTGGGATTTTGGGTGGAAATTTTGGGGTGAATTTTGGGGGTTTTGGAACTTCAAAAATTCCAATTTTGGGGATTTTTGGGGCTCTAAAAATCCCAATTTTTACTGGGAATTTTGGGGTAAATTTGGGGAGTTTTGGGGTTTTTTGGGACTCACCACCAGCTCTTGGTTCTCTCGGAGCCGCCGGAGCTGCCCCCGCCGGGGGGGGAGGGGCGCCCGTCTGGACGGGGGGAGGGGAGAGACAAAAATCCCCAAATTTTTCCCCCCCAAAAATTCCCAAATTTCCCCCCCAGAGCATTCCTAAATCCTCCCCTCAAAATTCCCAAGTTTCCCTCTGAAAATTCCCCGATTTTCTTCCCCCAAAAATTTTCCCACGTTTCCCCTTCAAATTTCCCAAATTTTGCACTCCCAAAATTCCCCAAATTTCTCCCCAAAATCCCCGAACTTCCCCCCCCAATTCCCAAATTTTCCCCCCGAAAATTCCCAAATTTTTATCCCCAAAATTCCCAAATTTTAATCCCCAAAATTCCCAAATTTTCCTTCCTAAAATTCCCAAATTTCCCCCCAGAATTCCCAAAATTTTCCGCCCAAAATTTCCTCCCCGATTTCCGGGTTTTTCCCTCCCAAAAATTCCCAAAATTTCCAACCCAAATTCCCAGAGTTTCCCCCCCACAAAAAATCCCAGATTTTTCTCACAAAATTCCCAAATTTCCTCTCCAAAATTCCCTATTTTTGCTCTCAAAATTCCCAGGTTTTCCTCCCCAAATTCCCAAATTTTCCAGCTCCAAATCACCAAATTTTTATCCCTAAAATTCCCAAATTCCTGCCAGAAATTCCATCCTCGAATTCCTGATTTTTGCCCTCCCCAAAATTTCTCCTCAAAATTCCCAATTTTCCCTCCAAAACTTCCCAAATTTTCCTGAAAATTTCTGAAATTTTCCCCCCAAAAATCCACAAATTTCCCCCCCAAATTCCCGAAATTTTTATCCCAAAACTCCCAAATTTTCCCTCCCCAAAAATTCCCATTTCCCCCCGCCACAAAATTCCAAAATTTTCTCCCCAAAACCGCCAAACTCTGTCCCCAAAATTCCCAAATTTCCCCCAAATCTCCCAAAATTCTCCAAAATTTCCCCAAAATTTCCGTTTTTTTACCCGAAAATCTCCAGTCAGGAAGGTCCCGCAGGGCACCGGGCCCAGAGGAACTCGGGGAGAGCCCAAAGCTGAGGGAAAAACCCCAAAATTTGGGAATTTTACCCCAAAATTCCAGCAGAAATCCCCTGGAATCCCAAAGTTCGGGGAAGAAACCAAAAAAATTTGGGGAGAAAAAAATCAAAATTTGACGGAAAAAACGCCCAAAATTTGGGGAAAAAAATCCCAAAATTTGGGAATTTTAACCCAAAATTCCAGCGGGAATTCCCTCAGATCCATCCAGGATCCCAAAATTTGTTGGGAAAAAAAAAATCCCGAAAATTTGGGTAAAAATCACAGAATTTGGGGGAAAAATCCCAAATTTACCCCAAAGTTTTCCAAAATTCCCCAATTTTTCCCCGATTGCACCCCAAATCCTGGGAAATTCCTAAAAAACTCCACGGAACACCCCAAAAATTTGGGAAAAACTCAGAAATTTTGGGACAAACCTCAAATTTGCAGGAAAAAATCCCCAAATTTTGGGGAAAACCTCCAAATCCAGGGAAAAACGTCCCAAATCCCGGAAATTTCCCCAAATTTCGAGGGAAAAAACCTCCCCCAAACAATTTCCCGCCAAATCCCCTCACGACGAAACCACGCCCCCTCCCTTAAAACCACGCCTCGTTCCTGAGGCCACGCCCTCTTTCCCCCCCTCACCTCTCTCGCCATTCGCCAATCCGCTGCGGGGGGCGTGGCCAGGGCCGGGCAGCGCGCGCCTGCCGCTCCGCTGGGGGGGTGCCAAACGTCAATCACGCGCTAGCCACGCCTCTTCTTTCAAAACCCCGCCCAAATCAAGGTTAAACCACGCTCAACCCCACTCAGACCACGCCCGCTCATTTGCATCTCATTAAATCAGCGCCTCCCGCCCCCCGAGACCCTCCTGGAGCTTTGCCGGGACGAACCGAGCCGGAGGACTCTGCGCGCCGCCATCTTCGCCACGCCAGGAAGTGATGTCACCGCGCGCATGCGCACGTCACCGAAAGAGCCGCTCGCCGCCATGTTGTACGGAATGACCGCGAAGCGCGGCGCCATTTCGCACCGGAAGTGCCATGACCCAACTTCCGCTTCGTGCGCCGCCATCTTGTACGGAACGAGGCGGGAGCGGCGCCGGCGATTAAACGCCGGAAGCGAAATAAAATTAAAATAAAATTAAATTTCAATAAATTTTCAGATCGCCGCTTTTTGTTGTTGTTGTTTTGCTGTCGCCGCGGGTTTTTTTTTTTGTTTGTGGGAGTTTGAGGCGGTTGTGGGGAAAATTTTTCCCCTCAGGTTTTGCCGATTTGGGGATTTTTTTTCTTTTTAAAGAGACTTTTTTTCCCCCAAAAAATTCGTTTTTCCCTCTAAAATCCCCATTTTTCCACCTAAAATCACCATTTCCCCCCCTCTAAATCCCATTTTTCCCTTAAATCTTCTTTTTTTTCCCTAAATCCCCATTTTCCCCCTAAATTTTCATTTTTCCCCTTAAATATCCATTTTTCCCCTGAATCCCAAGTTTTCCACCCGTAATCCGCTTTTTTTTCCCCTAAATTTCCATTTCCCCCCTAAATCCCATTTCTTCCCCCTAAATTTCCAAATTTTCCCCCTAAAATCTCCCTTTTTTTCCCCCAAATCCCTGTTTTTTTCCCCAAACTCTCCATTTCTCCCCCAAATTTCCGTCTTGTCCGGAAAAACCCCCCGCACCGTGCCGCCATTTTGTACGGCAACCCTGAGCGGCCAAACCGCCCCAAAACCTCAATTTTCCCGTTTCCCCCCCCCAAATTCTAAATCCCCATTTTTCCCCCCAAATCTCCGTTTTCTCCATTTTTTACGGCAAAAACCTCGCGCCGCCATTTTGTCGCCCTCACGTCCCCCCTCACACCGCGCCGCCAGTTTGTACGGCAACCCCCAGCGGTCAAACCGCCCCAAAACTCCCTAAATTTTGCCCTTTTCCCCCCAAATTTAGAGTCGGAGATTTCCATTTTTATCTCTAAAATCCACTTTTCCCCCAAATCCCCTTTTTCCACCCAAATCTCCGTTTTCTCCATTTTGTACGGCACGATCCTCAAGGCGCCGCCATTCTGCGCCCTCAGGTCACCCTCAAACAGCGCCGCCATTTTGTACGGCATCCCCCAGCGGTCAAACCGCCCCAAAACCTCCCGATTTTATCCATCTTTTCTCCAATTTTAGAATCGGAAAATCCATTTTTTTATCTCTAAAATCCCCTTTTCCCCCGAAATCCCCTTTTTTCCTCCCAAATCCCTGTTTTCTCTATTCTGTACGGCGAAATCTCCGAGCCGCCATTTTGTCGCCCTCACACCGCGCCGGCATTTTGTACGGCAAGCCCCGGAGGCCAAACCGCCCCAAAACCTCTCGATTTTATCCGTTTTTTGCCCCAAAAAACGAGTCGGATATTTCCGGTTTTTAATTATTTTGAATTTTTCAGGATCCCCCCTCAGCCCAACGTGTCTTTCCAGGGTCTTTTCGGGGTGTCTGAGGGCGCGGCCGGAGCGGCCCCGAGGGAGCTCAGCGGGTTTTCAGCGAAGGTTTGCCGGAGAGGGCCTGATTAAACAAACAAAAAAAACCCGAAATAAATAAAAATGTAAAAATATCATTCTGGGGAGGGATTCCCCCTCCCCCCAAATTTTTTGGGGGGGTTTTTTTGGGGGGGTTTTTTTGGTCACCTTTGGCCGCCAGCTGCAGGTGGTTCCGGAGGCGCCGGCGGCGCTGATCGGCCTCGTGCGTGGCCTTGGCAAATGAGGAGAAGGTGGAAGGAGGCAGCTCTTAGGAACAGAATTATTCCTTTTATCCTCTCTATGCCTGTTGAAGTACTGCCTTCCCTTAGGGGCATAACTCAAGCAAACACCTGTTGGATGCCATTGTGTTTTCAGGGATGATTTAGGGATGGCTGCCCATTTCTAGTGATCCTGTTCAGAAGTGGTTTAAAATGTACAGTAGTGTAGGCGGAAAGTCAAGCTAGAGCTGCTGTGACAGTGCTTCCATCATCTGTCAGCATCCTGAGTGTTGTGAGCTAAACCTGAAATTTGATTTGAACTGCCTGATATCTGCCAAGGGGCAGGATATCATTGCTGGAGAGAAATCCTCTCATCTTCCGCGACTCCATCCCCAGTCAGATGGAAGAACAGGTTGGTATCCAGAGGTGAATGGCACTGGACCTTTACGGGGCACAGAAATCATCCATATCCCCATGCTTTTAAGGAAAAGGATTCTGAGCAGAGGGCCCTTTGGCTCTGCGGCAGAAACTGTTTGGAAAAACTTGCAAAAAAATTTTTTTTTTTTTGGAAAAACTTGGAGGAAGATATCAAAGCACACCTCGTGATTTTTGGTTTTTTAATTGCAGGAGTATTTTTTTTATTTTTCATTTCATTGAAGAGTTGACTGAAGCGTTCTTTAGGTGATCTTGGTGCTGAATGTCTCCTTAGGAGTTCTGAGCACAGCGAAGAATGAGCCCCTTGCAGGCTGACCCTATTTGGACAACCTGCTTCTCACCCAGCCTCACCACGTGTGACATCACCCACCGTGGACTGCGCTCCCAAAACATCAAAGAAAATTCAGCATTTTTTTATAAAAACAAACTTATGTAAATAATAAAATTAGAAATTTAATTTTTTTATAATAACATTTTTCTATATTTTATTAGCTAATTTTTATATTGACATTAAAAAATCAATATATTTTTAGCAACGAAGAAAGTTATTGGTCATTGGTTCTAAGTAACACACTTCCCTTCATGAATTGATTGACCACTACTGGCTATTGATTTCTTCTTCTTCATGCTGATTTGCTCTATTTTTAGTCCTTTTGTCATCTTCTTTAGCATTTTCTCCGACAGGGGTAAAAGGGGCAACTTTGGGGTTCATGGAGACTTTTCTGGGGCACATTTGGGGCAGGGAATTTGGAGAGAACTTGAGGGTCTGGAGGACACGTTTGGGAACCGGATGGACACTTGGAGGGGCACTTAGGGATTCTGTCGGACAATTCGGGGTCCAGGGGGGCACTTGGAGGTGAGGGAGGGGAATCCGGGGCCCTTCGGGGTCCGGGCGGGCACCTGGGGGGCTCTGAGGGGCCTCTCTGGGGCGCGGGGGATGATGGGAGTTGTAGGCGCGGGTAGAACAGGGTTTGAACGGCGCCGCGGAGCATCACGGGAGGTCGAGGCGCAGCTCCAATGGCTGTCGGCGGGGCGCGGGGCATGATGGGAGATGGAGTCACGGCTGGAGTAGCGCTCCAAGTGCGCCGCGGAGCATGCTGGGAGCTGTAGTCCCGGAAGTGGCTCGAACGCGGCGTCTGGGGCTCCGGGAAGGCGCTTTGGGGACACTTTTGTGTCCGAGCCGCGATTTGAGGTCCTCGGGGGGAACGTGTACGGCTCGGGAGCACTTGCGGGGAGCTTGGGGAGCTGTAACCGAGCTCTCTAGGGCCCCGGGCGGGGCAGGAGTTTTTAGGCGCAGAACCGTGTTCCGAGGGGCTCCGAGGCCGGGGGGGATGATTGGAGATGAATCCCTGAAGTCGCTCTAAGGGGAATCTGTGGGGTCGCAGCGTTCAAGGGATCCGGGGACGCTTTGGGGGCGGGGAATGGGCGCTGAGGGAACAGTTGGGGATCCTGGAGGGGCTGGGGGACACTTGTTCACTTCAACGTGTTTATTTACTTATGAAACATACGTATTGTATTTAAAACTTAATATTCCATAGGTATGGGTTCTATAGGCGTAGATATCAATTAGCCTAAGTGCAAAACCTACTATTCCATGTAAGAATGATGTTCTCTGCTGTTAAAAGCAAAATTAACCAAAACAAACAAAAAGGAGAGGGTTAACAATTAATGAGAAAGGAACAGAAAAGGTTGTTATGCCACTGTAAACTTTCACTCTGAGTCTACATTTCAAATAATACAGGTGACCCATCTGAAGGAGGATTTCTCCTCAGGAGAAATGTCTTTCTAAAAGTTTCCTTTGTTGCAAGGAGCTGCCTCTGTGCCAGGAGCCCGGCCCAGCTCAGCAGCACAGAAACAGCACAAGGACTTGAACGACCCTCCCGTGGATTTGGTGTTTCCATTCAACTCTGTCCCTGAAAGAGTGTTCCAAAAACTTCTCAAGAACTCAAAGGTAAATTTAAACACTGAAGTTTTTTGCAGTTTTAATGAGAAACACAGAGAGACCCAATGGAGAAAGTGTCCCCAGGTTCCATCACTGCAGGCACTGATGACAGGTGGGGACAGACAAGGCAAAGGTGTCTCTGGTGCTGAGCAAACCTGGATGTGTTCCATGAATCCAAAAGGCCAAGGCCTGAGCCCCGGCCCCTGGCAAGGCAGGGATCTGTGGGGCAGGGATCTGTGGATCAGAGCTCTGTGGGTCAGGGCTCTGTGGGTCAGGGCTCAGCCGTGGGTCAGAGATCTGTGGGTCAGGGCTCTGTGGGTCAGGGCTCAGCCGTGGGTCAGGGCTCAGCCGTGGGTCAGGGCTCTGTGGGTCAGGGCTCTGTGGGTCAGGGCTCAGCCGTGGGTCACAGATCCGTGGGTCAGGGCTCTGTGGGGCAGGGCTCTGTGGGTCAGGGCTCAGCCGTGGGTCACAGACCCGTGGGTCAGGGCTCTGTGGGTCAGGGCTCAGCCGTGGGTCACAGATCCGTGAGTCAGGGCTCAGCCGTGGGGCTCACCGTGGCAGGGGTTGCTCAGGAGGTCACTCGGGGGGCGCCGGATCCTGTGGGGCGGCTCCAGCGGCTCCTGTGGGGCAGAGACGGGGGCGGGACAATCTGTGGGGCAGGAGCCATCTGTGGGGCGGGGATGGGATCTGTGGGGCGGGGTTTGGGATTCGGGATCTATGGGGCAGAGGGGGGATCCCTCAAAATTCCCACAAAAATCCCCAAACTTCCCAAAAACTCCAAATTTCCCCCCCCAAAAAATTCAAGTTTTTTTCCTCGAAAGAATTCCCAAAATTTTCCCCCAGAATTCCCAAAATTTCCCAATTTTTTCCCAATTTTCCCCCATTTTTCTCAATTTTTCCCAATTTTTCCCCATTTTCCCCAGTTTTTCCCCATTTTTCCCAATTTTTCCCAATTTTTTTTAATATTCCGAAAGTTTCCCACAGAATCCTCAAAAAATTCCCCCAAAATTCCCCAAAATTTTCCACAAAAATTCACAAATCTTTCAAATCCCCCCAAATGTTCCCAATTTTTTTCCCAATTTTCCCAAATTTTGGGGCTTTTCCCCCAAATTTTCCCCAAAAATCCCCCTAAAAACGACCCCAAACCATCAAAAAATCCCAAAATTTTCCCGATTTTCCCGCAAAATCCCCTAAAAATTCCCCCCAAAATCCCCAAATTCCCAATTTTCACCCCAAATCTCCCAAAATTTCCCCAAAATTTTCTCCCAGATTTCCCAAATCCTCCATTTTCCCCCCCAGAATTCCCCTAAAAACGACCCCGAAAATCCCAAATTTCCCCCAAATTCTCAAATTTTCACCCCACATTTCCCCAAATTTCGGGGTTTTTCCCCCAAAACTTTCTGAGCTCGAGGGCCACCAGTGGGCGCTCTGCGGGGAGAGAATTTGGCGGATTTTGGGAAAATTTGGGGGAATTTTGGGGCGTTTTGAAGGAATTTTGGGAGAATTTTGAGGATTTGGGGTCATTTTGGGGCAAATTTGGGGGAATTTTTTGGGCAATTTGGGAGAATTTGGGGGAAATTTCAGGTAATTTGGAAAAAATTGGGGGAATTTTGGGGATTTTGGGAAAATTCAGGGGATTTGGGGGGAAATTTTGGGGGATTTTGGGAGGAATTTGGGAAAAAAATTGGGACTTTTTGGGGGAAATTTGGCGTTTTTTTTTCCGGAAATTTCGGGGTTATTTGGGGGAATTTTGGGAAAAATTGGGAATTTTAGGGGGAAATTCGGGGGATTCGGAGGAATTTGGAGAAGGAATGGTGAAATCCTGGGAATTTTTGGACCATTTTGGGTCATGTCGTGAGAAATTCTGGGTGATTTGGGAGGGAAATTTTGGGTGATGTGGAAGGGAAATTTTGAGAAATTTGGGAAGGAAATTTTGAGAAATTTGGGGGAATTTTTGCAATTTTTGTAGAAATTTTGGGATTTTTTTTAGATTTTGGTGAAATTTCTGAGAATTTGGATAATTTTTGAAAAAAATTTTGAAAATTTTGGGGAATTTGGGGGGATTTTTGACAAAATTTTGGGAATTTTTTTTGGATTTTGGTAAAATTTGGGGAATTTTTGAGGAAATTTTGGGAATTTTTGTGGGCTGTTTTTGGGGGGAAATTCGGGAGAATTTTGGTCGATTTTGGGGGGGATTTGGGGACAATTTTGGGGGAGATATTTGGGGAATTTTGAAGAATTTTGGGGGATTTTTGAAGAAATTTTGGGAATTTTGGGGGGATTTTGGTAAAATTTGGTAATTTTTTGGGACTTTTGAGGAAATTTTGGGAATTTTTTTAGATTTTTTGGGAAATTTGAGGGGAATTTTGGGGAGTTTTGGGGAAACTTGGGGCGGATTTTTTGGGGGGGAAATTCGGGACCATTTTGGGGTCATTTGGGGCCTCGGTGTATCCCGTCATGCCCCGCGCTGCTTTGCGCCTCGGTGTATCCCGTCATGCCCCAGAGCGCCACTTTGCGCCTCGGTGTATCCCGTCATGCCCTGCGGCGCTCTGTGCCTCGGTTTATCCCATCATTCCCCCAGCGCCGCTTTGCTCCTCGGCATACAAATGACGTCACCCGCGTTTATTTCGCTTGTCATTTGCATAAATTTACATAAGGCTGGCGCGTCAGTGAGGTGGGCGGGGTCAGAGCCGCATTGGCCCCTCCCACTCCTTCCCAGTACAACCCAGTAACCCCCAGGCCCCGCCCAGTTTGTCCCGCCCTTGTCGCTCCATATAAGGGAAGGGGGCGTGGCCTGACGAGGGGCGTAGTCGGTTCACCTGTGGGGGGAGGGGCCATGGTTACACCATGCCCAGAAACCCCGAAACCAGTATAAACCAGTATAAACCAGTGACCCCAAACCCACTCCCAGTCCATTCCAGTATAAACCGGTGACCCCAAACCCACTCCCAGTTCATCCCAGTATAAACCAGTGACCCCCAAACCCACTCCCAGTTCATCCCAGTATAAACCAGTGACCCCAAACCCACTCCCAGTTCATCCCAGTATAAACCGGTAACCCCCAAACCCACTCCCAGTTCATCCCAGTATAAACCAGTGACCCCAAACCCACTCCCAGTCCATCCCAGTATAAACCAGTGCCCCCCAGTCCCCGTCCCAGTGCCCTCACCTGTCCGTACTGGTTTGAACTGGGATCTCTCGACGCTCGGCGGCCTTCAGGGAGCGGCTCAGGGCCAGGGCCCGGCGCTGGGGGATACTGGGAGTTACTGGTTTATACTGGTTTGTACTGGTTTGTACTGGTTTATACTGGTTTGTACTGGTTTGGGGGTTTTCCTTACTGGTTTGTACGGGGACAGGGTTTAGGGGTCACTGGGATGAAGAGGGATGAACTGGGAAGGGATTTGGGGTGACTGGTTTGTACTGGTTTATACTGGTTTGGGGTTTTTCTTTACTGGTTTGTACTGATTTGTACTGGGAGGGGGTTTGGGGTTTTTTTGGGATTTTTGGGGAGAATTTTGGGGATTTTGGTGCATCAAAAATCCCAATTTTCAGTCGGAATTTTGGGTGAATTTGGGGGACTTGGGGGCTTTAAAAATCCAAATTTTTAGTGGGAATTTTGGGGTGAATTTGGGGGGTTTTGGGACTTCAAATATTCCAATTTTTGGGTGAATTTTGGGGATTTTGGGGCTCCTAAAAATTCCAATTTTTAGTGGGAATTTTGGGGTCATTTTTGGGGATTTGGGGCCTCCAAAAATCTCAATTTTAGTGAGAATTTTGGGGGATTTTGGGTGGGAATTTTGGGGTGAATTTGGGTAATTTTGGGGCTTCAAAAATCCCATTTTTCAATCAGAATTTTGGGGTCATTTTTTGGGATTTTGGGGCTCTGAAATCCTGATTTTTGGGGCAAATTTTTGGGTCATTTTTTGGGATTTTGGGTCTCTGAAATCCCGATTTTTAATGGGAATTTTTGGGGTCATTTTTGGGGCATTTTGGGTGAATTTTGGGGCTCTAACAGTTCCAATTTTTAGTGGGAATTTTGGGGTGAATTTAGGGGATTTTGGGTGGAAATTTTGGGGTGAATTTAGGGGATTTTGGGGCTTTAAAAATTTTCACTTTCAGCAGGAAATTTTGGGGTGAATTTTGGAGATTTTTGGGCTTTAAAAAATCTCAATTTTAGTGGGAATTTTGTGTGGGAATTTTGGGGTGAATTTGAGGGATTTTGGGGCTTAAAAATATCTCAGTTTTCAGTCGGGATTTTGGGGTCATTTTTTGGGATTTTGGGGCTCTGAAATCTCGATTTTTAGTGGGAATTTTTGGGGTCATTTTTGGGGAATTTTGGGTGAATTTTTGGGGATTTTGGGGCTCTGAAAATCCCAATTTTTAGTGGGAATTTTGGGTTTTAATGGGGGGATTTTGGGTGGGAATTTTGGGGTGAATTTGGGTAATTTTGGGGCTTCTAAAAATCCCATTTTTCAGTCGGAATTTTGGGGTCATTTTCTGGGATTTGGGGGCTCTGAAATCCTGATTTTTAATGGGATCTTTTGGAGTCATTTTTGGGGCATTTTGGGTGAATTTTGGGGCTCTAAAAGTTCCAATTTTTAGTGGGAATTTTGGGGTGAATTTAGGGGATTTTGGGTGGAAATTTTGGGGTGAATTTAGGGGATTTTGGGGCTCTAAAAATTCCAATTTTTGGGTGAATTTTTGGGATTTTTGGGGCTCTAAAAATCCCAGTTTTTAGTGGGAATTTTGGGGTAAATTTGAGGGATTTTAGGTGGGAATTTTGGGGGGAATTTTGGGGATTTTTGGGCTTTAAAAATTTCCACTTTCAGCAGGAAATTTTGGGGTGAATTTTGGAGATTTTTGGGCTCTAAAAAATCTCAATTTTAGTGGGAATTTTGGGTGGGAATTTTGGGGTGAACTTGGAGGATTTTGGGGCTTCTAAAAATCCCATTTTTCAGTCGGAATTTTGGGGTAATTTTCTGCGATATGGGGGCTCTGAAATCCTGATTTTTAATGGGAATTTTTGGGGTAATTTTGGGGGCATTTTGGGGGATTTTGGGGCTCTAAAAGTTCCAATTTTTAGTGGGAATTTTGAGGTTTTTTGGGGGGATTTTGGGGCTCTGAAAATCCCAATTTTTAGTTGGAATTTTGGGGTGAATTTTGGGGACTTGGGTGCTTTAAAAAATCCAAATTTTTAGTGGGAATTTTGGAGTAAATTTTTGGAATTTTGGGGTGAATTTTGGGGATTTTAGGGCTTCAAAAATTCGAATATTTCGGTGAATTTTTGGGATTCTGGGGGCTCTAAAAATCCCAATTTTGGGGGGGAATTTTGGGTAAATTTGAGGGATTTTGAGGCTTAAAAAATTTCAGTTTTCAGTGGAAATTTTGGGGTCATTTTTTGGGATATTGGGTGGAAATTCTGGGGTGAATTTTTGGGGCTCTAAAAATTCCAATTTGGGGGGGGGAATTTTGGGGTGATTTTTGGCATTTTGGGTGGAAATTTTGGGGTGAATTTTGGAGGTCTTGGGACTTCAAAAATTCAAATTTTTGGGTGAATTTTTGGGATTTTTGGGGCTCTAAAAATGCCAATTTTTAGTGGAAATTTTGGAATTTTTGGGGGGATTTGGGGTAGAAATTTTGGGGTGAATTTGGGGGATTTCGAGGCTTCTAAAAATCCCATTTTTCAGTCGGGATTTTGGGGTCATTTTCTGGGATTTTGGGGCTCTGAAATCCCGATTTTTAATGGGAATTTTTGGGGTCATTTTTGGGGCATTTTGGGTGAATTTTGGGGCTCTAAAAGTTCCAATTTTTAGTGGGAATTTTGGGTTTTTTTGGGGGGATTTGGGGTGGGAATTTTGGGGTGAATTTTTAGGGATTTTGGGGCTCTGAAAATCCCAATTTTTAGTGGGAATTTTGGGGTAAATTTTGGGGGATTTAGGGGCTTTAAAAATCCAAATTTTTAGTGGGAATTTTGGAGTAAATTTTTAGGGATTTTGGGTGGAAATTTTGGGGTGAATTTTGGGGATTTTGGGGCTTTTAAAAGTCCAATTTTTGGGTGAATTTTTGGGATTTTTGGGGCTCTAAAAATCCCAATTTTTGGGGGGAATTTTGGGGTAAATTTGAGGGATTTTGAGGCTTAAAAAATTTCAGTTTTCAGTGGAAATTTTGGTATCATTTTTAGGGATTTTGGGTGGAAATTTTGGGGTGAATTTAGGGGATTTTTGGGCTTTAAAAATCTCAGTTTTGGGGGGGAATTTTGGAGTAAATTTTTGGGATTTTGGGTGGAAATTTGGGGGTGAATTTAGGGGATTTTTGGGCTTTAAAAATCTCAATTTTGGGGGGGAATTTTGGAGTAAATTTTTGGGATTTTGGGTGGAAATTTTGGGGTGAATTTAGGGGATTTTTGGGCTTTAAAAATTCCAAATTTTTGGTGACTTTAGGCGATTTGGGGGCTTAAAAAATTCCAATTTTTAGCGGGAATTTTGCGGTTTTTTGAGGGATTTTAGGTGGGAATTTTGGGGTGAATTTGGGGGATTTTGGGGCTTTAAAAATCTCAATTTTTGGGGGGAATTTTTGGGATTTTGGGGCTTTAAAAATTCCCACTTTAAGCAGGAAATTTTGGAGTGAATTCTGGGGATTTTTGGGCTCTAAAAATTTCAATTTTAATGGGAATTTTGGGGGATTTTGGGTGGGAATTTTGGGGTGAATTTGGGGGATTTGGGGGCTTAAAAACATCTCAGTTTTCAGTCGGGATTTTGGGGTCATGTTCTGGGATTTTGGGGCTCTGAAATCCCGATTTTTAGTGGGAATCTTTGGGGTCATTTTTGGGGCATTTTGGGTGAATTTTGGGAGATTTTGGGGCTCTAAAAGTTCCTATTTTTAGTGGGAATTTTGGGGTGATTTTTGGCATTTTGGGGGGAAATTTTAGGGGTGAATTTTTAGGGATTTTGGGGCTCTAAAAATCCCAATTTTTAGTGGGAATTTTGGGGTGAATTTAGGGGATTTTGGGTGGAAATTTTGGGGTGAATTTAGGGGATTTTGGGGCTTTAAAAATTTGTCCTGGGTTGAAGTATATTCTATCACCATCTTCATGAACTGCTGAAACCAGGTGAGGCAGTGCTCCCTGCCTCCTCCACTCTGGCTTATCTTCTGTTAATGGGCCCATCAGCACCTTTGCTACACAGCTCACAGATAACCCCCTCCTGGACTACCTCCTGTTAATGGGCCCATCAGGCCTTATCACATGACTCACCATCCCATTGTGAGATGCTCCGCCCAGAGGGAGGAACCAAGCATTCCAGCCTGGATATAAGCTGAGACTCTGAACACCAGAGGGGCGCTTACCCTCTGGATTCCCAGAGGACCCGAGCTACCAGACCTTTCTACAGGATCACTGCTTCAGGAAGACCACCTCATCTGGACTGCTTCCATCACTCTGCTCAGGTTGTATTCTGACTCTGTCAGTGGTCTTTTGTATTATTGCATCTATTTTAGTTTACTTTCTTTCCTTTTTTTTTTCCTATTAAATTGTATCTCTGACTTGGAGCCTCTCATTTGTTTTGCTTCCAAACCACTACACATGGAAAAGAAAAAGCCCGTTTTAGTTATTAATACAGTTGTTCACGTTCCATCACAATCAGAAGACAGCATAATTAACTATTAGCATATTATTTGAGAATCAAAGCTTCCAGCCAGAAAAACTGCCTGTCAAGAGATGTCAGTAAGAAGAGGCAGCCATAGTACGGAGACCACACAGTTCCTCGTGCCCACACGTTCCCAGTGCACGATGCAAGTAATCATCAAAAGCACAGCTGAGACAGAATACAGTAATAGAAAGTTAACGACTTACACCATTTGCACCATAAGAATGCAGTAAGAGGAGGGAGCTCAGGCAAATAGAGTTACAAAGTAGGTTGAAAAGCAGCTCGTCTTACTAATCAGAACAGCATTGAGTGGTACGATGTGCAGAACTCAGAGACAACGTAAGAAAAATATTATCTAGCAAATAATGTATGCCTGTGGTTATAGATCGAAATTATGACACCCATTCCTGGTTTTGCCAGCTCTCCTGTGGAATTGTGAGGAGGCTCCACTTCTCCATCATTAAAATGGGGATCACAGGAAATTCTTGTTACTTGGAATGCTAAAGTTTACTTAAACTTTCAAATTCTACGTATAGGATACTGCAGAAGGAGTGTTTTCAGTTTTATTTAAGTCTTGAATTTTAAGCACAGTGGAAATGAATGAAAACACAGTTAAGTTAAACTCTGGTGCTTATTTGTCCCTGGACCTTTTGGATAAAAGTCCCTCTGGACTAAAAATCTGAGGAAAACTAGTAACAGCAGGGAAAGTCAATTGCATTCATAAGTAGAAATGAAAGCTATGTAAGGTGAAGAAACTCGTGTGGCATGCGTCAATGGAACTAGTCCTAGTTATTAGTTACTAGTCACGGCGAACAGGCGCTTTCTCGCTTCCCAGGCTAGGAGACGCACTTTCCGTGCCGCAGAAGCTTCTCTGCTTGTGGAGAGCTCAGAAACGGCGCCCAGCCGCTGTTCCCAGCCTGCCTGCAGCGTTGAACCGCTGACTGCACTTGGCGCAGAGAACAGGCGCTTTCTCGCTTCCCAGGCTAAGAGAAGCACTTTCCGTGCTGCAGAAGCTTCTCTGTTTGTGGAGAGAACCAGTCCACCAGGCCATTGCTATTCCAATTTAAACATTCAGTTCCACTCTCTGCCGTGCTCCAGATACCCCTATATGTTACTCCAGTGTCTTTGTCGCATTTAACTTCAGTATCTGAAAACAAGGTAAGATCTGAAAATCTAAGGACAGCATACCAATTCTTTTCCCTGACAGTTTCCCCAGTCTCTGTTCTGTTTAAACTTGGCTCTCAAATGTCTTGTCTAGTAAGTCAGTGAAAATGCCCTGTCAGGCAGTCTGTAAGTGTGTATGAAGGTCTTCAGTTACAAAATTTAGAGTTTTATTAAGAGACACCTAGAACAACCAAGATGTGCTTAAAAGTTCTTTGTAGTATTAGCTTTAGAATAAAAAAAGACAACTTACTAGAGAGCCTAGCCTACAGCAGGAGCTTCTGGGTATCTCATCCTTGTGTACTGCACAGCTAACCGCAATAGCATTGTTCACAGCAGTTGCTGCGGTATACTCACCTATTTCACACTGCTTCCCTGAGAAACCTTGGTGGCACTGGCAGATGAAGAGCTGTGGGGAATAATATGCCTGTGAACACTGGCCCCCATTGTAGCCTTTATTTCTGGTGCAGGCTGTGGAATAAGCCAAAGCCAGGAAATACTGTTAAGATTTCACAGAAGCAAGAAGCTGGAAATGTATACACACCTTTCATTTTCCTGTCAGTCTCTTTTAGCCTGTTCTGTTTTTCCCTACCCACCTGTTATTGCCATGTGCTTACAGCCTTTTTGTGTAGCGCTTCAATTTTTTTCTCTGTTTCATTCTCTTCACATATTCTGTCAGACTTTCTCAGCTCCATGCCCACTCCCACTTAGTCCCGCCCATGACAGTGTATACTGGTATTTTCTTTTCTATCCTCTTCTATTCCCAGACGAATTTTCTGTGCAGTAACTCTGGCCCTGACAGTGGATGATTAGATGGACAAGCTCTCACCATTTCCTTTTTCTTTGTCATACTTACCTCTGACAGGCAGAGTGTGGCAGTGACTCCGACCACTGTCACACCTACAGTATTCGATTCTGCTCCCTGAAAGCCTCAGCCAGGTCCCCCTGTATTGGTAAATTTCTGCAGATGAATTATCTGTGCAAATGGCTGTAATCGGAGAAAGGAAATCCTCTTTTAGTTCAGGGAAAAGACCTGGCTGAGCAAAAGGACTCCCTTCTATTTCCAGGAGAAAAGCATCTGTGATGGGAGCATCTGTCTAATGGGTTGCCCTTTTTCCTTCTCCGACCACAACGGTCCCATCTCTCTCGCTGCTGTGCTGCCAAATGTACTGTTCCACTATTGACTCGTCTCTCTTTCTTTCAAGAAGAGCAGAGGGAGGGGAAAACTTTGTTGTGGATGGTATTAATGCGCTGGTATTTTGCCTTCTGAGTCTCTCATCCACATAACCATGACCAAAAGCTCTCAGGCTCTGTTTCCTCAGCATGATTTGCATTCCCCTCCCATGTTCATAATGCTCCAGCTAACATGGTTTTAGTTAGCCTAGCTTACCTCTAGATCTGGCTCCTCGTTTGAAACGCATGTGTAAGCCCTGCAAGCAAAGAAGGTTAATTCTGTGAGTAACTGCTCTCTTAAAAAAGATGAGAGAACAAGTACCTTCAAAGAGTCAGTCCTTTTCTTAAGGGCATGTAAATCAGGAAGCTCTGAGGAATTGTCTGCCCTCTTGTCAGACAGTACAGTGAAAAGTGCCTCTAGTACCTCAGTATGGGTTCCTAAGAATTGTAAATCATTTTGTTCCACAGATTACCAGGTGATTGCTTGTCATCTGAGTGAGGTGAATTTGGGATATGCCGTACTCACATTGTGTGTGAAGTCATTATGTGTTCTTGGGGCGTTGCAAATGCTAACTAAAGCTTGCCAGCTTTCTGCTATTTGAAGGAGGTTCAAGCAAATAATTTCCAAGGTAGGTACAGTCAACAAGCAGTTACTTTTGCTCACTGACATGCAGTTTCCCCGTGAGACTTTGTAGCTTGATTATCTTTAAGAGACATGTCTCTTGCAGCCAGTTAAATGAAATATTTTGGATAAAGTTTAGTGGAGGAAACCAATTTAGAAAGCTTCTTTGATTAGGCCACAAGAGAAAGAAGATAAGAAGGAGGAAAGGTGGGATAGCAATTTTTTGAGAAAGGGAGTAAACGTTCTGGAATTGTGTAGCATTTACTCAAGCTGTGTGTGGTGTGAGGCTTAAAGTGAGGGGACAAGGGAACCACTGACGTGCAGTTTTAAGTGAGAATAGTGATGAAGATGATGACCATAGAAGACGGAAGGCTGGTTACAATGGAGTTCTTATTAACAGTGAAAGGTGACAGTGAACAGATACACCAAGAATACCCGGAGAAGACTTGTTTACTTGCAAGTCTTGAAATGAAAACGAGCCAGGATAACACATAACACATCCACAATGATAGACCACTTTGTAACATTTTTCTTCCTCTGGTTTGTAGTGAGCTAAGCAGATTCTCATTCTGTCTGATGCAGACAGCTGCAGCCAATGGCAAAGAAATGCTGCTGAAAATACAGGAAGATGGCAAGAGAATTATTTGATGCCTTAGCCTCTTACCTGGCACTGGACAGTCATGATTGCTCCTACCAGCACAAGGAGACATGGGAGCTTGCCTTCCATTCGGAGTGTTTTTC
The DNA here is from genome assembly GCF_029207755.1 of Chamaea fasciata. Taxonomy (NCBI): domain Eukaryota; kingdom Metazoa; phylum Chordata; class Aves; order Passeriformes; family Sylviidae; genus Chamaea; species Chamaea fasciata. The sequence continues at coordinate 70,016 of NW_027094153.1, read as the reverse complement.
ACATCAGCTCTAAAGATCAAATTATCTGTAGAGACAAAAGATAGGATGTTGAACAAAGGAAGTTTACAGTGTGAATGGAGTTCAAGGTGTAACTTTAAATGAAAGTTTTAAATGATGAGAATTCTTTTTATACATTTTTTCAACCCATCACTTCTCAGCTGTCTGGTCTAACTGTCCTGGTCTTCCTAGGGAAACTGCCAGGCTGGATCCAGATGTGCTTTTACTTGATAAACTTAGAAACTCGATAAGCTAAAGCACACTCATTTACATCTGGAGGAAACTGAGAGAGTGCTTCCTGGGGAATAATACAGAAGTAAATTCCAAGTACTTTTTCCCTAAATTGTAGGATGCCAACAGTAGTACCATGTGCACTATTAGAGAGATGGGCTTATCTGATGATGCAGTGTAATGGTGATTTAAATGCGTTAATTGAGATTCTGATTACTGACACCTACTTAAGAGATCTCTTGCAGAGGGTCTGCTGAAGGGTCAGTTTGTGTTAACTGTGGTTTAAGAGGATCTGCATTTCTTGTAGACTGCTACTTTGGGTGAGAGTGAAGATTCTCTCTTGTGTAGAGAATGTGTAGGCAAAATGACTTTGCTTGATGATAGGTGAGGACTTATTTTCAATATTTCTACCGATTCTTCCCAACTAAGCCTTTAGTTTTTACTAGTATCATACGCTTTTGCTAAAAAGGCAGAGTTATGGCAATGGTCTGGCAGGCTAGCTTTTTTTCTGATAGTCTCATTTATTTGTTGCAGCATCTTTCTGTATGTCCCTTCTATGCAGTCACAACTATACATTATTCCCTCTAATCTCTTCAGCAGCTTTACACTTCAAAGCCCTCTTCAATCCACCAAGAAGAGTTTCTGCTTTCTCCAAATCGATTTACATAGTCTGACTCGTCTATCAGTACTCTTGGGAGAGAACCTTCATTGATCCCTAGTGGAAGATTGTAAGGTGTCATGTAGATGTGGTACCATTGTGGGGTAGGTGCATCTGTAGGCTGTACCCTTCCTGAAAGTGATGAACTCTTGTCTGTCATAGGAAGAGATAACACATGGTAGTTCTAATCCTAAGGCTTTTCTGACCTTTGCTATAATCTGCCCATAGCTAAAACACAGACCTTAGGCCTCAGATGGGAGTTGATACTGTCAGGCAAAGAGGGATGGAACAAATAGAAGGATGAAAACGGGATGACAGTGACTTCTTTCATCTTCTTTCCCATGCAATTAAACCAAGGCACAAAGCTGTAATTGCTGCTACCGCAAGTCACAGTCCATAGAGTTTTGTGCTTCTGGAGAATTTAATTGCTGTTGCTGAAACTTCTTGCATCCCTGAGAATTTGTGGAACTCTGGAGTTCCCTCGGGATAGAGAAGGGAAAGACTACATTCTGTGTTCCTTACTTGCAGTACCTGGACCAGCTGGAGAATTGCTGTGGCTTGCGGGAAGAAGCTATTCTTATCTTGTTATCTGACATTGGTAAGTGGTGGCAGTACCTTCAGTTGTCTGAACTATGGAAACCCTTTTAGTCCTGAGTCCACTCTCCAGATATACAGTAGTGACCTTAGTGACTCCATTTCAGACTGACCTTTTATGATCTTGATCATTTCCCAAAAGTGTTGGGAGTCTGGGGAGGTTCTTGCCTACTGGAAGCTAGCCAGCATTACTACAGTTTACAGGAAGGATGTGAGGGAACATCCGGAGAGAGAACTCAATTTGTGTCCAGAGTTCTATGGTGCTGACTTTACCCCTGACACTCAGTGTTTCATTGTATGTTTGATTGTACAAGGTCTGATGTGAAAGCCATGCTTATTACTAGATAGAATAGATGAATCCTTACTGAGCTCATGCTAGGTACTGTTACTTAGCTCTAACAACTGGCTTTTTCTGTCTCAGCTTCTGCTCTCAGATACCTTCATGAGAACAGGATCATCCATAGAGACCTGAAGCCAGAGAACATTGTGCTGCAGCAAGGAGAGCAAAGGGTAAGCAGGAAGCAGTCGTCTCTACCTGCACAGACAAGTAAACTTACAAGGAACCTGCATGTGCTTCATGCAGTTACATGGTCCCTCTGCAAGAGCACTCAGCCCAGGATAACACCTGTCTCAGGTCACTGTCACATAGTATTCTGTGTGCAGCTGAGGTGAGACGTTGTATTAGACGTCTGTTAACACCTGACATTTTGACTTTCAACTATTAAGGAAAGAAGCAGACTGTACTGATTGACCAAAGATCGGAAGGAGCTAGAGGCGTAACTGCTAAGTGTGCTACAACACCTTCAAATTCATTGTGGTTTTAGAAATCTACAGTAGCCTCCCATTTCTGCTTCTATCTCTTCACTGGCACCTTTCCTGCATAGCTTTGAAGAGCCAGACCTTTTCTTTCTGCTGTATGATGTGCTTTTAACAGGACTTCAGTCTGGCATTCTTATTCTCTGTTGTGTGTTTCAGTTAATACACAAAATCATTGACCTTGGTTATGCTAAGGAGTTGGATCAGGGGAGCCTGTGCACATCCTTTGTTGGGACTCTGCAGTACTTGGTAAGAAAGGAATTCAGCTAGAAGAGCAGCTACTGCTTTCTAGTGGGATAGAATTAACTGTTACCAAGCTTTGGGCTGGGATTAGGTACTTGCACGGTATGGGGTGCGTTTGTGGTGCTGAAGCTAGCAAAGGTGACTGCTTTTTTGCTGACGCTGGGTTTTGCTGAGACTGGGTTTTGTGCTACCTGCATCTGTTATAAATAAGCAGGAGTGCCAGTAACCTATGCTACTCACTCCAGGAGGGTCTTAAAGCACTTGAGAGGCAGCGTTCAGTAATGTCTTTAATTATTTGTACAAATGTTAATGAGATGTTAAGGGACAGAGAAAGCTGAGAGCTTTCTGGCCAAAGCCATCTGGCTTTGTCTCATGCGTGTAAACTGTATCAGGCCCCAGAGCTGCTGGAACAGCAGAAGTATAGGGTGACAGTGGATTCCTGGAGCTTTGGCACGCTTGCCTTTGAGTGCATTACAGGCTTCCGACCATTCCTACCCAACTGGCAGCCAGTGCAATGGTGAGTGAACCGTGGCTGGGTGGTAAGTGGGCATGATGTGACTTTCCTGTTTACAGGAAGCAGAAGTGTGGTCCCTTGATTCTGAGGATAATATCCCCATGTTTCTTGCCCTTTTGGAAAGTGACCCCTTTCACGGGGGCTTGACTCACCTGAGCAAGTTCAGCATTCCTGATCCTTGCTCTATGGGATAAGGGCTGACTCCCGCAGGGCAGGTAACAGAAACCAAAGTGGCATCTGTATTATATGTCAAGAGTAGCTTTCAAGAGCCTACTAGCATGCAGGCTGGGAAAGGCGGGCAATTTTTTCACCATTGTACTCGCTTACATTAGGCATACAAAAGTGCATCAGAAGAGTGAGCTGGATATTGTTGTTTCAGAAGACTTATCCGGAGAAGTCAAGTTTTCTAGCAGTTTGCCCTGCCCCAACAATCTAAACAGGTGAGTACTAAAAATTGCTGTGCTGAGATAAACTGATTCTTCTGCAAAAGGACCAAGTTTGTGTTGTATGCCTTACTGTGTTAATCTGTGAATACACTGAGTGCGTGACACAGGCAGTACTACTGTCACTTGTCAGACTTGTGTAGTCTTGGTTTCTGCCTTCTAAACACTGCGTTTGTGATGGGGAGAGGTGGAGTGCTGGAGGGAGAAGGAGGGGGGCAGTTTTGTCAGTCCTCCCACACAGAACAGGCCGTATCGTTACTGCCAATGAACTTTTACCTTTTCTGATCTGGTTTTTGTTGCTCAGTGTTTTGTCTGGGAGGCTGGAGAAATGGCCGCAACTCATGTTAATGTGGCACCCACGTCAGAGAGGTACAGATCCTACCTATGGACCCAATGGGTGTTTCAAAGCATTGGATGACATTTTGAACTTGAAGGTAAGCAATATGTCTGTATTAGCCTAAAAAGTTTTCCAGAGAGCAGTTTCCTGAGCCTCTGAATCCTGGACTTAGGAGGAAGAGTGAGGCAGAAACTCATAGAACTGTCTCCTGATCGTTAGTGACAGGTGCTTTCCTCTTGCTTCTTTGAGGACAAATACTCCCTGAGCTTGTTGGGAGTAGCGAATAGCTTCTGTGCATGCTTGGTTCCATATTCTGATAGAGGATTCTACAGGTATTTAACTGCCATGTGGCCTCTCTTCCACTTGATGGAGGACAAGAACTTTGCCATAATGTTAGGAAGTAGCTGTAAAGTGACTTCTTGATTCTGCCAAGTGCTTTGAAGAGTTTCTTGGTGGTCATTTTTTCGGTCCCTCAATCTCTGCTCTAAGATGACCAATGTATCTTCAGCCTTTCTCATGCCATGCTACTCTTCTGGTAGGTGCTTCACGCTTTGAACATGGTTACGGGAACTGTGCACACCTACCCTGTGACAGAGGAAGAGACTCTGCAGAGTGTGAAGGCCAGGATTCAGTCAGATACAGGAATTCCAGAACAGGACCAGGAACTAGTGCAGGAAGCAGGACTTGAATTGTTTTCTCAGAAGTTGGTCACTAAACATACAGCTGATGGCAAGGTGAGTCTCGGTATTCCCTTTCTTAAGTTTGAGTGAATCAGAAGTCACTGCACTCGCTTTGGGATCACAGCACTCCCTGCTGTTGTGGCATGCTTTTGTCATGGTAACCTCACAGACCTAACAGCCACTGTAGCGTAGGCAGCCTGTTGCCTTTGGTGCTCTGTGTTTGTTTGAGGAGGACTCTTCTGTTTGTGGTGTTGCCAAGGCTTGCTCTTCCCAAGAAAACCTGGTTGGGTCTTTTGTCTTGTGCAGGGGAATGATACTGCAGCAGCAGACACAGACCTTCTCTTCCTCTTTGATAACAAGAAAGTTTCCTGAGGCTCAGGTGGCCTTGCGTCCTCATCCAGAAAGTGTTGGCTGCATCCGTAAGGACTCCTCTGGCATGAATATGAAGGGCGGGCCGGGGTCAGTGTTGAGAGGGGCGTCTGTGTTTTGTGGTCTGTATCATGCACAAAGAGTAGAGGGAGCTTTTGCGTATTGGGACTGAAGAAGCAGTAAAATGGACTGTCATTCATTCAGTTTATCAGAATAACTAAAAAAGGGAGGTGTTTGATTTTGACATGCTAGGGGAGCTGCACAGGGGTTATCCAGCTCTAGGCTTTGCAGGCAGTAACATGCCCCTCAAAGGAGCAATGTTTTGGTCTGGTTTGTGATAACACAGTATTCCTGCTTCACGCTGATATGTACATTTCCCTTTCTCCCACCTCCTCTGTTTTCAGTTCAGGATCCAAAGAAGAATCTCCACTTTTTCCAGTTGCGGGAAGTGTGGGGTCAGATCTGGCAGACGATGCGGATGCTGAAAGAGGACTGTAATCGGCTTCAGCAGGGGCAGCGAGCAGCCATGTACGGTGGCCGTTTCTCCACAGTACTTATCTCTGTCTTTGTGCGCTGGTGGAAGGGAAGACAGAAATGGGACCCTGTTGGAATGGGGAAGCCTGTGATTGGAGCTGTATGCAATTCATGAAAAGTGGAGAGTTAGCCCTTTGGCACAACTGCATTTGTCCTCAGCGCTATCTCAAGTATCTGTTTTGGATGTAAATGAAAGCCTGGTGGATTTCTACTTTCAGAGGCTAATAGGACCTTCTTGTCCTTGCAGGATGAATCTGTTGCGTTACAATAGTGCCCTCTGGAAGATGAAGAATTCTATGGCCTCCCTTTCTCAGCAGCTGGAAGCAAAGCTGGACTTCTTTAAAACAAGCATCCAAATTGACCTGGAAAAGTATAAAGAGCAGATTGAGTTTGGAGTTAGTGAGTATAGCATCTGGCAAACGGGTCTTTTCATGACTCTTCTCCTCACAAAAACACCTGCCTCCTTCTCTGTGAACCTGAGAAAGCCAGTCACCCTTCTTTGATTCCTGTAGCTTCTGAGAAGCTGCTGTTTGCCTGGAAAGAGATGGAGCAAGCTGTGGAACTTTGTGGGTGGGTATGTTTCTAAATCTAACTGCTAGTCATAAAGAGGTTTGTTTTTGTTATCTCTCCCCTCCTCCCCCTTTAGCTTCATTGTCCCTGCCTTAAATAGAAGCCCCTTGTATCTGCCCTGATGTCAGATTTCACATTGCCTTGGTTTGTGTGGCACAATTTTTGTCCATTATTAGTACTACATGAAGCTCATTCTGTTGTAAGGCTTAGGGGGAAATGGGAGATCTTGGCGAAGCCCCAGAAACGTCTTGGAATTTCCTTGAATTGAAACGACTCGTTTGTCTTTGGCCAAGGCTGCTGTTTGCATCTTGTTGGTTTGTTTAGAAATAAGAATGAGAAAGGAAGAACCAATGTGAGTGTGAGTGGTAGTGTCTCTAGGTATGAGACTGTTGTGTTGCTTATGTTCTACCCTGCTTTCAGGAAGATGATGTGGAGCAGGTAGTGAAGAGGATGATGGCCCTGCAGACAGACATCGTGGACCTGCAGAGAAGCCCGCTAGGTCGTAAACAAGGAGGAACACTGGAGGATTTGTGAGTTGAACTACCTTGAGCTTCAGATGCAGGAGTGTTTCTGGCTAAGCTTACTCACTAGAGGACAGTGAAAGGGCTGTTTCTTCCACCCAAATTGTGGGGGACTGGGAGCACTTTAACACTAAAGATGTTTTTTGACTCATCTGTCATTGTTCTGAAATGGCAGACAGGTATAGAAAAGATTTGAGTTCTCAAACTATTTGTTCCATGTTTTGGTTCTTTGGAAATCCTTTTCTTTCCTGCTTTTTTCTTCTAGAGAAGAACAAGCCAGAGAGCTGTACCGAAGACTCAGAGAGAAGCCAAGAGGTAAAAGACGCTTTAGCTCAAGGTCAGCTTGCTTTGTGTGTAACTTTGGAGATGTAGTAACGATCATTGAGAAAACTATCTGACTTCTAGGCCTGCCCAGACACTAGCAGCACATGGGCTCTCCTGGATTGCCTTTTCTCGAGAGGGAAGTCAGGGAGTCAGTTTCACACTAGGCCAGCCTTCCTTTCTTGGTGCTTTGTGAGCTGTTCTCGAAACTCCTCTGGAGCTCTTCTCAGAGCAGGCTGTTGCCATAAGCAACAAACAACCTTTCTGGGTAGAAAGGATGAAAGACACAACTGTTCCTTTGATACAGTCCCAACTCTCCTTTTCAAGTTCTTTAAATTTTGAAGAAGGTGGCTAAAATTCAGTGTAATTCATCCCACTCAAACTCGCATATCCTGAACTTTGGCTGTTTCAGGATTAAAGCAGTAGTGGAAATGAGCCGCTAAGAATCTTCTCACTCTGTCCTATAAACCGACCTTTCTGTGTAATATTGGCTCTCATTCCGGATCAGAGGACAGGCGGTGACAGCCAGGAAATAGTACGACTGCTTCTACAGGCAATCCAGACCTCTGAAAAAAAAGTTTGAGTCATTTATGCTCAGCTCAGGTGAGCTTTGTACATTTTATTCAGAGTTGAGAGAAGGTATTTTCTCTTCCAGCAAGAGAAGGTTTAAAACTCATTGCATATGACTCTTGAGATCTTGCAGTGTTAACAGAAAATAATTAACTTCAGAACTGTTCTCCTACTGCAGTGGCCCATGTGTGATCTGATTAGTTTTTATTTTTTTAATAGTAAAACTGTAGTTTGAAAACAGAAGGCATTGGAATTGTTCCCCAGAGTGGAGAAAGTGATGAATCTGATGAGTGAAGATGAGGAAACAGTTGTTAGGCTTCAGGAGAAATGACAGAAGGAACTGTGGAACTTGCTGAAAATTGCTTGTGTAAGTAAAATAAGAACTCCCCTTTAACCTGAGAATATGGTTTGTAGCACAGGCTACTGAAACAATAGTAAATTGAGTGTATCCTATGGTTCTTTTCTTTCTTTTGAATCAGTATGAAAGCCAAGTTCCAGGTTGTCTCATATTCCCGGCTGCTGAAAACTAGTGGGAACAATTACACTCTGAATATTCTGTGTTTTCTTCAGAGTAAAGTGCGTGGTCCTGTTACTGGCAGTCCAGAGAGCGTGAACACATCCCGTCTTGGTAGCTCAGGTCAACTGCTGCTGCAAGTCCCTTCTGGAACATTCAATTTATCAGAATCTGTAAGAAAAAGGTGAGGCAAAGTCTGGAGTTCTTCGGCTGCTAATGCCACCACTACAAAGCTAGGCTTCCTGCTTTGTGAAATAATGGCACACAGGGTTTCTCATATTTTACGCTTTGTGTTCAGCTTGCATTGTCAGCAGCCTTAGTTTACTTGGTAGTTAAGACTTGCTGGGGCTTTCAGATCTTCCGTATGAAAACTGGGTATCATGCATGGCTTCACTTCCCCCAGCCTCAGTAACAAAAGTGGTTTTTTGGTTTTCTTCCTTTAATCTGAGATGGTTGGGCTCACTTGGAAGTACACTGCCAGCAAGAACTGATGAAGTATTGTCATGTAAGGTCACAGTAGCTGAGCTGTGTCATTGAGACTGCTGCATGCGTAGTTCCGGCTTGCTTAATTGAACTGGGTTACCACTTGGAATGAAAGACCTTGGTTTGTTTTTTTGCCTGTTGCCCCATCCTTAAGTTTATAGGCTTCTCAGCTTTTCCTCTAGCAGCAGTGTTTCCACCTAATAAGAACCCAATTCCATCTTGGAATACATTTCCTTTCCCCCATTTGGTAAATCAGGGGCTGCCACCAACTTTTCAAGTTGCAGTATGAATTACAAGCCTATGTCCTGACTAACTTCAGTGTTCTGCAGCGTATCTGCCAGAAGTATTTCTTAATGATAGAGGCAGCATCTCTTTAAACTGCCACAGAAATTAATAGTGTAATAATTGCCCCTTTCAGTGAGGAGCTGCTGCTGGAATCTCGGGAACTTTGTAGCCAACTAGAAAATGTGATGCATGACACAATGAAGGATCAAGAGCAGAGTTTCTTGGTAATGTATTCACTCTTCTGTAAATGGACTAAGGAAGTGCCTGGCTTCGAAGTTCTGAATGTGCAACTTTGCCACCACTAACACAGCTAAATGAAATCTGCATTTTACTCATGGCCAGGGGGGAGAGTAGGAGATGCACAGAGATAGGAAGCACCGGTTCCCTCATAATCTGCGCCTGACATATTCTGCTTGCCAAAACTGGGAGCCACATGCTGGGAACTTGCTGCGCTAAACAGTAAAGGATGGGGCAAAGCACTTGGCTGTTGTACAAAACTACTGCAAAACTGCACACAAATTTGGGATGAGCGGGTGTCAGGGATCCTTAATTTAACAATGCAGAATATTGAAGAGAGAGTAAAATACTGGAGAGTGCAAGTAGGTTGTTTCCTTGACAGCAGTCACGTGGCTCATCATGAAATTGACCAACTTGTTCCCAGTAAATTTTTTATACCTCTTAACACACTTTACCTTTATTTTAGAAAAAGCTCAACTGTAGCCTGGTGTTGAATTTCATTTATTCTTTTGCCTCTAGACTGGAGCTGGCTGCAGCTTCAGGTAGAAGAAACAAACAATCCAGAACAAACCCAGATGTAGAATCACTCTGGTTGCCTCTGAAGCCATGCTGCTTTGGGAAGCCAACTGTGAAAAGCTGCTGCCTCTGAGAAGGGAATATCAGCTGCCTTCTACTGTCACCAACTGCTTATGTGATACATATGGCTTAGCTTTTAGTATCCACTTCTCAGACACTTTCACAAAGATACATTAGGGAATGCCTGTTCTAACTGCTTGGAGAATGTTCTTAATTGTGCCTTAAGACAGCAGATCTCTGTCCTGATACGTCTTCCCTTGGGCATCGCCTGTGGCTGTTTTGCTGCATTTTAGGCTTTCTAATGAACAATGGACAAAGTATACCCAGTCACTGGTAGATGTCACCTTCCTAATGAACTGTGAACTTAATTGCTTAACTTTGCTGATTTGCACTTTTTTTCTTTAAGTGTAATGGTTGTACTTACCTAATACTTGTTTCCTGTATGGGAACGAAATTATCTAAAACATGTAAACTTTTGGTTTGCTCTTTTTGATGCGCTCAATAACACTATAATGGAAAAAACTGCTTTCACTGTGCAGGTCTCTAAAACGTGAGAGGTGTAAGAATGTTAGCCTGGAAACCAAAGAAGGAAATCTTCAGTGTACAGGTATCGTGTAACAAAGCATTTGCAGATTATCTATTAACCATGCTTAAAGTTGCATGAAAAGATGAAAAAAAGACCAAAAAACCCAGCTGGATGGAACCTTGGTGAGAGTCAACACACACCAACCTTGTGTTCTGACTGTGACCAATTTATTTCATTCTGTTCTAACCCCAAATTTCCACTACAACACAGAGACCTCCTTTTATAAAAGGCTGTGAAGTATAGGACATGCAAAATGCAATACAATAATAGGGAGAGGTTGGATTTTCTTTTGGTTTTTTTGGAACAGATTTAAAATACAGGAAACTGAAATGTGGCACAAACATCACAACTTCCATGCATGCCTTCAAGTGTCTTCCTTTGTTGTGCTGGCACACTCTGGACTTCAGCAGTGGGTTAAAGTCATTCTTGGGCAGAGTAGAAAGTTCACACTTCTTCAAATTTCCGAGTAATATTAAGGCTGAAATGCACCGGGTACACTTTTCCTTCATCTTCCAGAGCACCACCAGTTGTTTTACTTAAAGCTGTGTTAGGCTTCCAGCTCAAATCCCAGCCCAATTTTGTGACCTCCAGCACTGAAATTCTTGCCATCAATCAAGCCTGAGAGGGTCAGCTTTACACCTACAAAAGCAAGTCACGAGAACCATCATGCACTGACATCCCAGTACAGTGCTCTTCCTCAGGTCCTTGACCTCACTAATGTGGCTTAGTTGCCACAGGAACTTGCATACATAGACATCCTTTAGTTCTCTGAGTCTGCGTAGACTTCTAGCTCCTTTGTTCATCTAGTCTGTTCTTAAGATGACAGTGAATTAAACCATAGTGTAGTACTTAACACCATTTGCTGCTACCAGTGAGAACTGCGTACCAGGTCGAAGGGCATGAGTGTAACCAATTCCAATGAGGCTGGCATTGTTCACTTTAGCCTATAAAAAAAAAATCACAGTATTTATAAACTGTGTAAGTATTCATACAGAAGAATCTCAGTCCCCTGAGAAGGTGGCCTATGCATTAACACTCTTGAGCTACTTGGAGACCAACCTCTCTTAGAAGCATGTTCCAATCTTTTCCTTTTCTCGGGAGTTTTCAGCTTAAGCAAATGGTGCGAATTCTGCCTTCAGAGAATGCCATGCTGTTTTTCACTGCCTCGTCTATTATGTCTTTATATCTTTTAAAGAGCTACTTACTGCAGTCCCTCAGAGCCTGTCTTGTTCACATCACTCAGGAGTGATTTTCTTTTTTCTTCTAATGAGCAAGAAATACATGAATATGCAATCCCCTTTTTGCATTACTAAGTTTTGAGCTCTTAACAACAGTATTTCTCATTTTCAATTTTGGTTCAGTGGTCCTGGAACTAATTGTTGTTTTGAAACATAAATGCTTGCTACTTCAGTTCTTGGTCTTAAAACACACACGTCAGCTAACTTTCAATGGTTAACTTACTGTTAGGAGAAGGCTGTAAGCTCAGGTAAACTTCCACCATTGTAATTATAATATGGTTTTACATTATGGATTTAAGAATTAAAAGGACACTTTCATTGTCTTTTAAAAGACATTTTTCAGCACAGTAGCATGCTATTCCAAGCACACTAGTCAGACTATTTCACTATGGACAAAATTATATTTAAGATTTCTTTTCCTCCATAAGTTCACAAGTACGATGTGTGAGGTCCCAGTTTAAATTTGTACCACAACAGAAGCCACAGTTCGCAATCTACCATACTTCCTCAGTAACTAGTTCAAGCAACTGCTTCATTACAAATTTTCAGTATTTAGGGGAGCTTGAAATACTCATTTCTGTAACAAAATTCTTACCACAACGAAAGTCTTCTCATCCATTTGGTACTTTCCAGCAATACCAAAACGTGTGTTGTTACTGCCAGCAGTCCATGCAAGATTGACTGATGTCTCAACCTTATTAGTAACCTTCTGATAAACAGACCCACCAAACTCAGTGCTGTCATTCCTGTTTGTAATAGATGCAAGTGTGTCAGGCCTTGCTTTGTTTAGTAACTCTTAAGATTAACCCTTCCCCACAATGATTTGACATTATCTCCTAAAATGAACCAAGAGATCCAATACTTCCCTGAACCCAGGCTCACTACTTCCTAGCTGGAGCTGGCAGACTCCTGCTCCTATTTTTTTTTGCACAAAGCATGTTTTGCTTGCAGAACGGAACAAGACTTGCCAGAGACCTACAGTTTAAGGTTCTGACAAAAAAAACCAAACCAAACAAGCCAAAAACAAAACCAACCCACCCAGATAACCTGGTTGCTTGTCTCAAATAAGCCAGTGTGCAGTAACACATAAAGGAGACTTCAGTTATGAGAATAAGACTGAAAACAATGCTGTTGCATTATAATTGTTTAAATACACCATCTTCAGAGCGTCTCAGGCCACCTGAATGCCAAGATTAGGGCTATGCAGTGATGACAGCTGGAAACAAACACAATGCCATGCATGCCTTTCTCCTTCATCGTGGGCATTTCTGAGGGAGAAAGTTTCTGTCTGGAGAGTGTGATTGATAACTGGCTAGCTGCAAAAGGTCACGTAGACATGAGGGAGCTTTGCTGAGCACACAGGCACTCTCATGAGAACCAGCAAGGCAGCAAGCTTCGCATGTCCTTGAGCACAGCTGGGATACGATAACAAGACCTTGTAGCTGAAAGATATGAGGGAGAAGCACGGTAAAACAAAAACTTACTCAAACTATGTAACCACAAAGAAATGTAGAAAGAGGCGTAGCTGACTTTTAGTCTGAGCACCAATCCTGAGCTTAACTTTTGAAATATGCATGAGCTTATTAGTGTTATTATAAAAGCATTGTATGAATTATCAATAAACGAGATTTGCCGATCACTCATATTGAGTGCCACATTTCTCCCGCCACGGATTTCCCACAAGAACAGACCTTCCAGTTCTTAAAATCTTCTTAGTAGGAGGTGTGATGGTGCACTTTGACTAAATTGTGGTCAATTCTGTCTCCTAATAGCTGGCATCTTCAGATTCTACTGGAGGTGTTGTGAATGTCTTTTCAAGAGTTGAGAAGGAAAGTGTCTTTTAAGGATTCTGATCTTCCAGTGTGATGCGTAGATACCAGTCAACATGTAGACTGATGACAGGCACAGACAGTATTCTTGGCAATTGCTTAGAAAATAAACAAAACATCAGGCAGTAGAATAATCCTGTCAACAAGGAGGATAACAGTAACTTTTCCAAGGCACAAATGTCAATGTCACTTTCAGTTACATTGCAGGAAAAAATGGTAAAAGAAATGGGTGTGACCCAGAGTTCCCACAGCCAAGAGGATATGTGAGTACCAGTTTGGCTGAAATGACTGTTGCTTGTCATTCCCCAGTGACAGTTTGGAGAAGTCATCACAGGCTCTTTTAATTTGTGAATACTGATGTGTATAAGTCAGGTGTCGGTATATGTATTTTCACATCCTTTTTTTTGCTTTTTCCATTGTGCTGCAGGTAATCTCAGAACAGCAGTGGCTGTGCTGAAGCAATATAAATAATAATCTCTGATTTTTTCCAATGATGTTTGATTGCCAAGTGATATCCTCAGCAAAGTTGGTCAGACCCTCTCAGTCCTACTCCTTGTAGCTTCTGAGTACTGAGATTGTGGAAGGCCTTACTGAAGCTGACAGAAGTAATTTTCATTGCCTTCAGTGACTTTTAAATTGGGCTGGAAGTGCTGGTTGGTCTCAAAAATACTTTGTGAGCTTTGATCTAATGAGTGGAGACCAGTGGTAAATCAAAATGGAAGGAAGAGCTTTGTGGGCAAAATGCAGTACAGGTTAATTTGCTTTTTCAAATTCTAACTTATTTAAATTTTACATCAGAAGTTGTGGAGGTCTAAATCCCTACTACCACCTTAAGGTATCTCTGCCTCATCATTGCTTAAGACACTGACTGAATGCACATAGTTTTTTAAAGCCTTTAGTCATGTAATATTGGTAGATAGTGCTTCATTTAGTCAAGAATGACCCGATACAGTTATCTATCATTTACATTAGCAATGTTGAACCGACAGTAAATTCAATTAATTCTTCAATTTTATGCTCTTAATATTTAAAAACCTAAATCCACTTTAAAATCAATTTGCATTATTTTGAGGATGGGATTCTTAATGTTAAGCTCCTATTAAATCCGCATTTTCTCTACTCTAAGGTTGCTTTGAATTTTTTTGTCATGTTTTTGTGGAATGTTGGTCTTAAGCAGTTTTTGTGGGTTTGTCTGTGACTTAAGGAGCTCTCTATTGGATACTGATCTATGCAGTTGAAATAGAACACTGGAAAAACATGATTTATAACAAGTGTTCTCATAGCAGACCAGGAGGTTGGGTTGATATTTCTTCTTCTTCCATCAAGGAACACCCATGGCTGTGGGCTATAATTTATAACAGTGTTGCTTTGACCGGTTTTGGTTACTGTGGGCTTGTTTTCAGGAATGATGAGTATGTAGTTATCCCATCTTGAAAGAAATACATAGCACATGTGCTTATTTGGATTAATTAGTATGGTTTTATATCACAGTTGATAGAAAGCTGGAAGAAAAGCCCAAGAGTAAAGGAATAAAGGAGGCAAACCAAACAACTGAGGGTTGTGACTGTGGTTAAAGTCCCTTATGAATTCTGAGTGCTCCAGCACCGGTTTTCTGTGAGTCACTCTTTGAAGCTGCCCCATCATTTTGTTATATATATTCCAATATATGTCAGTCCTGTCAGACCCTAGAGAGAACACTTGCAGTGAGTAATTTCAGGTCTGAGTGCCACAAGCAGGCTGCTGAGAAAGTTGGCCCAGCCTTTTTTGTTCTTGGTGTTTCTGATGGTTTGAGCTGCAAGTTCACTCAGCTGAGCTGCTTTGTGCTCCAGCTCTGTTTCTTTAGTGATGCTGCAATACTTGCTGCACGGCAACTCAATTGGAAAACAAAGAAATTAATGATACAGACAGAAGATCTGTTCCCAAAGCAGGGTGAAATTCTGGTGGAAGGGCTTCTGCTGCTTGAATTTTAAACACTGTGCTGTGAAACCTCTCACGTCATCTGTGGGTTAGTGGTTGTATCACCTGGGATAGTCCATCCAGGCCCTGTTGATGCAAACGTGCTTTTCACTGGTGCTGCTCCCTATTTTGGAAAATATCTGAAAATAAGGTGTGAGCAAGTACTGAAAATTTCAATTTTTGCTCCTATTTACCCACTTGCCTGCTGTTTTAATTTTGAAGTAGGGTGTCAGATAGAATCTGTCTAATGGCAGCGGTGTAAATAGCATGCCTTCAGTTCCAAACTGAAACCCCTTGCAATCAGCAGATGTCCCAGCTCAAGGAAAATGGGTTGCAAGCCCAAAACATTCACTTTCCCTGCCTCATTTCTTATGGTCTTACCAAGGAAATAGCCAGACTTGGATTGTGCTTACTCTTTGCAATGAAGAAGTTGTTAATGCTGCGTTTTCATGCTCCCATCGTCGCTGTACTCCAAATGTCTGTTCTGTGGAATGGGCAGGATTAGGCTGTTTAAGACAAAGCCACTCCACATTTACAGTGCCTGTAAGGTCCATAGTAAGAGCCCTAAATAGAAGTATCATTTCCAAGATGCCTTCTATTTTACAAGCAGCCAATCAGAAAATGAAACCCTGGGTTGAATTGTAGTCTTCCTGAAGGAAGTGTCAAAGCCTAACAAGGGAGCTTGACCCAGCTTTGTACTTGTTGTTCAGTGAAATTAACTTTAATTGTTAATGAATCCAAACACTGTTAATGAATCCAGTACTACTACTTTACTGAAAAAAGCTGCAATTACTGGACAATCCCCTGATTTTCAGCTGCTGTAAATCACTCTATCTTCACAGAATGGAGAGGGGCACTTCATTTAACAACACTGAAGAATTAAGACAGGGAAATGGCATAAAAATCAGAAAGGATCTTAGGATTATAATCAGGGGAAACAGAGTAAAGAAAAACATGTAAAGTTGGGCGTTGCTTCTGTGTGAAGAGAAGTTGTACATCCATGTGCATGTAGCTGCATTAAGGAAAAGCATTAGTATTCAAGCCAAATGATGTCATGGAAAAACCGGTTTGTTTTTTTTAAGCATGCAAAACTTCTGTCAGTTGAAAGGGGATAAGAACAGCATATTAATCAATTTGCCTCCTTACCTGTTGTTTTGTGAAGTAGTTAGGATTGCTGGCATTTTCCATCTGGAATTTTATGCCAGTGGCAGATCCCTGACTGTGATGGTAGAAGGGTAAGGACCTCATCCAAATGCATCAACAGGAATAGTGTTTCACTGTGAAACTGCCAAGTATTTCAGACCGGTGCCTAATGATGCAAAAACTTGTTGTAATTATGTGTGAAGTGTAATTTATCTAATGTAATTATGAGATGTTTAGAGCCAGTCATTTGAAATAGACTCCACTTCTCTGTTAGCTTTTGACATTGGAAAGACTGTAATCATGTTGCAGACCATCAGCCCTTGGATTAAAATTTCAACCTACAGTGAGCTTCAAACTGCTTTGCATTTACCCTTAGAAGAAAAGGGAGGTTGAATAAATTTTGTTACGTTGATTTATCTTAGGAAAATGGGTGTCAAGGTTCTGAATTACAGTAATTATTGTAAGCATGTAAAATATTATCAACTACAAGATACATCTGATGTGGTGTGGATGGATTAGTGCACATGCTAAGACCAATTTGAGAACATTTCAAGTTTTGCTACGTTTGCTAGGGCTAGTTACATCCACTTAAAATACAGATTGACTCTAAAATGGCAGTGGTTTGCAGGTCCTAAGTGTTGGGACTTTGGTTAAAGCAAAAGGAACAAAATAATTCTTTTTCTTTTAGCTTGTCATGCAGTTTGTGCTAAGGCTTTCAGTAGTACTTTATTGTGACAGCTCATTTCCCTTTTCATTTGATGCCCTCATATACACCTTGTCACTCTATTAAACCAGAAAGATTTAGTTTCTTAAAGAGCCTTCAATGAAGCTGTTATAAAGCCTTTTCTCAAAACAACAAATATGGAGCCTGAACACATGAGATTACATTGTTTTAGTTTATGTTGCTTTCTTGAGGAAATAAAAACAGGAGAGAGCAAGAGTTAATTGCTTAATAAGTATCAGCTATTATCATCAAAAGGGTTCATAATTTTGAGTTTCATTTTTATTTTGACCAGAACACTTTTAGATAATAAATGTTGCAATTGAATCTTGGTTGTTTTAGGAAGTTGTTAAAACAAGCTAAATGTTTTCCATTTATGGATAACAAACTGATGCTCTAAGTTTAGGAATTACTGTGCCAAAATTTGAGTATTTCTTTCATTTCCTTGTAACCCGTAAAACTGACTGTTTCTGGTTATTCTGGGACCTTTGAACTAGGGGTCTTACCTCAGGTGGGATGTCAAAAGAATATATAGATTGTGATGCTGTTTTCTCTCCATTACTAGGAACAGTTTTTTATCTGGGCAAGTTGTGATTCAGACAATGCCACTAGATTTCTACCTGAGAATCTGCCTTTTGTGGCCTGTTTTATGGGTATTTTCACTTTTTTCATTGCAAGTTTTTAGGATTTTCTAAGCGTGTGTTTCTAAAAAAGCAGCACCCAAATTAATTGCATCTTATCAGTACGTAAGAACTACTTTATGGCATTTTAACCTGCAAACACTATGATAGTGTGTGTGGAAATGGAATTTAACTCACTTGGCGGACTTGAAATATATCCCTAAGCAGTAATTGCAACATCTTATCAAATTCTCGAGCAGGAAACCAACCTTTTTCTAAATGGAATTTTTATGAACTATTTTAAGGACTGTTTACTGGAAAGCTGCCTAATCACTGCATTCCCTGGGTAATGGCTGAAATAAGTGTGCTGAATTAGTAGCAGGAAGATGCTCAACTACTCTGGCAGGGAAGAGTTGATACTGCTTTTGCTAATGCATGTAAATCACAGAGAAAATTCTGAATATGGAGAAAATTTTTATCAATAGCCCCATTTAATTGTATCCTTCATTTGAACGGTGCCTTGCTTCAGCGATTTTTAAGGAAATTATTGAGACTATTTTTTTAAGTGGTAGAAGTAATAATTAAAACCCATCCATGAAAAGATTTGGGAATACATTTAATTGATAGAAAGATTAGGTATATCAGGGGAAAAATCCACTTTGCTGGCATTCTTCTGGTTTTGGGTCTTGGTGAAGGAACTAAAATGGGTTAAGAGGAAATTGCTTGTTCACAGTGTGCTGTGTGTGGCTTCCTGGGGATTTTACCTTTACGGTGAGTGTTCCTCTGAACACAATGAAGCTGCAAGCGTGTGCTAAATCCAGTTAAGGAGATTTCCAGTCTAGTCTTTTGGCTCTGGAAGAGTCCCTAACTGTGCACCTGGGACATAGGATTGTCCAAAAGTGTCCCCATTGCACATTGCGAGGAATCCTGGTCTTCATTCTGCTGGTTTAGTTTGATGTTTCCATATTCTTCTAAAAAAGAATCATTGCTTTCTGTCCAGTGCCTGCATTCACAGCTGTCTGGTTTTTACCTTTTCTTCAGCTGCCTCTTCTCCACAGAAGTGCCCTTGTCTACTTAACTCTTTCTTTTATGGCAGCTGTTCAATAGCTGGAGTTAAACTTCTTGCCCTACTCTGAATTTCCAATTTCCCATTTGGGGATGAGGCAATCACCGCTGACTTCCCAGAGGGCACTCCTTCGCTTAGTTATCCAGCTCTTAGCAGTTTGAAAGGGACAGAGAAATGGAAGGGAATAGCTTTGGTTCATAAATATTTTTGCATTAATAATAATTAAAGTTAAGATCAATGACTGTAGTACAGATGACTACCAATAGTGCTTTATAGCCCCTTTGGGAACTGAAATTATGTGAAATAATTCAAAATAGCCTCCCTCGAATGGTTATTCTGTGAGCAGCAGTAGCTCTGTTTTAAGGCTGGCGTGGTGTCAGGAGGTCTCTGGGCATGCCAGGAGTTTCAGGTTGCTCACTTTTCTGTTATTTTTGCCCATCTCCAAGTGTTTCCATTCTACATTTGGTCTTCCTGAAAATATCTGTGTGTCTTCCTTCATTTGGACATTGCAAAGCATGACTGCTTTTGTGGAGGACTTTTCACCCTTTCCCAGTCTTGTGCCTTTTGTTTCTTTTGGATGTAAATCCAAGCAAGCTGCAAATCTTTTATTTCTTATTGGGATTTAGCAGTGGTGTCAGCAAGTACAAAAAAGAGTTCAACATGTTTTATTGTTACCAAAAGCATTTCCAGGAGTGGGAATGAGGGATAGGAATCCAGGACACAGGGATGGTGGATCCCTGCTTATCTCTGTAGTATTTTAGAGTGTGTTTCAGTGTATCCCTGAACCTCTTTTGCAAATATTGTTAAAAAGGCAGTGCTTCCCAAAGCAAGAAATGAACCCAGGAAAAAAAAAATCTCACAGTCTTATCACAGCATGCTTTTTCTTTCTTATAAAACCAACATAATCAAAACAAAAACCAACCAAACCAAAACCAAACCAAACAAAAAACCTCAGAAACTAACCAAGCAAAAAAAAACCCCAAAGCCCCCAAAAAACTAAAACAAAAACAAAAATGTGTTGTATGAACTTTCTGATCACTCCATGTCAATTCATACCCAAATAGCTAAGTTGCAAGAACTCACTAGTCATTTGCAGCAAGACACAGGCTTGGCTTTAACAGATTGGCTACGATCTTTTGGGCTAGGGCCTTGGATAACCTCCCTACTGCAACATGTAATCAATATTGTGATTGTTATTTTACTGCTTGTCCTTTTTGTACCTTGCTTTTTTTGCTGCTTGCAACAGATGATGTATCGTGTAGCAGAAACAGTAACTACTCGACATGCTGGGTTTGTTGCACAAAATAAAAAAGAGGGAATTGTTGAAGAATGGTTAGCAGTGCAAGGCCACGGATCATTAGAGGCCTTATGGCCCGATACCAAGTGCTAGCAGCCTACGCGCTGCTGAGACAAGCCGTCCTTGGGACAGCAGTAAGCACGGACACAGGCCAAAGATAAAAGAACTTGTGGTGAATAGAGCATAGCAGTAAGCACGTATACAAAGTTTTCAGCATGCCAAGAGGAGGAACCTTCTCACGCTTGATATAGCCAATCAAGTATAGATGAGTAGTGTATGCTAACCAATTATAATTTGACAAGTATGCTGAACGCTTCGGGCAAAAGTATAAGAACGGATGTTATGAGCAATAAAGTTGAACAATGCTTTACCAATCATATTGATTGATTGCATTCTTCCCTCGCAGAAATCCTCCGCAGTGCAGCACATCCTGTGTAGGAGACGGTCCTGGTGTCCCAGAGGGAATTGTGCATGGCTTTGCGGACAGTGGTGCAGATGGAGCCCAGGTCGCTGAGGGCCAGGTTGAGCAGGAAGAAGAACATGGGGCTGTGCAGGTGGTGGCCGCAGGCTACGGCGCTGGTGACCAGGCCGTGGCCCAGGAGGGCAGCCAGGGAGATGCCCAGGAAGAGGCAGAAGTGCAGGAGCTGCAGCTGCCGCGTGTCTGCCAACGCCAGCGGGAGGAAGTGGCTGATGGAGCTTCTGTTGGACATTTGCTGTGGCTGCATATGGGGACATGTTCATGGATAAAGGACAGTGACAAGTCAGGACTGGCTGCTTTGAGCCAAACCCGTGCCATTCCCTGTAGCCTGTCCTGCTGGTGTTGGTGTCTTTGGGGCGGACCCTGACTGCCGACACAACAGCAACACATTCGCTTAAGAGCTGGACTAGGTCGGTGCAAAAGATGGCGGCCAGGGCTGAGGGAGCCACACACAAGATGGCGGCCAGGGCTGGAGAGCCACACACAAGATGGCGGCTGGGGCCGGGCTGCCAGGGCGGCTGATCTCACTAGGAGGCGCAGCCTCAGCCCTCTGGCAGCCATCCTGTGTGGGGCAGGCTGAGCCCCCCTGCAGTGTCTGTTGGAATGGACATTAACGGACACCCGGGAAAAGGACACGGTCTGGCACCTTTGCTCTGTGCACACAAACACAGACCAGCCAGTTTGGAACGCCAACTGGCAGTACTTTGATGTCAAGGCAATTCAAATAGGGGAAAATAGAATGAAACTCCAGGCACTGAACGTTTTAAAATAAAAACTTTTTTTTTTTTTTTTTGAAAGAGGGCTAAAAGCACTTCTTGTGCACATGGACTCCAATTAGCATCAAGCAGCATCACAAGTGGTTTCATCCAGGCAGGAGTCACAGTGAGTGTGAGGTGATGAAAACGGAGATGGGATCTGCTTGAGGCGGATGGTGCAGCGGCTGCGCACCTGCGACGTGTATCCCTCAGGGTACCCATTTCTTTAGAACACTATGAAGAATAGAGGGAATTGAAAGTCCACTGCAGTTTAGGTTGTTCTTCACGAGATTGTTCAAGTTGAGCACAGCCATTCTGTTCAGCAGACACACGGGCAGGAGCTTCTTGGAGCGCTGCTCTGGCACCCATTCTTTGGAGGAGGGGATTGCAGGAAAGAAGAAAAGAAGCTCATCAACTACTGAAGAGGAAGAGTCACTGACAGGAAGCAGTGGGTTAAGAAATGTGAGGGGAAAAAAGGCAGAAAACATGAGGTGACAAGTGTGAGAAATGGGAGTGGAAAAAGGAGGGAAGCGTGAGGGAGGAAAAGGGAAGGAAACCTGAGTGGGAAAGGCTGAGAAAACTGAGGGGAAAATGGTGAAGACGTGAGTGAAAATAGGAGAGGAAGGTGAGAGGAGGAAAAGGCAGGACATATGACGGGAAAATTCTAAGAAACATAATCAGGGAAGGCTGAAAAACATAGAGGAAAAAATGGAGGGAAATGTGAGGGGAAGAGAGTGAGAAAATTACTGGCAGAGAGAGAGAAACAGGCAGCAAATGTGAGGGGAACATTGTGAGAATCCTGAGGGGAAAAGAGGGAGAAACCAGAGGGCAGAAAAAGGCAGAAAACATTAGGGGGGAAAAAAGGGTGGGAAGTTGGATGGGAAAAGTGGCAGAAAACAGGAGTGAAAAAAGGGCACAAAATGCTAGAGGAAAAGTATAAGCAACATGAGGGGGAAAGAATGATGAACGTGAGGGGAAAAGTGGGAGAAATGTAAGAGGGAAAGCCTGGGAAACATGAGGGCAAAAGTGAGAAACATGAGGAGACAACTTGGAGAAAAATGACTGAGGAAAGGAGAAAAGCATGAGGGGAGAAAAGGGCAGGGTAAGTGAGGGGAAAATTGTGAGAATCATGAGAGAACAAAAAAGCAGGAAAAAGCGGGAAGTTGGGGAAATGTGAGAGGCAAAGTGTGAGGAAAGGGAGCTGAAAAGGGTGGGGAAAAGAAGTAAAACTTGGGAGGCAAACATGACAGGAAAACTGTGAGACTCGAGAGGGGGAAGGGGTGGAAATGTGAGAGGGAAAAGAACAGGAAACGTGAAGGGAGAAAAGGAGAGAAGGCAGGATTGGCATGACAGCTGAAATGATTCCTAACACATTCCCCCATGCATTTGCCCATTTATTGCACTAGCCCAGGGCTTCTCTGTATGTCCGTCTCCCCCTGTGCCTTGATTCCTGTTTGGAAGCAGTAGAAGTGCAGGATGTGCCCACCAGCAGGAGCTGCTCCAGGCTGGGAAGGGGCCAGGTGGTGCTGATTTCCAGAGGCTTCTGTGTCCCAGGTGAGGCCAGGGCAGGAGTGGGTTGAAAGGTGCTGCTGCTGCTCCTCTGTGCCAGAGAGCCCTGGCTGGGCAGGGCACGGCGCCCACTGCACTGCGGGCTCTTTCTCCTGCCACAGCTGGGCACACCTGGCAACAAATCATGATGACTTGTGGGGAAACCAAGGGCTTTGTGGAGGCTGCATTGCTCTGCACACACCCGGGCCACCTGCAGCACAGAGCTTTGGCCCCCAGAAATGTAAACCCGAGGGGAACAGCTGGAAAAGGTTTCATTTTCACCTGTCAATAGAAGCGACTAAAATCAAAGTTACCAAGAAGGGCTCCGATCCCTGGTGCCAGCTCGGTGTGAGAAAGGAGGCATGACTTTATTTCAGTGCTGGGTGCGTGGGGAATCACTTTCCTAACACGTGCTCAGCCAGAAATCCCACCTACTCATTTGTAACCATGGAAACAAGACCTACTCATTACTTTGCTGAAACTCACAGGTTAAGCATTCCCTCAAATTAGTTGACATATTTAAATCACTTCTCAGAAGTTACTGACAGGAGAGTAGGGCTCTCTTGAGAGTCTCTGGTGGTCATTTGGGGAACATCCCATTCCTGCAATTCTCCTCCGATGCTCAAGAGCCTCCTGCAACCACTCTTTTTGCCTTGAATGCGTTCCAGCTACATTCTTAGGAGGACTATTCTATTCTCAAGGCTAAGGTAGCCACTTGCACACATCAATCACTGCACTGGGGGAATAGAGGGTTCAACACTGTTAATGGGAAGGGAATCCATGATTTGTTGCAGTTCAGCATTTTCTCAACCCTTTCTTTCTCTGGGAATTGCTCACAAGCATTTCCTCAATGCACCTTGAAAATGTTTTTGCTGACTGAAGCCACATTGTGTCTTTCCTTCAGCAATTCAGAAAGAAAACACAAATTGCCTACTGAAACCTTTCTACTCCCTTCCAAATCAGTTCACTGCTCAAGCACAAGCCCCATTCCCTCAGTGAGATAGGAGGTAATATTTTGCTTCAGCTGAAGGGTTATTAGAAGAAAGAAGGAAAGCTGTTGGTTCTAGGTGTTGTTAGGATTTGGGTTTGGATTTGTTCTAGTTAATTCGTTGGGTGTTGCTGTGAGCTGGGAGAGGGGCCAACTTGAAGACCAGACCAAAAGGGAAGTAGGGTAAGAGGGGAGGGGACAGAAAAGGAGGCGGTGGGGACAGAATACAAGTTTCCTTTTACCCAGCCAAAGGGAAAGGGGACATGGTTCACCCTGGGCTGGGAAAGGCAGTAAAAAGCAGCATTTTCTGTGTGTGTGTTGTGTGTGTGTTTGGCTCTTGGGAGAGGGAGATACACACCCAGCTCAGGTGAATCCTTCCTAAGAAACAGTTCTCTTTGGCTTTGATGACTTTGTCTCCCCATTTAATTTCATCTAAGAGTTGGCTCCTTTCTAACACCCCTCTCCCAGCAGCTCAGGGCTGCATTGCACAGTGCTTGCTGTGTGCCAGAGAGCTCAAAGCAGGCTGGCCTGGCGCCCCGGAATATTTCTGCAGAACACTCTGCATTTCACCCCTTTGCTCTGGCTCAGTGCACAACTCCAGCACTGCAGGCGCTTCCTCCCAGAGCCGTGTGATGCCCCGACTCCTGCAGATGTGACCTGACAAGCTGTCCCTGCCTGCCGCTGGCCTCGGTTCCCCCGGCAGAAGCGCCGTGCCTGAAGGAGGCTGCCCTGTGCCGGAGCCTGCGGAGCAGCCCGGCTCCCTCCCCTGTGCCCAGAGCGCTGCACACACTGCTCGCCTTGGCCAGGAGTTAGAGGGCAGCCGGCACAAGGGTGGCAATCCTCAGCCAGGCCTGCAGCCCTCGGCTGTGGTTTGCCTTTCTCTGCTCCTGTGCACGCTCCGGACGGCCGATGCCACCGGTCTGTGCTGTGCCCAGCACGGCCACGCTTCCCTTCGGGAGCAGCCGGCTGCCAGCTGGGCTCTGAGAGCGCAGGATTCGCCCGGGGCCCCCAAGAGGCACCCAGGGCCGGGCTGCTGCCTCTTGCAGCTCCAAGGGCCTCCTTGCAGCTGCCTCTGCCCCGGCTCAGGCTGCTCCGGGCTCTGCCAGGGCTCTGCTGGGGCTCCAGCCTGGGCAAGGCGGGGCCTGGGCTCACCCTGCAGCCGCTGACAGCTCTGCACCAGCTCTGCGCCTTTCCCAGCAGCCTCCCTGATCTTTCTGCTGTCTCACTTGGGCAAAACTCTCCCCCAGACAAAGAGATTGCACTTAGGGATACAAATGCAAGTGGCAGCAACCCAAAGGCTCTCGAGTCAGAGCTCAAGGCCTGCATCTGCACAGGGTATTTGGGCTGCCCCACTCGTCCTTTGGTTCTGCCTGCAAATGCCACTGCCCTTTCTGCCTCAAACACAAGTGCCACAGCTGGGTAAAACCCAGCCCCTGGGCCATATTCCAAAGGCACTGCGGTCCGGAGAGCATGACGAAAGAAGAGCCTACTCCCCCTTCAAACCGTACCAAAGAGGGCATCAATGTCACTTTCCACCTCTAAGCAAAAATGGACAGTTCAGAAGGAAATGTTGAGCATTCTCACAGGCTCAGAAGGAGGACAATCTTCAAAATGACTTGAGGTTTCAGAAACTTTATTTACAATCCTAGGCCAAAATACTACCCTACAATCCTAGGCTAAAATCCTACTCTACAATCCTAGCTACAATCCTGCTCTACAATCCTCTACGATGCTGGTGATGGAAGAAAAAGTTTTTAAGTGACTGGTCCATTCCTGTCAACTCCTTCTACTTCTTAAATGCAAGGATGAGTGGCACCAGGCTGGATGTAGGCTTGGCCGATGTTACAAATGGATGCTGCACAAAGGAAAACAAAAAACAAGAATGAACCATTACTTTTCAAGCTAAGAGCCCCAAAGGCAGGGTAATCTTTTTTTCAATGAAAAGGGGATTGAGTCAGAGTAGGTCTAAGGAGCAACAGTGGGACAACAGTGGCACAGCTTACTGCAAGAGCTGCTAAATGTCCCAGGCCTGGAAATATTTCAGGTCTGAGCATCCTGATCTCTTGAAAGACGCCCCTGCTCATTGCAGGGCACTTGGACCAGATGACCCTTACAGGCCCCTGCCAGCCCAGCCCAGTCTAGGATTCCTGGCTGTTCTCATTTGGACAGCACCAAGAGTGGAGGTGAGGAGGACGAGGCTCATCTGATGCCTGGCACTTCAGTGCAGGAGGAGCCCGTCCCTGGGACACTGTTTCCCCTGCAGCCCCTTGGCATTTTACCTGCAGCAGCTCCTTGGCAGACCAGCGCCGCTCCTCGTCTCTCTGCAGGCAGCAGCTCAGGAAGTCACGCAGCAAAGGGGAGAGGAGCTTGGGCTGCCGCAGCTCTGGGATCCCTTTGATGGCTATCAGGAATCGAGCCTGGAGAAAAAGGAAAGACGAGTCTCTCAGCTGCTTCTTTCACATCTGGAACTGCTCTCCCAGATCCCATCGTTTCAGCTGCACTCTGCAGTGGCTGTTTCTGCCGTGGCACAGAGGCAGAGATGACTTTCCTGGACCAACAAAAAACCCAAAGCCTGATGCAGTCACAGCTTTTCCAGCATCCAGCAGATCTTGCCCTGGCAGCTGATTTCATTGACTGACCTCCTTAGTGGAAACTACATCAGCAAAAGCACCTTTGCTTCTCGGAGGATTCACCTGACCAGCTTGACAGGCTAGTTGGAAGAGGGACTTTGCTCTACTAACTCACTCTAGTATTTCCAAGGAGTATGACATGAAAAGCATCTCTGCAGCACTTGTTGGTCCCTTAAGCACAGCTGCTATAAAAGTCATCAAGCTTTTTCCTTGGTTCTTGAAAACAATGGTAATTAAAAGTAAAGAAAGGAAATCCCTCAGTTAAGGCAAGTTTCCCTGTGAGAAGAATGGGGGTACACTTCTCTCCAAACCACTGTTTTAGAAACTTTGTTGGGTTTAGGTTTCTTTCTTTCATTTCAGGAAAGATAACAGCAGCTCTAAGATGCTTGTTTGCTGCTATTAGGGCCATCTACAAAGCCAAAAGAGCTGGAAGGACTTCTAAGCCAAAGCCAAATGTTGCCTGAGAAGGGAGATTGTTTGCCTGGGCTAAGGCTTGAGTTCCCCCACGGATGCAACCAAAACCCCAGCAGATGCTGATGTGCTGCCGGGACATTTTCAGAAAGGGACCGTGGTGGAAGTAGTTCCAGCAGATGGCAATGGGATTTTGTCCAATGGCACACAGAACGTGGGATGGGGGAGAATGACAGCGGGATCAGAGAGTATTTACACCTTACCACGAGAGGACCTTTATTCCAGTAAGGAGGTTTTCCTTCTACCATTTCAATGCCCACAATTCCAAAAGACCATATGTCTGCTTTGGGGCCATAGGACTCAGCTTTTGCAATTTCAGGCGCCATCCACCAAGCAGTCCCGGTCACCGATCTCCGTCTACTCTGCTCAGGGGTGAGTTGAGCAGAGAGGCCAAAATCAGCTGGGGAGAAAGCAAAAGAAGGTTTTTATTTGAATCCTGTGCAATTAGGAAAGCAAGGAAAAGAATTGCCCAGTTGAAGTTGGAGAATGTGCTACTGAATCTCCTAGACAACTGTCCCTGCTCTGTTTCCTCAGGACTTTAGCCAAGGAAATATGGCATTGGCTGCTTCAAAAATCCCCACATTTTTTACACGGCCTCCAGCAGTGTCTTTTGTTCCCCTGAAGCTTTAGACCTGTAGCCCCCTCCCTCTGGAAGGGACACACACAGAGCAATGCCACTGTGCACTGCTCGATCCTTGCCATTGGTCTGTGCACGTTGCCACCGCGTGCTCAGCTCACAACAGGCTCCCTGCACTGCCACCAGCACCATTTTGGGGGGGCTGGCACTCACTCAAAAGCAGCCCCACAGCCCACATATCCCTGGAATGCTGCACCTGCCCGAGAATATACTGACCCAGCTTGACAGAGCCATCTGTTTTGAGGAGAATGTTGAGGCTCTTCACATCTCGGTGTATCACGTGATTGGAATGGAGAAAATGCAGTCCTTGCAGGCACTGAGAGAGAAACCAGAAACAGGAGGGC
The DNA here is from genome assembly GCF_029207755.1 of Chamaea fasciata. Taxonomy (NCBI): domain Eukaryota; kingdom Metazoa; phylum Chordata; class Aves; order Passeriformes; family Sylviidae; genus Chamaea; species Chamaea fasciata. Next base: position 42,216 of record NW_027094153.1, on the reverse strand, counting down.
AAAAATCAGTGATGTGATTTCATCACACAAGAAAGGAAAGAGCTCTCCAAGATTCCCTCTGCAGGGGAATGGGGAGTAATGGCAGAAGACAGTGCCATTGAGGGCAAGAGCTCACTGCTCCAACACAGGCAGGGCAGCACCTTTCTAAAGAAAGGCATGTCAGCTTGTCAAAGAGCAACAGCAACTGCTGGTGTAGACTCTGCCCTGGAAACCAGCCAGGATGACTGCTGCTGCAGTGGATGTGCTCAGAAGTACAGAGCATTCTGGCTGCACTGCTAACCTTTCCAGCTGAGGACTCAGAGAAATGAGTCTCTCTTTCTTCTTTGCTGCTGCTTTCAAACAGTGCCACCCCCACCTTTGCTTTTACAGGCAGGGAATGCAGTGCAGACAGGCCAAAGTTTAGAGAGGCAAGATGGAGAAGAGCAAATACAAGAGCCAGAGTGAGAATGCAACAGCAGGAGAGAAGAGGACAAGAACAGAGTCCAGTGAGTGCAGGGGCACTGGCAGGCAGTTCGCTTGAGATGCTTTTGCTTGCCCAGAGCATACCAGCGACACAGAAACAAAGCCTGGCTCATGGAATCACTCCTGTCCTGAGCCCCTTTCCCAGACAATACTGCCCACGCCCTGGGACGCACCGATGGGATCCCTCACCTCTCGACTGATGGTTGCAACGTGGTGTTCACATAGGCGAACCTCAGCGATGACATCCTTCAGAGAGCCTCCATCCATGTACTCCATCACCAGCCAGAGTTCGTTGAGCACAAGGTAGCTGAAAGAAGGGAACAAGGCCGTGCAGATGAACATGCATACATTGGTTTCTTTGCTTGATTCTTGTTTCCGGGTCCCTTTGTGACATAGACAGAATTCAAGGAATAGACATTCCCTCCAGGCTGTGCATTGTTTGCAGTCTGTGCAGTCTCAAGGAGAACAGCACATCTGTGAAAAAGGAGATATTTTAGATGGCCAGCAAGCAAAAAGTACAGTTTAGTATCAGCCAAGATGAAAAACCTGTCCCGCATGGTATTTCTGGAAAGGAACACCTAGTGTTCCTGGCATGGCCAGCCCTGGAAAAGAGGCAACAATCCAAGGGAAATCCTCCCTAGCATGCTTCATCAGCATTGAAGAAACTTGAAAAAATCAATCTTGAGACAACATGGAGGCAGTGAGCTTACAGGGTATTGACTTAGTATGGGAGGGTTGATTCAGGTTTTTGGCCAGTGTTCCAACTCAGTGTTTGAAAGCCAGGGAAGACACATGCAGGCAAAATACACTCTCTTCCCATCCACTGGAGATGAGTAGAGAAATAATAATTAACTGATTATTAACAGCTCTATTTTCTGCCAGTGTCCAAAGTGGGTTTTTAACCTCGCATGCTTTAACTATGTAAACAAACCTTCATGGGAAGAGACCATGACCACTCACCTGTCTAAATAATCCACAATATGGGGACCCTTATTCTTCTTCATGATCATGATTTCATTTAGCGTTTGTTGATTCCTATTCAGTCCTTGAAGATTGATTTTCTTGATGGCCACCTAGAATGACACAGAAAATCAGTAACTTTAGAAGCAGGTGGAAGGAGACCAAAACACACATGGAGCGAGTGATTTTGCAATGACACAGGTGAGCTCTGCCAAAGTGCCTTGCGATTAGACAAAGGAGTAATTAGGAACTGACATTCCTACAGCTCATTTCTCTGCTCCTTTGGGGGCCAGTTCCAGGACACGTGGCCACTGACCACATTTTGCCTTGTCCACCTGTTAGCAATGGTGTGTCAACTCTCATCCCCAAAGCTCTGAGCACACTCTCTGTTTCTCTGTCCGTACTTCAGAGGAAGAAATGCGTGCCTTGGTACTCTGTGGATACATCTTGGGCTCTAGGCAGGGCTTGGGGCTTTCAGGGACGCCTTGCAGATCTCTCCCTATGTGCAGTTCCCAAGTGCAGCACTGCAGGTGGCTAAGGAACTGCCAGGAACATTCAGATGTATTTGCTGGCAGCCAGAAATGGGAATTCAGGACTCTGAAGCCGTAGCCCCAGAGAGCAGTGAGATGCTCCAAGGCACCACCTTTGTTGGAGCAATTGAGAGCCAGGGAGAGCGTCCTTCTCTGAAAGGAACCGCTGCCCCCCTTGCCTTCCTTCTGGCAGCTGAGCAGGACAAAGACTGTCCCAAATGCAGCTGGCTGGCTGGCACCAGTCCGTGCTTCTTGTGCCTTTGCAGCACAGCTCTAGCCACAGCTGCAGCCACAGCTGACACGAGAGAGGAAAGCCCTGGAGAGCAGCAGAATCTGCGGGGGCTCTTGACATTTACCTGTCGTCCTGTGGCAGTGTCGATGGCTCTGCAAACCTCTCCAAAAGCCCTAGAAACAAAACAGCAGCAAAGAAAGGAGAAGCCATTTAGACCTTGGAGTGAAAGCCAGCCAAGACAGGAGATGTCTGCTGGAAACGCCTCCAACCTGCAGCATGCAGGAGGGCTCTGCCAGAAGGCAGATGATGCATTTTCCTCTCCAGTGCATGGGCACTGAGCCTGTTTCTGAAGCATTGGGGTTTAGTGCCTCAGCTCAAAAGGCCAGGTGATTCTTTCATCTTGGATTTCAGTTTCTAAACTGGGCAGTTTTCATCCTGATCACACTATTTCCTTCAGCAAACTCTTGGGAAGAAATGTTCCTTCAAACAGTTATCTGCCTGCTACAAAAAGGGGTGGTTGCTGTTTCTGGCAATGAAATCCAAGTGTCTTTGACAATTCCTTCTGACCACACTTCCAAATTCTGGCTGGTACTGAGAGATGGGGCAGACTAACCCCAGTGTCTGAATATGTTTGCAGCTTGCCTGACTTCACCCTTGACAGATATTCCAGCAGCAAATCGTTGCCCCATGATTGCGTACAAGTAACTGTGGTTGGACTCACCCTCTGCCAACAATTTCCTCTTCCATGTATTTCCTTCGGGGATTTTCCATGCTCGCCCTTTGCCCTGAGGGAAACAAAATGCAAGATGCTCACTTGAAAGCAGACATCCCACCATCCAAGAGATACAAAAGGCAGCCCTGCTGGGGCTCTACAGTCTGGCCTTCTGAGTCCTTTGTGGCCAGCTGGGTAACAACAACAACAATTGCAACAAGACAGGCAGCTCTGCAGCACAAGCAGGCCAGCACAGAGAATGATTTTCTACAGTCCTTTGAAGAGATCTCTTGAAAGAAAAGAAAGCACAGGGAGATGCATTCCCAGGAGAGGAGGGCATCTTCCCCACCTTGCAGCACTTTACCAAAAGAATGCCTTTCCCTTTGTAAACCCAAGCAGCTCATGCTCTAACCAATCCCAAGGGGCCTTCAGCAGCAGGACCCTCACCCTTGATGAGCAGGCTGAGCTGGAAGACGCCCTTGCCCGTGGCCCACGTGAAGAACCACACTGCTTCTCCTCCCCCTGACAGCAGGGATCAGTCCCTGCCATTGCACTCGCCCTCTCAGCCCCGCACACGTGCCCACCTTCCCGCAGCGGGCAAGGGCAGCAAGGACAGCAGTGCTCCTCAGGTGCCGGCGGGACACGGACAGCTGCCCAGAGGAGATGCTGACCCTCTGTGAGCCCAGCCCAGGCCGTGCAGGAGCCGGCCCAGAGCAGGGGCTGCTGCCTCGCGGCAGCTCCACGCTGCAGCGGCCGGCCGGCAGCGGGACTCTCCCAGCTAAGGAAGGCTCCAGCCTCGGCACTCACACCAGCCCTCAGGGCCAGGGCAGCCACCGCCACAAAGCTGCCAAAGCCCAGGCACCAGCACTGACAAGCAATGGCAAGAAGGCACGGCCACACCCAGCCCCTTCCAAGCTGGTGCCCCCACTGAGGACACGGCAGGATTGGCTTGGAGAGCAGACACACCCAGGTGCACGTCAGTGCCCTTTTGTGCCAACAGGTGACGGGAGACAGACAGTCAGCTGGGCTCTCTTCTCAGCCCCACCAGGTCTCATCTGAGGGCACAGGACCAGCAGCTGCTCTGGGCATAAAGCAGCTTCAATGACTTGTGCTGTAGAATCACAAAGGGCTTGATGTGTTTTCCTAGAGACTGATCTGAGCAGGGCTTGGGCCAGTGGGTAGCATTCTAACAGTCATGGGAATGACTGGGAATCAGGTAGGAAAAAGTGTCATGGATCTGAGGAATATACAGCAGAGGCGCTGAAGGCTCACTCCTGAGAAATGCCTACAGCGCACTTTTATCTGATCATGTCCCAGGCCTATGTCTCTTGGATGCATCTTTCTAGGAACAAAACTAGGATATGAAATACAGATTGTAATAAAAAGATCTGGTTTTTTTCATTGGGGGCACAAAAAAACCAGCTCTTGCTCTCTGTTTCTGCTGTCGCCTGATGTTCTTTCCAAAGAGTCCTCACTGACAAATATATAATATTCTCATTAAAAAACCTGCAGATGTAGTAGTGGTAAATAAGAACAGTCATCAAAATGACGCCACTAAGACACATGGGGCAGAAGAGCTCCTTCAAGATGGAGAAAAAACCTCTACCCAAAAAAAATCCGTAAAAAAACCTAAACTAAAACCACAACCAGAAGACAAAATGCCAAAACCAATCAATTTCCGTGAAGGTTTTTTTTGCTCGGATGGCGGATGAGAAGTCAGGAGTCTAAGGAGAATTTAGGAAGCTGACTATTCTGTCCAGTTTGGCCACTAGCACACAGGACTTGCCCAGATCATTTGCTAGCTCACAGCCTTCTGCTGATGCAAGGACAACCCCTGCTTCTGCCTTTAGCAGATGGGGAAGCTCAGGCAAACCCCAGGCACGTCCAAGCTGCCCTCAGAGGCAGCGGGAACACCCAGAGCACTCTCTTGCTGCCTTGGAGCACAGCCTCTCCTGTGGGGAGCCCTAAATGCTCCTGGGACACCAAAGGGAGGAGGATCATTGGGTCCAGCTGTGCTGGCACGTGCACACAATACACTGTCCCTCAGAGAAGAAAGACACAAGACATACTCAGGAGCTCCAGGGACTCATCCTCATCATGCTCCATCTCCTGTTGCTGAGCAGAAGCCGTGTCAGTGCTGGAGATGAACGAACTGCCCGGGTTCCACTGCACAGCTTGGCCAGCACTAGTGCCTTCAGGTGACACTGCTGCTCCTGCAGGTTCAACAGAAGAGCCTGTGGAGATCTGAGACAACAAAGGAGTTTGTGTCAGAAAGAAAAGTGGCTGGCAGAGATTAGCTCCAGATCCCATTTCAAATGCAAGCCCTTAGCAAGATGCTGTCAGCCACATGCAGGGCTCTGCCATGGGTTTGTTTTGATGTCCACTCCTCAAACTGGATGGCTCAAAGCCAAAGGCTGGTTTGACTGGAGTGCAAGGCCAGATTCATTGTCCATTTTCTCCAAAATGCATTTGCGTGGGTTTTCTGAAGGGTGACTGCCAAAATGACCATTCCACTTTCTCCCAAGGACGCTTTTCCCCCTCCAAGGGCTGCAGACACACTTGCAGCTCTTTGTTCAAATGTTCTACCTTCTCCCATGGAGTCCTCTTTTCCTCCGGCATCTTCTGAACGTGCCCAACCGGCAGCGCTGCTGCTTGGGACAGTTTCTGTGCCTCACAGGAATCTTGGGGCTCCTTGCTGCCAGTCACTTGATGGAAATCTTTGCAGGCTGCCAGGCGAGATGTCAACACTTCCACCTCAAGTCAAAGAGAACAAAGCAGTCAGAGAGTCCAGCTTGTCCCTGTCAGCCAAGAGTCATCGACTCTGAGGAAAGGGAGAGGACCAGATTCACAAGGGATACAGACAGCTTCTTTCCAGATCCATCTGGGTCACCGTGTTCACCTGCAAGAACATCTCAAGAAACAAGGAGAGCAGGAAGAGGCCAGCAGGAATGCATTCAGATGACTGCTGGCCAAAAGGCCAAAGCACTAGTGACACTGTGCAGGGCAGCAGCTGAGATTCAGCAGAGCAGGGAGTGTCCTTCAGAGTGCCTGTGACACACACTGGAGCAGGACGGCACTCAGAGGCATCACCCCACCCCCCTGCTGCTCTGCAGGGGAAAGGCAAGAAGGGCAGAAAGCACCAGGTTGGTGACTGCAGTGGCTATTGCTCATTCACTCACTTGTTTCTGTAGAGCCTCTTGCTTCTCAAGGAGGAGACAAATTTTCGCTCGGCATTCTGTTTGAATCTCCATTTCTTCCTCCAGCCTCTTCTCCCATGCCTTGATCCTAGCCCGAGTTTTCTGCAGCTCTGCCTCCAGCTTGTCTCCAAAGTTCCGTAAAGAACAGGAGACAGAACCTTCCATCAGGGGAGTGGCTACTACTCCTCCGCTTACATGGTTTTGTTGATTGCCCCTCTCCTGATGGAGTTTCCATTGATCCTCAGTTCTCCTGATGTCTTCCCTGCTCTTCCTCCTCGCTGCCATCGTGTCACTCGGAGGTTTGGGCGGCTCTGCTTGTGCCTCTGCCTCCACGTTCTGTACACACAAATGCAGAGCAAGTGACTGGGAGATGCCATCAGGCTCAGCTTTTTCCTTTTTCAGCGTACAAATCATATTCATTCAGCCACTTCTTTCTGCTTCCCTGCCCACCTCTGCTTCCACTGTAACCCTCCTGTCCCAGTGCTGATCTCTGCAGATGACAAGGCTCTGTGCTTTCAGTGCCTGGGAGACTCCTGGCCTCCTCAGTCCCAAGAGCTCCATTGAATTCCCCTCTCCCTGCCCTTCACTCTGTCCCACTGTGACACTAGCAGTACAATCAGCCTCCATCTGGGGCTGAAGCTCCAACAGCCTCTTTGGAAGCTGACAGGGAACGTGTCTTTTGCCACACAAGAGAAGAGATGCCCCCCAAAGATTCACGGACAACACATCATCTCTTAGCAGCTTATTAAAAGCCAAAAGACGGGTGGACTCCGAGTGCCTGTCAGCTCTGCTACTGACTGCTCTGCCTGAAGAGGCAAAAGAACAACCTGGCAACAAAGGCACCAAGATCCCTGTCTTCAAACAGCAACTCCACATCCCCAGTGTGTCTCTGAAATGCTCCCGGGTAAGCACAGCCAAGAAGCTCATGGGCACGAACCACCCCAAAGAGCTTGTGTTGTCAGATCAAGACTTTTGGTGCCTGTGGGTACTTGGCACGTCTGTGGAGAGGGACAGGTGTCCCCAGACCACAGCGTCCCCTACGTATCCACCAAGGCTGAGCACAGTGCCTTTGACATGCTCCCTCCTCTGCACACAGGGAACCTTCCTGCTCCAGGCTGGCCCCTATCAGAATCCCAGCAAGCTGGGGCCTAAACATGGCAGCTCAAAGCCCATTTTCCAGCTGTCACTGGCTGAGGGGAATGGCTAGGTCTGGCAGGACTGCAGCACTCGGCATCCTCAGCCACCAACAGCAAGAGCTGGCTGCTCAGAAACTTGCAGCTCTGCCTCGCACCAAAGACAGCGCCCTCCAGAAGTGGCACTTACTGTCTGGGAAAGTTCCGGCTGTGGTGTGACCACAGCTGGAGCCTTGGGGTCATTTGGCTCCGCGTTGGCTTCTTGTCCAGGAGCAGAGGAAGCCAGAGGAGAATCTGTTCTTCCTTCAGTGATCTGTGGACAGACAGGAGCGTGAGACACAGGCTCATTTAGAACCTTCTTTCTCTTCAGCTCTAGAACCAGCTCTACTAAGCACAAATCATCATCTTTGAGAGCAAGGGGATTCTAAGTCACTCTGACTAAATTCGAATGAGCTGATTCAACTGGACACTGCAAATGGCTCCAAATTACATATTCCCCCCGACTACTATCAGGAAGCACCATTCTCTCTGCAAAACTGATCTTTTAGTTCTTTTAAAGCTCTGGAATGGAAAATTAGGAAATAGGCAGTGATGCCTTTGCTCTTGCTGCAGCAGACATGGAAATGGATTTTCTTGCAGCCTACTCAGCTGGCCCTCTACACTCTACTGCCACAGGCCAAGCTCACAGCTTGCTGCACAATTTTAAACACCAGGAACATCAAATGTTCTTTCCTTACTCACCTCAGGATCAGCACCTCTGAATACCCGGCTCAGGTGACCTGCAGTGGACAAGGGAAAATGAAGCAGATGCTTTGAGAAAACTGGAGACAACCGCAGCATTTTTAGAAGACCTTCCAAGAAGGCCTCCCAGTCTACATTTTCAAAGTTGTCCTGCTTGACCCAGCAATGGAGGAATTGGCAAACTCTGCTGCCACAGACTCTCCCACGGAGGGAATGCAACTCCTGCAGGCTCCCTTGCAAATGCTGCCCGCACGGCCGTGGCTACACACACCCCCTTTTGAGCTGAACGTGCTGACAGCACCTTTACCCAAGCGGCATCCCAATGGCCTTTCTGTTTCCAAATCAACTCAGTCACTAAGAAAGAGCAGGAAGACACAAAAACCAGGTGAGGTGACACCCAGGGAAAACCTCTACTTACGTGCCAGGTTAGTCAGGAAATAGCAGGAATAAGTAACTCCATAAACAGTGAAAGCTGCAGCGGCGAGTTGCCCAATCATTGTGGCAACTGCTGTGCAAGTTTGCAGACTGCGCTCTAACGCTAGCTAAAAGGAGTCTCCTGTCAGTCAGCAGCTGCCCACTGACAAAAGCCTCAAGCACAGGACCAAGTTCCTGCACCGAGCAAGCCCAAGAGCTGCTCTGACACCCCTGAGGCCTTCCGGGCACCAAGGCAACCTTGCGATGTCACCACGACCACGTGGCAACCGTGCCCTGACATCACAAAGCAAAGCCCCGTGACGGTCTGTGAATTGATAGAGATGGATAGAGTGATGTTTGTGTTGGTCTAGGCTGCATTTTTACCTCTTTCCCCCCCTCAGCTGCCTGTTTCAGCTCTTGTTTCTCCCCCTGTGCCCCCTGTGTCCCCTGTTGCCATGCTGGGTCCCAGCTGGCGGCCGGGCCGGGCGGAGCAGCAGTTCCAGCCCCGGCTGTCCCTGGAGCGCTGGGAGCTGCCGGTGGCCCCAGGCACTGTCCCCTGAGCCAGTGCCATCTGCTGTCCTTGTCCAGGGGTGCTGCTCTGCAGGGGAGGAAGCAAGAACAGAGTGAAAGGCTTTGAAGATGAGGTGGCGGGAATCCCTCTGCTTAGATTTCTGTTTAAAGATAAATGGACTGTAGCATAGAGAGGAATAATTACATGGATATTTATATATGCAAGTTACTATTTGTATAGGAATATTTCTGTATGTATCTTTGTATATTTATAAATGTATGCTACATATATATGTCTGTATATATGCATACATCTTCGTAATAACATATGTATGGATGGATGTAAGTATATGTATATGTAAGTATGCTGTTCTATGTGTGTTTTAATTCTATTTCCTATGAATAGAGTTGTGTAGGTATTTCTATTCATGCAGTTGGAGTTATATGGCTCTTTAAATAGGTATATTGGTATTCCTAGAAGTAAATATATCCAGTTTTCTATTTACATCTGTGTATTGACTTCTGTATTTTGAGGTGGGTGTATCTGGGTGTATCTTTCTATTTAAACATGTATGGAGATGTATAGTTGTGTCATTGTATCGATTGAGATCTTTGTAGACGACGGTTTAGATAGAAATACTGATATTTTTGTATTCCTAGATGGGCTTTAGGCTTGCAGTAATACGTAATAAATTAAGTTGCTAAACACCTAATTGATCTTTGTGTCTAGTGACTTGTTGTAGATGTTGGCAATAAATTAAGTTTTCTTAACTGAAGTGGATATTTCTATATTTTTGCATAGCATTGTTGTAAAAATCTAATAAATTCCTTTTTTAAGACTCAAATTGACATCAGCATAGTTCTGTATTGTCAGCGCAGGTGTAGCAATTTGTAATAAATGACATTTTCCATGTGAAATCAATTCTGGTGTATTTGTCGATCAGCAGCACAGCTGTAGGAATCTGCAAGAAATTACAATTGTCAACTGCGATGGGCGTTTTGTGATTTGTGCTGTCCAGAGCAATGAGCAGTTTTATATACTGGAGGATTTTGGCCATGGAAATCTCCATCCGTGCCCAGCACATGCCCCACTTGCACTCAGGCTGGGCAAGGCAGGTGCAGATTTGGGATGGCAGCAGAGCCACACCTTGGCTGAGAACTCGCTCCAAAGGCCGCTGAGAAAACTCCGGGATTCCACGGAGCATCCAGCTCCAACCAGAGGCACCCAGGGAGGACAAATCCACTCGCCATGCCACGGGCAGCTCTTCAGGAAGCGCTCCAAGTGTCCCTCTGAAGGTCATCCTGGAGCCCAGGAGCCAACAGGGATCCTGAGCCAGCTCCGCTGCCTTTGGCAGCACTTTGCAAACGAGCTGCAGCAAGGGGGAGGCCGCAGGGCTGTGAGTGCTGCAGGCTGGGGATGAAGGAAGGGCCATGGACACCTGTGCTGACATGCTCCAGAATCCACAAGGATTCTGGGGGAGAAATGGCAAGCAACAAGTTCCCACAGCCACGACAGTGATGGAAGGCCTTGCTGTGAAGTTCCCTGGAGGAACTCCCAGGGGAGTTGCTGCTATAAGAACTAGTACCAGAAGGCACAAATGTAGTAACACTAGGAGATGGCCTCTAGGACCCACAGGCAATAGCTTAGGGAAAGATCAACTCTAGATTTGATAGATTCTATTGATTATGGCATATCAAAATATAGAATATGCAGCATTATATTTGATAAATTGCATCTATGATACACATAAATATGTACCATTGAGTGCAGTTTCATAAATATTTTCATTTCATATAGATCTGATATATTCTTCCCACTTGGGGGAGTGAAGATGTACTGCTGTTGAGAACCTTCTGCCCACACAGCAGTCAGCCCACAGGGCTGTGCGTGCACACCCACCCACCGTCCTTGTTCTTCTCGGCATCTTGGGGCTGCTGTTGGCACAGAACTGGCATGAACTGAACTCGACACACCTGTCCATGTCCAGCCTGTCATCAACGCTGATGTGGCAGGGCACAACACAGAGCTCTCAAATCACTCACATTATCATACATGCTTTCATTCCTGCTGGGGAATGGGGAACTTAGAAACACCAAAGACACAGAAAAGAGGTGGAAAAAGTTGGGATCTTTAGTACACTGCTGGTACCCTCATGTAGGAACATTTGTTGGGTTTTTTAAGGTGATAACTTTCCAAAAACTAGCAAAGCTGCTCAGCATCGGTCACCCAGTTGTGAATGGTTTTCTTGGCTTGGCAAAACTGCAGTGTTAACTGCGGACTCCGTCCTTGGTTCAAACCACCTGCCCTGACCTGCAGACGAAAGCACCAGCACCAGCAGAAGCTACATCAGCCACTTTTCTCAAAAAGCTCTCTTCAATATGCCAGAGGAAAGGAAAACATGTCAGACAGTGTGGACTAATGACAAGACTCTGAGCAACAGTTAAAAAGCCAAGGGCCGCAGCATTCTGGGACACCCCTCGTGCTCCAAGGCAGCCAGGCCGCCCTGGCTGCCCGGGACCCTGCGCTCCACGGGCTCTGCAGAGCTGCACAGCGGGGAGGCAGCCTCGGGCACCTCAGGCCCTGGGCACCAGTGGCCTTCTTGGTCTGGACGGCTGCCTCTGGGCAAATGCAGCCTGCTGGCCCTCTGCTCTTGGCCCTAGCCCGGCCTTGCAGGGCTAATCCTGCTCCCGCTCTGAAACGTGCTCAAGAGGGACTCATTTGTTTCCAGCTTTCCAGGGCATTGATTTGCACCACAAAATACTGAAGGACTAAGGCCTGAACAACAGGCCCTGAGCTAAATCTGCCCTCTGGATGACCCTTCCAACCAAACTTTCAATGGATCTGCTCCTTAACCAAGTGTTACTATCAATAGGATCTATGCATTCATTCATTGGTGAAACACGTCTTTACCTTTCAGCATGAAGAAACCAGACAAGGCCACATCTGGCCTTGCTTCCTCCTTGAGCCCTGGACAGGCTCAGGGAGAAAACCAAGAGGAGAAGGAAATCAGATCTCCTGCCCCAGAAGGTCTGTCAGATTGCTCGTTCACCACTGTCAAAGCTGGGCTACTCTCACAGTGCAGTCAGAAGCCTGGTGGCCAAGAAAGGGGGAGGCAGTGTAGGATTTCCTAGTTCCTCGCAGTGACTTTCCCGAGCTTTGCTGGGACAGCTTTCCCCACCTGATGAGTGGATCTGGATGAAGGATAAAGTAAAAAGGGTGTCTGCTGATGTATCTTTCTTAACCACTAGAGGCAACCTTTTGTACCAGTGATAAGGTGCATTGCTTACCTTCTTCTTTTCTGATTTGTCTTTGCACTCCTGCATGATAGTAAATGACACTGTTGCTTCAGCTGGTGTCTGTGTCTGTGTCTGTGACTCTCCCTGCTGCAGACAGGTAAAAAATGTTATTAAAGAAAGGTCTTATGGAATATGGATGAGGCCATGCTACTTTAGCTAAGCAGCTAGCAATAGCCTGCAAGCTCCCAGTTGAAAACTGTTTAGAGAAAGAGAAGTTTGTTCACACAACAGCCTATTCTTAGGGAGAAAAACAAGTGCATCTGCATAAATATTAGCTCTGTTCCATCAGAACCCACCAAGGAAAAATGGAAACAACCTGAAACTTAGCACATACACACAAATGACCTTCTGACCAATAAATGAGGCAGTAAGAAAACTACCCGCCAACGGGTGTGGTGCATGAGGTCCCTGAAAACTGGACAAAAGAAGCGATGTGAATAAAGAATTGGCTTTATCTGCATGAAGGATATGGAGTCTCGGCTGATTCATTACAACATCTCCCCACCACCAAAACAAACACACAGCCAGTTGAGCACAAGACCTGCCTCTCTGCCAGCCCATTTCTTGGAAAACACCCCTGATTGCCATCTCTGCAAGTGCAATCCCCACTTTCCAACTACCTTTTCTGCAGCCAGGCGAGAAAAGTAGTCGCTCTCAGCTCCGGACACCTCCAGACACCAACTGCTTTCAGCAGTCACAAGCCTGAAATATCAACTTCCTTACTGAACCAGCCCACTGGGAGCTCACACAGGGAGGCCTTTTGTCCAAGGATACCCACACCAGAGCTCGAGGCTGGAGCAGTTTGAAATGCAACACCTCCAGAGTTTAAACCTCCCTTTATCAAATGAGAACATACCAACCTGCCCCAAAGGGAAAGGAAAGAGAAGCTCTTCTCCCACAACAGCAAGCTCTGTGCTTCCTTTGGTTCCAGTGGAGAGTGCAGGCCATGGGCTACTCCTCACTTTGGGAAGGAACCTTGGGAAATGGCCTGACCTGGGAGACCAGCAGAGGGAAGTTCCCCAAAAGGTATGGAAAAGGATCTCTGCAGGGAAAAAGAAAAAGAAAGAAAGAAAAAAAAAAAGGTTAATTGAAACTTTTCAAAAAGTTCTCAGACAGAAATTTCTGCCCCAACATGACAACCCCAAAGTCTCTGTGGTTTTTCAGGACACATCATTTTTGTCAGTGCCCCCAAGCACAATCAGCTCCCCAACAAGACTTCAAGACTAAAGGACAAACCTTCCCCCTCACCTCTCCACACCAGCTCTAGGGAGTCTCTGTCCATTGCAAGATCTCCTTGGTCAGTCTGCATTGGCAAGAGCTGGCTGCAGGAGGCATTTGCATTGGAAATCTCCCCAGATGGGGGGAAAAACAGAAGAAGCGATTCCTGAGGAAAGAAAATGGCAACGTCATTTAGGAAGACAGCGGCGTGAGCTCCCTACAAGTGAAGGCCTTTCATCCCTGGCATAAAGCAACATCCATCCATGGGGCAGCACTAGCGTTTTGATGACAATGCTGACAAAATCCCTGCCCCTTCCTGCTGCTGTTGCTGACAGCGAATCATGAGAAATGTTCCAACTCTGCAAAAAACAGGCAGAGATGGCGAGAAAAAAACAGTTAGTCTGCTGAAAAGGTGGCCAAAAGAATGCTTTCTAATGTCCCCTTTTCATCCTTTCCCCAGCCAAGACAAAGCAATGGCCTTTTCCTCCGTCACCGACGGTGACCCAGGCACAGGATGCAGCATGGGGACAGAGTCCACCACAGCTCCCAGAGCCCACCCTGCCCAGGGGCTTCCCGTGCCGAGCCGAGCCGAGCCGAGCCGAGCCGAACCGAGCCGAACCGAGCCGAGCCGAGCCGAGCCGAGCCGAGCTGAACCAGGCCGAACCGAACCGAGCCGAGCCGAACCGAGCCGAACCGAGCCGAACCGAGCCGAGCCGAGCCGAGCCGAGCCGAGCCGAGCCGAGCCGAACCGAGCCGAGCCGAGCCGAGCCGAGCCGAGCCGAGCCGAGCCGAACCGAGCCGAGCCGAGCCGAGCCGAGCCGAGCCGAGCCGAGCCGAGCCGAGCCGAACCGAGCCGAACCGAGCCGAGCCGAGCCGAACCGAGCCGAACCGAGCCGAGCCGAACCGAGCCGAGCCGAGCCGAACCGAGCCGAGCCGAGCCGAACCGAGCCGAGCCGAGCCGAGCCGAACCGAGCCGAGCCGAGCCGAACCGAGCCGAGCCGAGCCGAGCCGCGGCCGAGCCGAGCCGAGCCGCGGCCGTTGGTCTCCGGTCGTTGTGGCCACAGTCGGCGATGGACGCCATGCCGGAGCTGCCGCTGCCCGCCGGGCTCAGCGCCGGCACCTTCCCCGCCAAGCTGTGGCGCCTGGCAAACAGCCCCCGCGTCCGCTCCGTGCGCTGGGACAGCCAGGCGCGGGGGCTGCTCATCGACCGCTCCCTCTTGGAGCGGGAGCTGCTCGGCCCGGGCGGCTCCCAGGGGCCGGCCCCGCACACCTTCCGGGCCACGCAGTTTCGCAGCTTCCTGCGCCAGCTGAACCGCTACGGCTTCCGCAAGGGGCCGGGCTGGGTTGGCGCAGCCGCGCCGGGCGATGCCGGCGCCTGGCTCCACTACACGAACCCCTGGTTTCGCCGCGACCGCCCCGACCTCCTGCTCCGCATCAGGCGCCGGAGCGCGGCCAACAGGCAGCGGCCGGCGGCGGGGCGGGAGGGGCGCAGGCGCCCGCCCTGCGGCTTCAAGCCGCTGCCCAGGGAGCGGCCGCCGCTGCCGCCCGGGCGCCCGCCCCGCGGCTTCCTTCTGCTGCACAGGGAGCGGGTGCTGCCGGACGGCCGGGAGCTGCGCTGTCCCCGGCCCGGCCGCTTCCAGCAGCCGCCCAGGGAACGGCCGCCGCTCGCCTGGCGCCCGCCCTGCGGCTTCCACCTGCTGCACAGGGAGCGGCCGGGGCCGGCCCGGCGGGAGGGGCCGAGCCGCTTCCAGGAGCTCTATGGGCAGCGGCCACTGCCCGCCCCGCGGGAGGTGCTGCGGATCCCGCCCTGCCACTTCCTCGGCTTCCACGGGGAGCGGCTGTGGCTGCACGGACAGGAGGGGGCCCCCAGCCGCTTCCTGGAGCTCTACGGGGGGCAGCTGCCCCCGCTCGACCGGGAGGTGCTCAGGATCCAGCCCTGCAGCTTCCAGCAGCTCCCCAGGGAGCAGCAGCCCCCAGCCTCCAACCCGCCAGGTAAGAAAAGAACTTTTGGCTGTTAGTGCCTCTTTGGTATTTGGTTGGTTTGTTTTCATTGTTTTCTCCTCTGTGCAGATCTTCAGGGCCGTGCTGAGGATCCCGTCTGAGCAGGGATGACATCACAAAGCCTTTTCCACCTGCCGCCATCACCTGGCCGTGGTCTCCCTGTTCCTCAGCACCGTCATGTTTGCTCACCTGAAGCCCCCCTCCATCTCCTCCCCATCCCCGGATCTGGCCCTGTCAGTTCTGTTCTCGCTGGTGCCTCCAGCCGTGAACCCCCTCATCTGCAGCCTGAGGAAGCAGGAGCTCGAGGCTGCAGTGTGGAAGACTGATGGCTGGATGGTTTCACAAACATTAAACTGCTGGCCAGTATCTCAAAATCACTTGTCATAAAAGTCATTTTTGATACCTCTTGTTGCTTTACTTTGGAGGTTCTTTTCCTTTGTTTTACTTTTATAATATTGTCCACAAAGCAGTGTCACTGTTTGTGCCATTTCTCATTTTGTTTCTCTCCACCTTCCCTGTGGCCACAGACTGTGTCAATGAGGGGCTGCACTCCTGGTGGCTTTAAAGGAACCCAAGGATCTGGCAGGCAAGTTTTCTGCAGAGATCCCCCTTTGGTTCTCTTCTCTGGATGAGAGCTGGGGGCAGATCAGTGCTGGCACAGCAGCTGTGCCCAGGAGCAGCAGCCCTTGGTGTTGGCAGCGCTGCTCCCGTGGCCCTGCCCCGCTGCCCTCCTGGCCCTGGTGTTGCTGTAGGGCCGGAGTGCTCTCGGCGCTGGGCACAGGGCTGGGGCTGGCAGTGCCGGGGCTGCAGCAGGGACAGGCCATGGGCTCCGCTGGGGCAGCGCTGACGCCTCAGGGCAGGGCCTCGCTGCTCCAGGCTCCTTGCCCAGGCTCTCTCCAGAACACGCCCAGGCCCAATGCTGTGCACGGAAAAGCCCCGTGAGCAGCCCCAGGGTGGCCGTGGGCAGGCTGGGGGCAAACAGCCCGGCTGGGGCTCTGCAGGGTCCCTGGGGGAGACGGGAAGGAGCAGCAGAGCAGGGGCTGATCCATCCCCACTGTGCTGGACACCCCCGGGCAGCGTCCCAGAGCGTCCTCATGCACCTGCCAACAACATCCCCCCTCTGCAGCCCTGGCCTCTCTCCCAGCTCACACGGGGGCCGCATCCTTGCAGGCACAGACACGGCAGCTCTGGCTCAGGAGCCCCTGTTTGCAGTGCCCAGAGCAGGCCTGAGCACCCCCATGGTGTTGGTGTGGGGAGATGAACCTGAGGGAGCACAAATGCCATCAGCCCCTGGGGCCAGGAAGGCCTGGGGACAGGAGAGAAAACCACTCAACTTTGTTGAGGCCTCTGAAGTCAGCCAGAAAGTTTGTTCCCATCAGCTGGGAGTTTCCTGTGCCACTGCTGACTTATTAAAATATGGATATTGATCTACTATCGATACCCAATTGTGACAGACAGAAGACTCTCTAACAGTTTAGAGTTAGAAAGTATATGTTTAATGCAACGCCAGGCAGTTGTGTGCGATCACTCCCTAAAATGCACTGCCAAGTTACAAAATCTCTTTCTTTTCAAAAGTGTTGAATATCCAAAATACTAATACATATTTATAGCACTAAAACCTCCCATTCTCTGCTTCATATTATAATTAGCTAAAAAGCTATTAAGCGTGTGTAGTTTGTTCTTTGAATTGGGTCAGTGGTCCTTTATATGGGGAGGGGGCGTAAAAAAAGGAAGTAAGTGGAGTCTTTCTCACTGTAAACTTTCAACCTTTTCAATGGATATCGAGATAAATGATAACTGGTCAAACTCCTGTTTCCTTTCTCCGTGACTGTTGAATGGGTTTTAGGATGCTCGAGGATTTACAATTGTCTGTGTTCCTAAATCTATTTATCAGTTTCTTCTGTTTCTCATTATAAACACAGCTAAACAAACACAAAAATGACAAGCAATTAGTTATTTAGATCCAGGATCGTTATCCTTGATCGCAATCCTTTCATCTAACCATTAACTTCTAATTCTTTCCAGCACAGCTTATCTATCTACCTACTTGAACTAATTCTGGCAAAGCTTATCTTTAGCTAAAACATGAACTTTTCTCAAATCCTTACCTCCTTTGAAATTCATCTCTCAGCTCTCCCTTGATTTCCCCGTGGTCTGTTGCAATTCATTGGGAGATCTTTTTTCCTAGACTTACGGAGAAATATTTCAAAGGGCTTCTAATAAACGCACATTCCTATTTTCAAGGGTGTATTTTTCTCTTGAGAGCAGAGGTGATTGCAGCATTCCGTGACTCATATTGACCCAGGGACTCTCCTAAGCAGGCAGGTCTGGCCTGCTCAGAGAAGCTGTGCCTTGAGCTCTGACCCAGTGGACAACCTTGCTCCACATTCCCCAACTCCATCCTGCCTCTCCTCGCTCACCTGGGACCTGCTTTGCTCGGAGAACTGGGTGCACTCAGGCAACGAGGGGTTTCCTTTCTTTTATTTTAGCAATCTAAAACCCCTGAGCTTCCCCATGGAAAACAGACAATCTCCTTGTAATGGATACATAGTATTAAATTCGTGGATTAAAATTGTGTGTATTAAAACTTTGCAGTGGAATGTAAAAAACCCCTGAATTCCTGGAAAGAGTTCCAGGGCATCTCTTCACATTCCACAGTCTTTTCACAGTCCAAAGGTGTTACCTCGACATCTGCCAGAGAGGTAACCGGGAAACGGCCCATTAAGCATGGGCTGACCACATCTTCACAGCTCATCAGGAGATCCGATACCAATCTGGGCAGAAACCTTCTGACAGAAGATTCGGAGACTTTTCATTCAGACGTCTTCTCAATTTCTCAGGAAACTCTTTCAGATATCCCTTGCGGACACCAGACATTTCAATGATTATGTTATGTACATGATGTCATGTTCTTCGGGTTCTTTGTTACCGTCTTGTTTTCGCCTCAGGGTAGAAAAATGGTATAAAACACCTCCCCTGAGACCCCGAATTTGTGGGCAGTACTCCGGAGAAGCACCCTTTGCTGCTCCCGGGTTGTCCACCCAACATTCGACCGATGTTGTCCTGATTTATCGTGGCGTTTCCCGAAATTGCTTTTCAAATTTGTTAAATAAATCTTTGATTTTGGAAATTGGCTCTGATCATTTATAACATCCTCAGGTGTGTGCCAAGCCCAAGGTGCCACCAAGGAAGTTCCCCTTTCCCAAGGCAGAACCGTGCAAGGAATGTTTTAGACACACAGGAAGTTCTAAAATAAACACAAATGCAGAGCCTGGGCTCTCTCACTGTTCCCGGCTCCTGCACAGTCCCTCTCTCAGTCCCTTGGCCCCCCGGATTCCCCTCTGGGGCTCAGAGAACAGCTTAGTACTGTTTTCGTTTGTTATTAATGCTGTAGTTGTTTGGTGGGGGTTTTTTTGTGTTTGCTTGCTTTGTAATACATACTAGTAAAGAACTGCTATTTCTATTACCCAAATCTTTGCCTAAGAGCCTCTGATTTTAAATTTATAATTGAAAAAGAAAAAAAAGGGGTGAAGGGGGGGTTTACACTCTCGATCCCAAAGGAAACTACAGTTGTTGTTTTTTTTTATTACCTAGCAAATACCTGTTTTCCCAAACCAAGACAGACTGTGAGATTTTTTTTTCCTGGGTTCATTTCTTGCTTTAGGAAGCACTGCCTTTTTAACAATATTTGCAAAAGAGGTTCAGGGATACACTGAAACACACTCTAAAATACTACAGAGATAAGCAGGGATCCACCATCCCTGTGCCCTGGATTCCTATCCCTCATTCCCACTCCTGGAAATGCTTTTGATAACAATAAAACATGTTGAACTCTTTTTTGTACTCGCTGACACCACTGCTAAATCCCAATAAGAAATAAAAGATTTGCAGCTTGCTTGGATTTACATCCAAAAGAAACAAAAGGCACAAGACTGGGAAAGGGTGAAAAGTCCTCCACAAAAGGAGTCATGCTTTGCAATGTCCAAATGAAGGAAGACACACAAATATTTTCAGGAAGACCGAATGTAGAATGGAAACACTTGGAGATGGGCAAAAATAACAGAAAAGTGAGCAACCTGAAACTCCTGGCATGCCCAGAGACCTCCTGACACCACGCCAGCCTTAAAACAGAGCTACTGCTGCTCACAGAATAACCATTCGAGGGAGGCTATTTGGAATTATTTCACATAATTTCAGTTTCCAAAGGGGCTATAAAGCACTATTGGTAGTCATCTGTACTACAATCATTGACCTTAACTTTAACTATTATTAATGCAAAAATATTTATGAACCAAAGCTATTCCCTTCCATTTCTCTGTCCCTTTCAAAGCTGCTAAGAGCTGGATAACTAAGCGAAGGAGTGCCCTCTGGGAAGTCAGCGGTGATTGCCTCATCCTCAAACGGGAAATTGGAAATTCAGAGTAGGGCAAGAAGCTTAACTCCAGCTATTGAACAGCTGCCATAAAAGAAAGAGTTACGTAGACAAGGGCACTTGTGTGGAGAAGAGGCAGCTGAAGAAAAGGTAAAAACCAGACAGCTGTGAATGCAGGCACTGAACAGAAAGCAATGATTCTTTTTTAGAAGAATATGGAAACATCTAACTTCCAGAGCCAAAAGACTAGACTGGAAATCTCCTTAACTGGATTTAGCACACGCTTGCAGCTTCATTGTGTTCAGAGGAACACTCACCGTAAAGGTAAAATCCCCAGGAGCCACACACAGCACACTGTGGAACAAGCAATTTCCTCTTAACCCATTTTAGTTCCTTCACCAAGACCCAAAACCAGAAGAATGCCAGCAAAGTGGATTTTTCCCCTGATATACCTAATCTTTCTATCAATTAAATGTATTCCCAAATCTTTTCATGGATGGGTTTTAATTATTACTTCTACCACTTAAAAAAATAGTCTCAATAATTTCCTTAAAAATCGCTGAAGCAAGGCACCGTTCAAATGAAGGATCCAATTAAATGGGGCTATTGATAAAAATTTTCTCCATATTCAGAATTTTCTCTGTGATTTACATGCATTAGCAAAAGCAGTATCAACTCTTCCCTGCCAGAGTAGTTGAGCATCTTCCTGCTACTAATTCAGCACACTTATTTCAGCCATTACCCAGGGAATGCAGTGATTAGGCAGCTTTCCAGTAAACAGTCCTTAAAATAGTTCATAAAAATTCCATTTAGAAAAAGGTTGGTTTCCTGCTCGAGAATTTGATAAGATGTTGCAATTACTGCTTAGGGATATATTTCAAGTCCGCCAAGTGAGTTAAATTCCATTTCCACACACGCTATCATAGTGTTTGCAGGTTAAAATGCCATAAAGTAGTTCTTACGTACTGATAAGATGCAATTAATTTGGGTGCTGCTTTTTTAGAAACACACACTTAGAAAATCCTAAAAACTTGCAATGAAAAAAGTGAAAATACCCATAAAACAGGCCACAAAAGGCAGATTCTCAGGTAGAAATCTAGTGGCATTGTCTGAATCACAACTTGCCCAGATAAAAAACTGTTCCTAGTAATGGAGAGAAAACAGCATCACAATCTATATATTCTTTTGACATCCCGCCTGAGGTAAGACCCCTAGTTCAAAGGTCCCAGAATAACCAGAAACAGTCAGTTTTACGGGTTACAAGG
This sequence comes from Chamaea fasciata, assembly GCF_029207755.1. Taxonomy (NCBI): domain Eukaryota; kingdom Metazoa; phylum Chordata; class Aves; order Passeriformes; family Sylviidae; genus Chamaea; species Chamaea fasciata. The sequence goes on along the minus strand of NW_027094153.1, from coordinate 21,172 downwards.
AAATGAAAGAAATACTCAAATTTTGGCACAGTAATTCCTAAACTTAGAGCATCAGTTTGTTATCCATAAATGGAAAACATTTAGCTTGTTTTAACAACTTCCTAAAACAACCAAGATTCAATTGCAACATTTATTATCTAAAAGTGTTCTGGTCAAAATAAAAATGAAACTCAAAATTATGAACCCTTTTGATGATAATAGCTGATACTTATTAAGCAATTAACTCTTGCTCTCTCCTGTTTTTATTTCCTCAAGAAAGCAACATAAACTAAAACAATGTAATCTCATGTGTTCAGGCTCCATATTTGTTGTTTTGAGAAAAGGCTTTATAACAGCTTCATTGAAGGCTCTTTAAGAAACTAAATCTTTCTGGTTTAATAGAGTGACAAGGTGTATATGAGGGCATCAAATGAAAAGGAAAATGAGCTGTCACAATAAAGTACTACTGAAAGCCTTAGCACAAACTGCATGACAAGCTAAAAGAAAAAGAATTATTTTGTTCCTTTTGCTTTAACCAAAGTCCCAACACTTAGGACCTGCAAACCACTGCCATTTTAGAGTCAATCTGTATTTTAAGTGGATGTAACTAGCCCTAGCAAACGTAGCAAAACTTGAAATGTTCTCAAATTGGTCTTAGCATGTGCACTAATCCATCCACACCACATCAGATGTATCTTGTAGTTGATAATATTTTACATGCTTACAATAATTACTGTAATTCAGAACCTTGACACCCATTTTCCTAAGATAAATCAACGTAACAAAATTTATTCAACCTCCCTTTTCTTCTAAGGGTAAATGCAAAGCAGTTTGAAGCTCACTGTAGGTTGAAATTTTAATCCAAGGGCTGATGGTCTGCAACATGATTACAGTCTTTCCAATGTCAAAAGCTAACAGAGAAGTGGAGTCTATTTCAAATGACTGGCTCTAAACATCTCATAATTACATTAGATAAATTACACTTCACACATAATTACAACAAGTTTTTGCATCATTAGGCACCGGTCTGAAATACTTGGCAGTTTCACAGTGAAACACTATTCCTGTTGATGCATTTGGATGAGGTCCTTACCCTTCTACCATCACAGTCAGGGATCTGCCACTGGCATAAAATTCCAGATGGAAAATGCCAGCAATCCTAACTACTTCACAAAACAACAGGTAAGGAGGCAAATTGATTAATATGCTGTTCTTATCCCCTTTCAACTGACAGAAGTTTTGCATGCTTAAAAAAAACAAACCGGTTTTTCCATGACATCATTTGGCTTGAATACTAATGCTTTTCCTTAATGCAGCTACATGCACATGGATGTACAACTTCTCTTTTCACAGAAGCAACACCCAACTTTACATGTTTTTCTTTACTCTGTTTCCCCTGATTATAATCCTAAGATCCTTTCTGATTTTTATGCCATTTCCCTGTCTTAATTCTTCAGTGTTGTTAAATGAAGTGCCCCTCTCCATTCTGTGAAGATAGAGTGATTTACAGCAGCTGAAAATCAGGGGATTGTCCAGTAATTGCAGCTTTTTTCAGTAAAGTAGTAGTACTGGATTCATTAACAGTGTTTGGATTCATTAACAATTAAAGTTAATTTCACTGAACAACAAGTACAAAGCTGGGTCAAGCTCCCTTGTTAGGCTTTGACACTTCCTTCAGGAAGACTACAATTCAACCCAGGGTTTCATTTTCTGTTTGGCTGCTTGTAAAATAGAAGGCATCTTGGAAATGATACTTCTATTTAGGGCTCTTACTATGGACCTTACAGGCACTGTAAATGTGGAGTGGCTTTGTCTTAAACAGCCTAATCCTGCCCATTCCACAGAACAGACATTTGGAGTACAGCGACGATGGGAGCATGAAAACGCAGCATTAACAACTTCTTCATTGCAAAGAGTAAGCACAATCCAAGTCTGGCTATTTCCTTGGTAAGACCATAAGAAATGAGGCAGGGAAAGTGAATGTTTTGGGCTTGCAACCCATTTTCCTTGAGCTGGGACATCTGCTGATTGCAAGGGGTTTCAGTTTGGAACTGAAGGCATGCTATTTACACCGCTGCCATTAGACAGATTCTATCTGACACCCTACTTCAAAATTAAAACAGCAGGCAAGTGGGTAAATAGGAGCAAAAATTGAAATTTTCAGTACTTGCTCACACCTTATTTTCAGATATTCTCCAAAACAGGGAGCAGCACCAGTGAAAAGCACGTTTGCATCAACAGGGCCTGGATGGACTATCCCAGGTGATACAACCACTAACCCACAGATGACGTCAGAGGTTTCACAGCACAGTGTTTAAAATTCAAGCAGCAGAAGCCCTTCCACCAGAATTTCACCCTGCTTTGGGAACAGATCTTCTGTCTGTATCATTAATTTCTTTGTTTTCCAATTGAGTTGCCGTGCAGCAAGTATTGCAGCATCACTAAAGAAACAGAGCTGGAGCACAAAGCAGCTCAGCTGAGTGAACTTGCAGCTCAAACCATCAGAAACACCAAGAAAAAAAAAGGCTGGGCCAGCTTTCTCAGCAGCCTGCTTGTGGCACTCAGACCTGAAATTACTCACTGCAAGTGTTCTCTCTAGGGTCTGACAGGACTGACATATATTGGAATATATATAACAAAATGATAAGGCAGCTTCAAAGAGTGACTCACAGAAAACCGGTGCTGGAGCACTCAGAATTCATAAGGGACTTTAACCACAGTCACAACCCTCAGTTGTTTGGTTTGCCTCCTTTATTCCTTTACTCTTGGGCTTTTCTTCCAGCTTTCTATCAACTGTGATATAAAACCATACTAATTAATCCAAATAAGCACATGTGCTATGTATTTCTTTCAAGATGGGATAACTACATACTCATCATTCCTGAAAACAAGCCCACAGTAACCAAAACCGGTCAAAGCAACACTGTTGTTATAAATTATAGCCCACAGCCATGGGTGTTCCTTGATGGAAGAAGAAGAAATATCAACCCAACCTCCTGGTCTGCTATGAGAACACTTGTTATAAATCATGTTTTTCCAGTGTTCTATTTCAACTGCATAGATCAGTATCCAATAGAGAGCTCCTTAAGTCACAGACAAACCCACAAAAACTGCTTAAGACCAACATTCCACAAAAACATGACAAAAAAATTCAAAGCAACCTTAGAGTAGAGAAAATGCGGATTTAATAGGAGCTTAACATTAAGAATCCCATCCTCAAAATAATGCAAATTGATTTTAAAGTGGATTTAGGTTTTTAAATGTTAAGAGCATAAAATTGAAGAATTAATTGAATTTACTGTCGGTTCAACATTGCTAATGTAAATGATAGATAACTGTATCGGGTCATTCTTGACTAAATGAAGCGCTATCTACCATTATTACATGACTAAAGGCTTTAAAAAACTCTGTTGTTAAATGCAATCAACTTTAAATTAAACTATGTGCATTCAGTCAGTGTCTTAAGCAATGATGAGGCAGAGATGCCTTAAGGTGGTAGTAGGGATTTAGACCTCCACAACTTCTGATGTAAAATTTAAATAAGTTAGAATTTGAAAAAGCAAATTAACCTGTACTGCATTTTGCCCACAAAGCTCTTCCTTCCATTTTGATTTACCACTGGTCTCCACTCATTAGATCAAAGCTCACAAAGTATTTTTGAGACCAACCAGCACTTTCAGCCCAATTGAAAAGTCACTGAAGGCAATGAAAATTACTTCTGTCAGCTTCAGTAAGGCCTTCTACAATCTCAGTACTCAGTAGCTACAAGGAGTAGGACTGAGAGGGTCTGACCAACTTTGCTGAGGATATCACTTGGCAATCAAACATCATTGGAAAAAATCAGAGATTATTATTTATATTGCTTCAGCACAGCCACTGCTGTTCTGAGATTACCTGCAGCACAATGGAAAAAGCAAAAAAAAGGATGTGAAAATACATATACCGACACCTGACTTATACACATCAGTATTCACAAATTAAAAGAGCCTGTGATGACTTCTCCAAACTGTCACTGGGGAATGACAAGCAACAGTCATTTCAGCCAAACTGGTACTCACATATCCTCTTGGCTGTGGGAACTCTGGGTCACACCCATTTCTTTTACCATTTTTTCCTGCAATGTAACTGAAAGTGACATTGACATTTGTGCCTTGGAAAAGTTACTGTTATCCTCCTTGTTGACAGGATTATTCTACTGCCTGATGTTTTGTTTATTTTCTAAGCAATTGCCAAGAATACTGTCTGTGCCTGTCATCAGTCTACATGTTGACTGGTATCTACGCATCACACTGGAAGATCAGAATCCTTAAAAGACACTTTCCTTCTCAACTCTTGAAAAGACATTCACAACACCTCCAGTAGAATCTGAAGATGCCAGCTATTAGGAGACAGAATTGACCACAATTTAGTCAAAGTGCACCATCACACCTCCTACTAAGAAGATTTTAAGAACTGGAAGGTCTGTTCTTGTGGGAAATCCGTGGCGGGAGAAATGTGGCACTCAATATGAGTGATCGGCAAATCTCGTTTATTGATAATTCATACAATGCTTTTATAATAACACTAATAAGCTCATGCATATTTCAAAAGTTAAGCTCAGGATTGGTGCTCAGACTAAAAGTCAGCTACGCCTCTTTCTACATTTCTTTGTGGTTACATAGTTTGAGTAAGTTTTTGTTTTACCGTGCTTCTCCCTCATATCTTTCAGCTACAAGGTCTTGTTATCGTATCCCAGCTGTGCTCAAGGACATGCAAAGCTTGCTGCCTTGCTGGTTCTCATGAGAGTGCCTGTGTGCTCAGCAAAGCTCCCTCATGTCTACGTGACCTTTTGCAGCTAGCCAGTTATCAATCACACTCTCCAGACAGAAACTTTCTCCCTCAGAAATGCCCACGATGAAGGAGAAAGGCATGCATGGCATTGTGTTTGTTTCCAGCTGTCATCACTGCGTAGCCCTAATCTTGGCATTCAGGTGGCCTGAGACGCTCTGAAGATGGTGTATTTAAACGATTATAATGCAACAGCATTGTTTTCAGTCTTATTCTCATAACTGAAGTCTCCTTTATGTGTTACTGCACACTGGCTTACTTGAGACAAGCAACCAGGTTATCTGGGTGGGTTGGTTTTGGTTTTGGTTTGTTTGCTTTGTTTTTTTTTGTCAGAACCTTAAACTGTAGGTCTCTGGCAAGTCTTGTTCCATTCTGCAAGCAAAACATGTTTTGTGCAAAAAAAAAATAGGAGCAGGAGTCTGCCAGCTCCAGCTAGGAAGTAGTGAGCCTGGGTTCAGGGAAGTATTGGATCTCTTGGTTCATTTTAGGAGATAATGTCAAATCATTGTGGGGAAGGGTTAATCTTAAGAGTTACTAAACAAAGCAAGGCCTGACACACTTGCATCTATTACAAACAGGAATGACAGCACTGAGTTTGGTGGGTCTGTTTATCAGAAGGTTACTAATAAGGTTGAGACATCAGTCAATCTTGCATGGACTGCTGGCAGTAACAACACACGTTTTGGTATTGCTGGAAAGTACCAAATGGATGAGAAGACTTCCGTTGTGGTAAGAATTTTGTTACAGAAATGAGTATTTCAAGCTCCCCTAAATACTGAAAATTTGTAATGAAGCAGTTGCTTGAACTAGTTACTGAGGAAGTATGGTAGATTGCGAACTGTGGCTTCTGTTGTGGTACAAATTTAAACTGGGACCTCACACATCGTACTTGTGAACTTATGGAGGAAAAGAAATCTTAAATATAATTTTGTCCATAGTGAAATAGTCTGACTAGTGTGCTTGGAATAGCATGCTACTGTGCTGAAAAATGTCTTTTAAAAGACAATGAAAGTGTCCTTTTAATTCTTAAATCCATAATGTAAAACCATATTATAATTACAATGGTGGAAGTTTACCTGAGCTTACAGCCTTCTCCTAACAGTAAGTTAACCATTGAAAGTTAGCTGACGTGTGTGTTTTAAGACCAAGAACTGAAGTAGCAAGCATTTATGTTTCAAAACAACAATTAGTTCCAGGACCACTGAACCAAAATTGAAAATGAGAAATACTGTTGTTAAGAGCTCAAAACTTAGTAATGCAAAAAGGGGATTGCATATTCATGTATTTCTTGCTCATTAGAAGAAAAAAGAAAATCACTCCTGAGTGATGTGAACAAGACAGGCTCTGAGGGACTGCAGTAAGTAGCTCTTTAAAAGATATAAAGACATAATAGACGAGGCAGTGAAAAACAGCATGGCATTCTGTGAAGGCAGAATTCGCACCATTTGCTTAAGCTGAAAACTCCTGAGAAAAGGAAAAGTTTGGAACATGCTTCTGAGAGAGGCTGGTCTCCAAGTAGCTCAAGAGTGTTAATGCATAGGCCACCTTCTCAGGGGACTGGGATACTTCTGTATGAATACTTACACAGTTTATAAATACTGTGATTTTTTTTTTCCTATAGGCTAAAGTGAACAATGCCAGCCTCATTGGAATTGGTTACACTCATGCCCTTCGACCTGGTACGAAGTTCTCACTGGTAGCAGCAAATGGTGTTAAGTACTACACTATGGTTTAATTCACTGTCATCTTAAGAACAGACTAGATGAACAAAGGAGCTAGAAGTCTACGCAGACTCAGAGAACTAAAGGATGTCTGTGTATGCAAGTTCCTGTGGCAACTAAGCCACATTAGTGAGGTCAAGGACCTGAGGAAGAGCACTGTACTGGGATGTCAGTGCATGATGGTTCTCGTGACTTGCTTTTGTAGGTGTAAAGCTGACCCTCTCAGGCTTGATTGATGGCAAGAATTTCAGTGCTGGAGGTCACAAAATTGGGCTGGGATTTGAGCTGGAAGCCTAACACAGCTTTAAGTAAAACAACTGGTGGTGCTCTGGAAGATGAAGGAAAAGTGTACCCGGTGCATTTCAGCCTTAATATTACTCGGAAATTTGAAGAAGTGTGAACTTTCTACTCTGCCCAAGAATGACTTTAACCCAATGCTGAAGTCCAGAGTGTGCCAGCACAACAAAGGAAGACACTTGAAGGCATGCATGGAAGTTGTGATGTTTGTGCCACATTTCAGTTTCCTGTATTTTAAATCTGTTCCAAAAAAACCAAAAGAAAATCCAACCTCTCCCTATTATTGTATTGCATTTTGCATGTCCTATACTTCACAGCCTTTTATAAAAGGAGGTCTCTGTGTTGTAGTGGAAATTTGGGGTTAGAACAGAATGAAATAAATTGGTCACAGTCAGAACACAAGGTTGGTGTGTGTTGACTCTCACCAAGGTTCCATCCAGCTGGGTTTTTTGGTCTTTTTTTCATCTTTTCATGCAACTTTAAGCATGGTTAATAGATAATCTGCAAATGCTTTGTTACACGATACCTGTACACTGAAGATTTCCTTCTTTGGTTTCCAGGCTAACATTCTTACACCTCTCACGTTTTAGAGACCTGCACAGTGAAAGCAGTTTTTTCCATTATAGTGTTATTGAGCGCATCAAAAAGAGCAAACCAAAAGTTTACATGTTTTAGATAATTTCGTTCCCATACAGGAAACAAGTATTAGGTAAGTACAACCATTACACTTAAAGAAAAAAAGTGCAAATCAGCAAAGTTAAGCAATTAAGTTCACAGTTCATTAGGAAGGTGACATCTACCAGTGACTGGGTATACCTTGTCCATTGTTCATTAGAAAGCCTAAAATGCAGCAAAACAGCCACAGGCGATGCCCAAGGGAAGACGTATCAGGACAGAGATCTGCTGTCTTAAGGCACAATTAAGAACATTCTCCAAGCAGTTAGAACAGGCATTCCCTAATGTATCTTTGTGAAAGTGTCTGAGAAGTGGATACTAAAAGCTAAGCCATATGTATCACATAAGCAGTTGGTGACAGTAGAAGGCAGCTGATATTCCCTTCTCAGAGGCAGCAGCTTTTCACAGTTGGCTTCCCAAAGCAGCATGGCTTCAGAGGCAACCAGAGTGATTCTACATCTGGGTTTGTTCTGGATTGTTTGTTTCTTCTACCTGAAGCTGCAGCCAGCTCCAGTCTAGAGGCAAAAGAATAAATGAAATTCAACACCAGGCTACAGTTGAGCTTTTTCTAAAATAAAGGTAAAGTGTGTTAAGAGGTATAAAAAATTTACTGGGAACAAATTGGTCAATTTCATGATGAGCCACGTGACTGCTGTCAAGGAAACAACCTACTTGCACTCTCCAGTATTTTACTCTCTCTTCAATATTCTGCATTGTTAAATTAAGGATCCCTGACACCCGCTCATCCCAAATTTGTGTGCAGTTTTGCAGTAGTTTTGTACAACAGCCAAGTGCTTTGCCCCATCCTTTACTGTTTAGCGCAGCAAGTTCCCAGCATGTGGCTCCCAGTTTTGGCAAGCAGAATATGTCAGGCGCAGATTATGAGGGAACCGGTGCTTCCTATCTCTGTGCATCTCCTACTCTCCCCCCTGGCCATGAGTAAAATGCAGATTTCATTTAGCTGTGTTAGTGGTGGCAAAGTTGCACATTCAGAACTTCGAAGCCAGGCACTTCCTTAGTCCATTTACAGAAGAGTGAATACATTACCAAGAAACTCTGCTCTTGATCCTTCATTGTGTCACGCATCACATTTTCTAGTTGGCTACAAAGTTCCCGAGATTCCAGCAGCAGCTCCTCACTGAAAGGGGCAATTATTACACTATTAATTTCTGTGGCAGTTTAAAGAGATGCTGCCTCTATCATTAAGAAATACTTCTGGCAGATACGCTGCAGAACACTGAAGTTAATCAGGACATAGGCTTGTAATTCATACTGCAACTTGAAAAGTTGGTGGCAGCCCCTGATTTACCAAACGGGGGAAAGGAAATGTATTCCAAGATGGAATTGGGTTCTTATTAGGTGGAAACACTGCTGCTAGAGGAAAAGCTGAGAAGCCTATAAACTTAAGGATGGGGCAACAGGCAAAAAAACAAACCAAGGTCTTTCATTCCAAGTGGTAACCCAGTTCAATTAAGCAAGCCGGAACTACGCATGCAGCAGTCTCAATGACACAGCTCAGCTACTGTGACCTTACATGACAATACTTCATCAGTTCTTGCTGGCAGTGTACTTCCAAGTGAGCCCAACCATCTCAGATTAAAGGAAGAAAACCAAAAAACCACTTTTGTTACTGAGGCTGGGGGAAGTGAAGCCATGCATGATACCCAATTTTCATACGGAAGATCTGAAAGCCCCAGCAAGTCTTAACTACCAAGTAAACTAAGGCTGCTGACAATGCAAGCTGAACACAAAGCGTAAAATATGAGAAACCCTGTGTGCCATTATTGCACAAAGCAGGAAGCCTAGCTTTGTAGTGGTGGCATTAGCAGCCGAAGAACTCCAGACTTTGCCTCACCTTTTTCTTACAGATTCTGATAAATTGAATGTTCCAGAAGGGACTTGCAGCAGCAGTTGACCTGAGCTACCAAGACGGGATGTGTTCACGCTCTCTGGACTGCCAGTAACAGGACCACGCACTTTACTCTGAAGAAAACACAGAATATTCAGAGTGCAATTGTTCCCACTAGTTTTCAGCAGCCGGGAATATGAGACAACCTGGAACTTGGCTTTCATACTGATTCAAAAGAAAGAAAAGAACCATAGGATACACTCAATTTACTATTGTTTCAGTAGCCTGTGCTACAAACCATATTCTCAGGTTAAAGGGGAGTTCTTATTTTACTTACACAAGCAATTTTCAGCAAGTTCCACAGTTCCTTCTGTCGTTTCTCCTGAAGCCTAACAACTGTTTCCTCATCTTCACTCATCAGATTCATCACTTTCTCCACTCTGGGGAACAATTCCAATGCCTTCTGTTTTCAAACTACAGTTTTACTATTAAAAAAATAAAAACTAATCAGATCACACATGGGCCACTGCAGTAGGAGAACAGTTCTGAAGTTAATTATTTTCTGTTAACACTGCAAGATCTCAAGAGTCATATGCAATGAGTTTTAAACCTTCTCTTGCTGGAAGAGAAAATACCTTCTCTCAACTCTGAATAAAATGTACAAAGCTCACCTGAGCTGAGCATAAATGACTCAAACTTTTTTTTCAGAGGTCTGGATTGCCTGTAGAAGCAGTCGTACTATTTCCTGGCTGTCACCGCCTGTCCTCTGATCCGGAATGAGAGCCAATATTACACAGAAAGGTCGGTTTATAGGACAGAGTGAGAAGATTCTTAGCGGCTCATTTCCACTACTGCTTTAATCCTGAAACAGCCAAAGTTCAGGATATGCGAGTTTGAGTGGGATGAATTACACTGAATTTTAGCCACCTTCTTCAAAATTTAAAGAACTTGAAAAGGAGAGTTGGGACTGTATCAAAGGAACAGTTGTGTCTTTCATCCTTTCTACCCAGAAAGGTTGTTTGTTGCTTATGGCAACAGCCTGCTCTGAGAAGAGCTCCAGAGGAGTTTCGAGAACAGCTCACAAAGCACCAAGAAAGGAAGGCTGGCCTAGTGTGAAACTGACTCCCTGACTTCCCTCTCGAGAAAAGGCAATCCAGGAGAGCCCATGTGCTGCTAGTGTCTGGGCAGGCCTAGAAGTCAGATAGTTTTCTCAATGATCGTTACTACATCTCCAAAGTTACACACAAAGCAAGCTGACCTTGAGCTAAAGCGTCTTTTACCTCTTGGCTTCTCTCTGAGTCTTCGGTACAGCTCTCTGGCTTGTTCTTCTCTAGAAGAAAAAAGCAGGAAAGAAAAGGATTTCCAAAGAACCAAAACATGGAACAAATAGTTTGAGAACTCAAATCTTTTCTATACCTGTCTGCCATTTCAGAACAATGACAGATGAGTCAAAAAACATCTTTAGTGTTAAAGTGCTCCCAGTCCCCCACAATTTGGGTGGAAGAAACAGTCCTTTCACTGTCCTCTAGTGAGTAAGCTTAGCCAGAAACACTCCTGCATCTGAAGCTCAAGGTAGTTCAACTCACAAATCCTCCAGTGTTCCTCCTTGTTTACGACCTAGCGGGCTTCTCTGCAGGTCCACGATGTCTGTCTGCAGGGCCATCATCCTCTTCACTACCTGCTCCACATCATCTTCCTAAAAGCAGGGTAGAACATAAGCAACACAACAGTCTCATACCTAGAGACACTACCACTCACACTCACATTGGTTCTTCCTTTCTCATTCTTATTTCTAAACAAACCAACAAGATGCAAACAGCAGCCTTGGCCAAAGACAAACGAGTCGTTTCAATTCAAGGAAATTCCAAGACGTTTCTGGGGCTTCGCCAAGATCTCCCATTTCCCCCTAAGCCTTACAACAGAATGAGCTTCATGTAGTACTAATAATGGACAAAAATTGTGCCACACAAACCAAGGCAATGTGAAATCTGACATCAGGGCAGATACAAGGGGCTTCTATTTAAGGCAGGGACAATGAAGCTAAAGGGGGAGGAGGGGAGAGATAACAAAAACAAACCTCTTTATGACTAGCAGTTAGATTTAGAAACATACCCACCCACAAAGTTCCACAGCTTGCTCCATCTCTTTCCAGGCAAACAGCAGCTTCTCAGAAGCTACAGGAATCAAAGAAGGGTGACTGGCTTTCTCAGGTTCACAGAGAAGGAGGCAGGTGTTTTTGTGAGGAGAAGAGTCATGAAAAGACCCGTTTGCCAGATGCTATACTCACTAACTCCAAACTCAATCTGCTCTTTATACTTTTCCAGGTCAATTTGGATGCTTGTTTTAAAGAAGTCCAGCTTTGCTTCCAGCTGCTGAGAAAGGGAGGCCATAGAATTCTTCATCTTCCAGAGGGCACTATTGTAACGCAACAGATTCATCCTGCAAGGACAAGAAGGTCCTATTAGCCTCTGAAAGTAGAAATCCACCAGGCTTTCATTTACATCCAAAACAGATACTTGAGATAGCGCTGAGGACAAATGCAGTTGTGCCAAAGGGCTAACTCTCCACTTTTCATGAATTGCATACAGCTCCAATCACGGGCTTTCCCATTCCAACAGGGTCCCATTTCTGTCTTCCCTTCCACCAGCGCACAAAGACAGAGATAAGTATTGTGGAGAAACGGCCACCGTACATGGCTGCTCGCTGCCCCTGCTGAAGCCGATTACAGTCCTCTTTCAGCATCCGCATCGTCTGCCAGATCTGACCCCACACTTTGCGCAACTGGAAAAAGTGGAGATTCTTCTTTGGATCCTGAACTGAAAACAGAGGAGGTGGGAGAAAGGGAAATGTACATATCAGCGTGAAGCAGGAATACTGTGTTATCACAAACCAGACCAAAACATTGCTCCTTTGAGGGGCATGTTACTGCCTGCAAAGCCTAGAGCTGGATAACCCCTGTGCAGCTCCCCTAGCATGTCAAAATCAAACACCTCCCTTTTTTAGTTATTCTGATAAACTGAATGAATGACAGTCCATTTTACTGCTTCTTCAGTCCCAATACGCAAAAGCTCCCTCTACTCTTTGTGCATGATACAGACCACAAAACACAGACGCCCCTCTCAACACTGACCCCGGCCCGCCCTTCATATTCATGCCAGAGGAGTCCTTACGGATGCAGCCAACACTTTCTGGATGAGGACGCAAGGCCACCTGAGCCTCAGGAAACTTTCTTGTTATCAAAGAGGAAGAGAAGGTCTGTGTCTGCTGCTGCAGTATCATTCCCCTGCACAAGACAAAAGACCCAACCAGGTTTTCTTGGGAAGAGCAAGCCTTGGCAACACCACAAACAGAAGAGTCCTCCTCAAACAAACACAGAGCACCAAAGGCAACAGGCTGCCTACGCTACAGTGGCTGTTAGGTCTGTGAGGTTACCATGACAAAAGCATGCCACAACAGCAGGGAGTGCTGTGATCCCAAAGCGAGTGCAGTGACTTCTGATTCACTCAAACTTAAGAAAGGGAATACTGAGACTCACCTTGCCATCAGCTGTATGTTTAGTGACCAACTTCTGAGAAAACAATTCAAGTCCTGCTTCCTGCACTAGTTCCTGGTCCTCTTCTGGAATTCCTGTATCTGACTGAATCCTGGCCTTCACACTCTGCAGAGTCTCTTCCTCTGTCACAGGGTAGGTGTGCACAGTTCCCGTAACCATGTTCAAAGCGTGAAGCACCTACCAGAAGAGTAGCATGGCATGAGAAAGGCTGAAGATACATTGGTCATCTTAGAGCAGAGATTGAGGGACCGAAAAAATGACCACCAAGAAACTCTTCAAAGCACTTGGCAGAATCAAGAAGTCACTTTACAGCTACTTCCTAACATTATGGCAAAGTTCTTGTCCTCCATCAAGTGGAAGAGAGGCCACATGGCAGTTAAATACCTGTAGAATCCTCTATCAGAATATGGAACCAAGCATGCACAGAAGCTATTCGCTACTCCCAACAAGCTCAGGGAGTATTTGTCCTCAAAGAAGCAAGAGGAAAGCACCTGTCACTAACGATCAGGAGACAGTTCTATGAGTTTCTGCCTCACTCTTCCTCCTAAGTCCAGGATTCAGAGGCTCAGGAAACTGCTCTCTGGAAAACTTTTTAGGGTAATACAGACATATTGCTTACCTTCAAGTTCAAAATGTCATCCAATGCTTTGAAACACCCATTGGGTCCATAGGTAGGATCTGTACCTCTCTGACGTGGGTGCCACATTAACATGAGTTGCGGCCATTTCTCCAGCCTCCCAGACAAAACACTGAGCAACAAAAACCAGATCAGAAAAGGTAAAAGTTCATTGGCAGTAACGATACGGCCTGTTCTGTGTGGGAGGACTGACAAAACTGCCCCCCTCCTTCTCCCTCCAGCACTCCACCTCTCCCCATCACAAACGCAGTGTTTAGAAGGCAGAAACCAAGACTACACAAGTCTGACAAGTGACAGTAGTACTGCCTGTGTCACGCACTCAATGTATTCACAGATTAACACAGTAAGGCATATAACACAAACTTGGTCCTTTTGCAGAAGAATCAGTTTATCTCAGCACAGCAATTTTTAGTACTCACCTGTTTAGATTGTTGGGGCAGGGCAAACTGCTAGAAAACTTGACTTCTCCGGATAAGTCTTCTGAAACAACAATATCCAGCTCACTCTTCTGATGCACTTTTGTATGCCTAATGTAAGCGAGTACAATGGTGAAAAAATTGCCCGCCTTTCCCAGCCTGCATGCTAGTAGGCTCTTGAAAGCTACTCTTGACATATAATACAGATGCCACTTTGGTTTCTGTTACCTGCCCTGCGGGAGTCAGCCCTTATCCCATAGAGCAAGTATCAGGAATGCTGAACTTGCTCAGGTGAGTCAAGCCCCCGTGAAAGGGGTCACTTTCCAAAAGGGCAAGAAACATAGGGATATTATCCTCAGAATCAAGGGACCACACTTCTGCTTCCTGTAAACAGGAAAGTCACATCATGCCCACTTACCACCCAGCCACGGTTCACTCACCATTGCACTGGCTGCCAGTTGGGTAGGAATGGTCGGAAGCCTGTAATGCACTCAAAGGAAGCGTGCCAAAGCTCCAGGAATCCACTGTCACCCTATACTTCTGCTGTTCCAGCAGCTCTGGGGCCTGATACAGTTTACACGCATGAGACAAAGCCAGATGGCTTTGGCCAGAAAGCTCTTAGCTTTCTCTGTCCCTTAACATCTCATTAACATTTGTACAAATAATTAAAGACATTACTGAACGCTGCCTCTCACGGGCTTTAAGACCCTCCTGGAGTGAGTAGCATAGGTTACTGGCACTCCTGCTTATTTATAACAGATGCAGGTAGCACAAAACCCAGTCTCAGCAAAACCCAGCGTCAGCAAAAAAGCAGTCACCTTTGCTAGCTTCAGCACCACAAACGCACCCCATACCGTGCAAGTACCTAATCCCAGCCCAAAGCTTGGTAACAGTTAATTCTATCCCACTAGAAAGCAGTAGCTGCTCTTCTAGCTGAATTCCTTTCTTACCAAGTACTGCAGAGTCCCAACAAAGGATGTGCACAGGCTCCCCTGATCCAACTCCTTAGCATAACCAAGGTCAATGATTTTGTGTATTAACTGAAACACACAACAGAGAATAAGAATGCCAGACTGAAGTCCTGTTAAAAGCACATCATACAGCAGAAAGAAAAGGTCTGGCTCTTCAAAGCTATGCAGGAAAGGTGCCAGTGAAGAGATAGAAGCAGAAATGGGAGGCTACTGTAGATTTCTAAAACCACAATGAATTTGAAGGTGTTGTAGCACACTTAGCAGTTACGCCTCTAGCTCCTTCCGATCTTTGGTCAATCAGTACAGTCTGCTTCTTTCCTTAATAGTTGAAAGTCAAAATGTCAGGTGTTAACAGACGTCTAATACAACGTCTCACCTCAGCTGCACACAGAATACTATGTGACAGTGACCTGAGACAGGTGTTATCCTGGGCTGAGTGCTCTTGCAGAGGGACCATGTAACTGCATGAAGCACATGCAGGTTCCTTGTAAGTTTACTTGTCTGTGCAGGTAGAGACGACGGCTTCCTGCTTACCCTTTGCTCTCCTTGCTGCAGCACAATGTTCTCTGGCTTCAGGTCTCTATGGATGATCTTGTTCTCATGAAGGTATCTGAGAGCAGAAGCTGAGACAGAAAAAGCCAGTTGTTAGAGCTAAGTAACAGTACCTAGCATGAGCTCAGTAAGGATTCATCTATTCTATCTAGTAATAAGCATGGCTTTCACATCAGACCTTGTACAATCAAACATACAATGAAACACTGAGTGTCAGGGGTAAAGTCAGCACCATAGAACTCTGGACACAAATTGAGTTCTCTCTCCGGATGTTCCCTCACATCCTTCCTGTAAACTGTAGTAATGCTGGCTAGCTTCCAGTAGGCAAGAACCTCCCCAGACTCCCAACACTTTTGGGAAATGATCAAGATCATAAAAGGTCAGTCTGAAATGGAGTCACTAAGGTCACTACTGTATATCTGGAGAGTGGACTCAGGACTAAAAGGGTTTCCATAGTTCAGACAACTGAAGGTACTGCCACCACTTACCAATGTCAGATAACAAGATAAGAATAGCTTCTTCCCGCAAGCCACAGCAATTCTCCAGCTGGTCCAGGTACTGCAAGTAAGGAACACAGAATGTAGTCTTTCCCTTCTCTATCCCGAGGGAACTCCAGAGTTCCACAAATTCTCAGGGATGCAAGAAGTTTCAGCAACAGCAATTAAATTCTCCAGAAGCACAAAACTCTATGGACTGTGACTTGTGGTAGCAGCAATTACAGCTTTGTGCCTTGGTTTAATTGCATGGGAAAGAAGATGAAAGAAGTCACTGTCATCCCGTTTTCATCCTTCTATTTGTTCCATCCCTCTTTGCCTGACAGTATCAACTCCCATCTGAGGCCTAAGGTCTGTGTTTTAGCTATGGGCAGATTATAGCAAAGGTCAGAAAAGCCTTAGGATTAGAACTACCATGTGTTATCTCTTCCTATGACAGACAAGAGTTCATCACTTTCAGGAAGGGTACAGCCTACAGATGCACCTACCCCACAATGGTACCACATCTACATGACACCTTACAATCTTCCACTAGGGATCAATGAAGGTTCTCTCCCAAGAGTACTGATAGACGAGTCAGACTATGTAAATCGATTTGGAGAAAGCAGAAACTCTTCTTGGTGGATTGAAGAGGGCTTTGAAGTGTAAAGCTGCTGAAGAGATTAGAGGGAATAATGTATAGTTGTGACTGCATAGAAGGGACATACAGAAAGATGCTGCAACAAATAAATGAGACTATCAGAAAAAAAGCTAGCCTGCCAGACCATTGCCATAACTCTGCCTTTTTAGCAAAAGCGTATGATACTAGTAAAAACTAAAGGCTTAGTTGGGAAGAATCGGTAGAAATATTGAAAATAAGTCCTCACCTATCATCAAGCAAAGTCATTTTGCCTACACATTCTCTACACAAGAGAGAATCTTCACTCTCACCCAAAGTAGCAGTCTACAAGAAATGCAGATCCTCTTAAACCACAGTTAACACAAACTGACCCTTCAGCAGACCCTCTGCAAGAGATCTCTTAAGTAGGTGTCAGTAATCAGAATCTCAATTAACGCATTTAAATCACCATTACACTGCATCATCAGATAAGCCCATCTCTCTAATAGTGCACATGGTACTACTGTTGGCATCCTACAATTTAGGGAAAAAGTACTTGGAATTTACTTCTGTATTATTCCCCAGGAAGCACTCTCTCAGTTTCCTCCAGATGTAAATGAGTGTGCTTTAGCATTTCGAGTTTCTAAGTTTATCAAGTAAAAGCACATCTGGATCCAGCCTGGCAGTTTCCCTAGGAAGACCAGGACAGTTAGACCAGACAGCTGAGAAGTGATGGGTTGAAAAAATGTATAAAAAGAATTCTCATCATTTAAAACTTTCATTTAAAGTTACACCTTGAACTCCATTCACACTGTAAACTTCCTTTGTTCAACATCCTATCTTTTGTCTCTACAGATAATTTGATCTTTAGAGCTGATGTGAAAAACACTCCGAATGGAAGGCAAGCTCCCATGTCTCCTTGTGCTGGTAGGAGCAATCATGACTGCCCAGTGCCAGGTAAGAGGCTAAGGCATCAAATAATTCTCTTGCCATCTTCCTGTATTTTCAGCAGCATTTCTTTGCCATTGGCTGCAGCTGTCTGCATCAGACAGAATGAGAATCTGCTTAGCTCACTACAAATCAGAG
Source organism: Chamaea fasciata (assembly GCF_029207755.1). NCBI lineage: Eukaryota > Metazoa > Chordata > Aves > Passeriformes > Sylviidae > Chamaea > Chamaea fasciata. Next base: position 3,517 of record NW_027094153.1, on the reverse strand, counting down.
GAAGAAAAATGTTACAAAGTGGTCTATCATTGTGGATGTGTTATGTGTTATCCTGGCTCGTTTTCATTTCAAGACTTGCAAGTAAACAAGTCTTCTCTGGGTATTCTTGGTGTATCTGTTCACTGTCACCTTTCACTGTTAATAAGAACTCCATTGTAACCAGCCTTCCGTCTTCTATGGTCATCATCTTCATCACTATTCTCACTTAAAACTGCACGTCAGTGGTTCCCTTGTCCCCTCACTTTAAGCCTCACACCACACACAGCTTGAGTAAATGCTACACAATTCCAGAACGTTTACTCCCTTTCTCAAAAAATTGCTATCCCACCTTTCCTCCTTCTTATCTTCTTTCTCTTGTGGCCTAATCAAAGAAGCTTTCTAAATTGGTTTCCTCCATTAAACTTTATCCAAAATATTTCATTTAACTGGCTGCAAGAGACATGTCTCTTAAAGATAATCAAGCTACAAAGTCTCACGGGGAAACTGCATGTCAGTGAGCAAAAGTAACTGCTTGTTGACTGTACCTACCTTGGAAATTATTTGCTTGAACCTCCTTCAAATAGCAGAAAGCTGGCAAGCTTTAGTTAGCATTTGCAACGCCCCAAGAACACATAATGACTTCACACACAATGTGAGTACGGCATATCCCAAATTCACCTCACTCAGATGACAAGCAATCACCTGGTAATCTGTGGAACAAAATGATTTACAATTCTTAGGAACCCATACTGAGGTACTAGAGGCACTTTTCACTGTACTGTCTGACAAGAGGGCAGACAATTCCTCAGAGCTTCCTGATTTACATGCCCTTAAGAAAAGGACTGACTCTTTGAAGGCACTTGTTCTCTCATCTTTTTTAAGAGAGCAGTTACTCACAGAATTAACCTTCTTTGCTTGCAGGGCTTACACATGCGTTTCAAACGAGGAGCCAGATCTAGAGGTAAGCCAGGCTAACTAAAACCATGTTAGCTGGAGCATTATGAACATGGGAGGGGAATGCAAATCATGCTGAGGAAACAGAGCCTGAGAGCTTTTTGTCATGGTTATGTGGATAAGAGATTCAGAAGGCAAAATACCAGAGCGTTAATACCATCCACAACAAAGTTTTCCCCTCCCTCTGCTCTTCTTGAAAGAAAGAGAGACGAGTCAATAGTGGAACAGTACATTTGGCAGCACAGCAGCAAGAGAGATGGGACAATTGTGGTCGGAGAAGGAAAAAGGGCAACCCATTAGACAGATGCTCCCATCACAGATGCTTTTCTCCTGGAAATAGAAGGGAGTCCTTTTGCTCAGCCAGGTCTTTTCCCTGAACTAAAAGAGGATTTCCTTTCTCTGATTACAGCCATTTGCACAGATAATTCATCTGCAGAAATTTACCAATACAGGGGGACCTGGCTGAGGCTTTCAGGGAGCAGAATCAAATACTGTAGGTGTGGCAGTGGTTGGAGTCACTGCCACACTGTGCCTGTCAGAGGTAACTATGACAAAGAAAAAGGAAATGGTGAGAGCTTGTCCATCTAATCATCCACTGTCAGGGCCAGAGTTACTGCACAGAAAATTTGTCTGGGAATAGAAGAGGATAGAAAAGAAAATACCAGTATACACTGTCATGGGCGGGACTAAGTGGGAGTGGGCATGGAGCTGAGAAAGTCTGATAGAATATGTGGAGAGAATGAAACAGAGAAAAAATTGAAGCGCTACACAAAAAGGCTGTAAGCACATGGCAATAACAGGTGGGTAGGGAAAAACAGAACAGGCTAAAAGAGACTGACAGGAAAATGAAAGGTGTGTCTACATTTCCAGCTTCTTGCTTCTGTGAAATCTAACAGTATTTCCTGGCTTTTGCTTATTCCACAGCCTGCACCAGAAATAAAGGCTACAATGGTGGCCAGTGTTCACAGGCATATTATTCCCCACAGCTCTTCATCTGCCAGTGCCACCAAGGTTTCTCAGGGAAGCGGTGTGAAATAGGTGAGTATACCGCAGCAACTGCTGTGAACAATGCTATTGGGGTTAGCTGTGCAGTACACAAGGATGAGATACTCAGAAGCTCCTGCTGTAGGCTAGGCTCTCTAGTAAGTTGTCTTTTTTTATTCTAAAGCTAATACTACAAAGAACTTTTAAGCACATCTTGGTTGTTCTAGGTGTCTCTTAATAAAACTCTAAATTTTGTAACTGAAGACCTTCATATACACTTACAGACTGCCTGACAGGGCATTTTCACTGACTTACTAGACAAGACATTTGAGAGCCAAGTTTAAACAGAACAGAGACTGGGGAAACTGTCAGGGAAAAGAATTGGTATGCTGTCCTTAGATTTTCAGATCTTACCTTGTTTTCAGATACTGAAGTTAAATGCTACAAAGACACTGGAGTAACATATAGGCGTATCTGGAGCACGGCAGAGAGTGGAACTGAATGTTTAAATTGGAATAGCAATGGCCTGGTGGACTGGTTCTCTCCACAAGCAGAGAAGCTTCTGCGGCACGGAAAGTGCGTCTCCTAGCCTGGGAAGCGAGAAAGCGCCTGCTCGCCCGCGACTAGTAACTAATAACTAGGACTGGTTCCATTGACGCATGCCACACGAGTTTCTTCACCTTACATAGCTTTCATTTCTACTTATGAATGCAATTGACTTTCCCTGCTGTTACTAGTTTTCCTCAGATTTTTAGTCCAGAGGGACTTTTATCCAAAAGGTCCAGGGACAAATAAGCACCAGAGTTTAACTTAACTGTGTTTTCATTCATTTCCACTGTGCTTAAAATTCAAGACTTAAATAAAACTGAAAACACTTCTTCTGCAGTATCCTATACGCAGAATTTGAAAGTTTAAGTAAACTTTAGCATTCCAAGTAACAAGAATTTCCTGTGATCCCCATTTTACTGATGGAGAAGTGGAGCCTCCTCACAATTTCACAGGAGAGCTGGCAAAACCAGGAATGGGTGTCATAATTTCAATCTTTAACCACAGGCATATATTATTTGCTAGATAATATTTTTCTTACGTTGTCTCTGAATTCTGCACATTGTACTGCTCAATGCTGTTCTGATTAGTAAGACGAGCTGCTTTTCAACCTACTTTGTAACTGTATTTGCCTGAGCTCCCTCCTCTTACTGCATTCTTATGGTGCAAATGGTGTAAGTCGTTAACTTTCTATTACTGTATTCTGTCTCAGCTGTGCTTTTGATGATTACTTGCATCGTGCACTGGGAACGTGTGGGCACGAGGAACTGTGTGGTCTCCGTACTATGGCTGCCTCTTCTTACTGACATCTCTTGACAGGCAGTTTTTCTGGCTGGAAGCTTTGATTCTCAAATAATATGCTAATAGTTAATTATGCTGTCTTCTGATTGTGATGGAACGTGAACAACTGTATTAATAACTAAAATGGGCTTTTTCTTTTCCATGTGTAGTGGTTTGGAAGCAAAACAAATGAGAGGCTCAAGTCAGAGATACAATTTAATAGGAAAAAAAAAAAAAAGGAAAGAAAGTAAACTAAAATAGATGCAATAATACA